>NC_140922.1:33100953-33245614 GCF_045865225.1 Trachurus japonicus | reverse complement strand
CCCATGGGTTTCCAACACTGCGTTTGCCAAACTGAGCGTTTCTCGGCCAGATCTGACCAAATCGAACAACGCTGACACAGGCTTTACAGAGAGCGGACTTTTGCTGGAAATCAGTTGAAAATTCACCTAACAGCTTATTGTACATCAAATTGTCATGTCGCAAAGCTCCCCACACTGCGTTTGCCAAATTGAGCCTCCCACGGCCAGATCTGCCCAAATCGACCAACGCTGACACAGGCTTTACAGAGTGTGGACTTTTGCTGGAAATTAGTTGAAAATTCACCAAACAGCTTATTTTACTTCAAATTGTGATGTATCCAAGCTGGGCGCCCAACGCTGCGTTTGCCAAACTGAGCGTTTCTCGGCCAGATCTGCCCAAATCGACCAACGCTGACACAGGTTTTACAGAGTGTTGACTTTTGCTGGAAATCAGTTGAAAATTCACCAAACAGCTTATTTTACTTCAAATTGTGATGTATCCAAGCTCCCATGGGCGCCCAATGCTGCGTTTGCCAAACTGAGCGTTTCTCGGCCAGATCTGCCCAAATCGACCAACGCTGACACAGGCTGTACAGAGTGTGGACTTTTGCTGGAAATCAGTTGAAAATTCACCAAACAGCTTATTGTACTTCAAATTGTCATGTCTCCAAGCTCCCATGGGCGCCCAACGCTGCGTTTGCCAAACTGAGCGTTTCTCAGCCAGATCTGCCCAAATCGACCAACGCTGACACAGGCTGTACAGAGTGTGGACTTTTGCTGGAAATCAGTTGAAAATTCACCAAACAGCTTATTTTACTTCAAATTGTGATGTCTCCAAGCTCCACGCTGCGTTTGCCAAATTGAGCCTCCCACGGCCAGATCTGCCCAAATCGACCAACTCTGACACAGACTGTACAGAGTGTGGACTTTTGCTGGAAATCAGATGAAAATTCACCAAACAGCTTATTGTACATCAAATTGTCGTGTCGCAAAGCTCCCCACACTGTGTTTGCCAAATTGAGCCTCCCACGGCCATATCTGCCCAAATCGACCAACTCTGACACAGACTGTACAGAGTGTGGACTTTTGCTGGAAATCAGTTGAAAATTCACCAAACAGCTTATTGTACATCAAATTGTCGTGTCGCAAAGCTCCCCACACTGCGTTTGCCAAATTGAGCCTCCCACGGCCATATCTGCCCAAATCGACCAACTCTGACACAGACTGTACAGAGTGTGGACTTTTGCTGGAAATCAGTTGAAAATTCACCAAACAGCTTATTGTACTTCAAATTGTCATGTCTCCAAGCTCCCCACGCTGCGTTTGCCAAATTGAGCCTCCCACGGCCAGATCTGCCCAAATCGACCAACGCTGACACAGGCTGTACAGAGTGTGGACTTTTGCTGGAAATAAATTGAAATTTCACCAAACAGCTTGTTGTACTTCAAATTGTCATGTCTCGAAGCTCCCATGGGTTTCCATCACTGCGTTTGCCAAACTGAGCGTTTCTCGGCCAGATCTGCCCAAATCGACCAACGCTGACACAGGCTGTACAGAGTGTGGACTTTTGCTGGAAATCAGTTGAAATTTCACCAAACAGCTTGTTGTACTACAAATTGTCATGTCTCGAAGCTCCCATGGGTTTCCAACACTGCGTTTGCCAAACTGAGCGTTTCTCGGCCAGATCTGACCAAATCGAACAACGCTGACACAGGCTTTACAGAGAGCGGACTTTTGCTGGAAATCAGTTGAAAATTCACCTAACAGCTTATTGTACATCAAATTGTCATGTCGCAAAGCTCCCCACACTGCGTTTGCCAAATTGAGCCTCCCACGGCCAGATCTGCCCAAATCGACCAACGCTGACACAGGCTTTACAGAGTGTGGACTTTTGCTGGAAATCAGTTGAAAATTCACCAAACAGCTTATTGTACTTCAAATTGTCATGTCTCCAAGCTCCCCACGCTGCGTTTGCCAAATTGAGCCTCCCACGGCCAGATCTGCCCAAATCGACCAACGCTGACACAGGCTGTACAGAGTGTGGACTTTTGCTGGAAATAAATTGAAATTTCACCAAACAGCTTGTTGTACTTCAAATTGTCATGTCTCGAAGCTCCCATGGGTTTCCATCACTGCGTTTGCCAAACTGAGCGTTTCTCGGCCAGATCTGCCCAAATCGACCAACGCTGACACAGGCTGTACAGAGTGTGGACTTTTGCTGGAAATCAGTTGAAATTTCACCAAACAGCTTGTTGTACTACAAATTGTCATGTCTCGAAGCTCCCATGGGCGCCCAACGCTGCGTTTGCCAAACTGAGCGTTTCTCGGCCAGATCTGACCAAATCGAACAACGCTGACACAGACTGTACAGAGTGTGGACTTTTGCTGGAAATCAGATGAAAATTCACTAAACACCTTATTGTACTTCAAATTGTCATGTCGCCAAGCTCCCCATGCTGCGTTTGCCAAATTGAGCCTCCCACGGCCAGATCTGCCCAAATCGACCAACGCTGACACAGGCTGTACAGAGTGTGGACTTTTGCTGGAAATCAGTTGAAAATTCACCAAACAGCTTATTGTACTTCAAATTGTCATGTCTCCAAGCTCCCCACGCTGCGTTTGCCAAATTGAGCCCCCACGGCCAGATCTGCCCAAAAAGACCAACGCTTACACAGGCTGTACAAAGTGTGGACTTTTGCTGGAAATAAGTTGAAAATTCACCAAACAGCTTGTTGTACTACAAATTGTCATGTCTCCACGCTCCCATGGGCGCCCGCTGCGTTTGCCAAACTGAGCCTTTCTCGGCCAGATCTGCCTAAATCGACCAACGATGACACAGGCTGTACAGAAGGGACTTTTGTTGGAAATCAGTTGAAAATTCACCAAACAGCTTATTGTACTTCAAATTGTCATGTCTCCAAGCTCCCCACGCTGCGTTTGCCAAACTGAGCGTTTCTCGGCCAGATCTGCCCAAATCGACCAACGCTGACACAGGCTGTACAGAGTGTGGACTTTTGCTGGAAATCAGTTGAAAATTCACCAAACAGCTTATTGTACTTCAAATTGTCATGTCTCCAAGCTCCCCACGCTGCGTTTGCCAAATTGAGCCTCCCACGGCCAGATCTGCCCAAATCGACCAACGCTGACACAGGCTGTACAGAGTGTGGACTTTTGCTGGAAATCAGTTGAAAATTCACCAAACAGCTTATTTTACTTCAAATTGTGATGTATCCAAGCTCCCATGGGCGCCCAATGCTGCGTTTGCCAAACTGAGCGTTTCACGGCCAGATCTGCCCAAATCGACCAACGCTGACACAGGCTGTACAGAGTGTGGACTTTTGCTGGAAATCAGTTGAAAATTCACCAAACAGCTTATTGTACTTCAAATTGTCATGTCTCCAGGCTCCCATGGGCGCCAACGCTGCGTTTGCCAAACTGAGCGTTTCTCGGCCAGATCTGCCCAAATCGACCAACGCTGACACAGGCTGTACAGAGTGTGGACTTTTGCTGGAAATCAGTTGAAAATTCACCAAACAGCTTATTTTACTTCAAATTGTGATGTCTCCAAGCTCCCCACGCTGCGTTTGCCAAATATAGCCTCTCACGGTCAGATCTGCCCAAATCGACCAACGCTGCAGCTGTACAGAGTGTGGACTTTTGCTGGAAATCAGTTGAAAATTCACCAAACAGCTTATTTTACTTCAAATTGTGATGTATCCAAGCTCCCATGGGCGCCCAATGCTGCGTTTGCCAAACTGAGCGTTTCTCGGCCAGATCTGCCCAAATCGACCAACGCTGACACAGGCTGTACAGAGTGTGGAGTTTGCTGGAAATCAGTTGAAAATTCTCCAAACAGCTTATTGTACTTCAAATTGTCATGTCTCCAAGCTCCCCACGCTGCGTTTGCCAAATTGAGCCTCCCACGGCCAGATCTGCCCAAATCGACCAACGCTGACACAGGCTGTACAGAGTGTGGACTTTTGCTGGAAATCAGTTGAAAATTCACCAAACAGCTTATTTTACTTCAAATTGTCATGTCTCCAAGCTCCCATGGGTTTCCAACGCTGCGTTTGCCAAACTGAGCGTTTCTCGGCCAGATCTGCCCAAATCGACCAACGCTGACACAGGCTGTACAGAGTGTGGACTTTTGCTGGAAATCAGTTGAAAATTCACCAAACAGCTTGTTGTACTTCAAATTGTCATGTCTCCAAGCTCCCATGGGTTTCCAACGCTGCGTTTGCCAAACTGAGCGTTTCTCGGCCAGATCTGCCCAAATCGACCAACGCTGACACAGACTGTACAGAGTGTGGAGTTTGCTGGAAATCAGTTGAAAATTCTCCAAACAGCTTATTGTACTTCAAATTGTCATGTCTCCAAGCTCCCCACGCTGCGTTTGCCAAATTGAGCCTCCCACGGCCAGATCTGCCCAAATCGACCAACGCTGACACAGGCTGTACAGAGTGTGGACTTTTGCTGGAAATTAGTTGAAAATTCACCAAACAGCTTATTTTACTTCAAATTGTGATGTATCCAAGCTCCCATGGGCGCCCAACGCTGCGTTTGCCAAACTGAGCGTTTCTCGGCCAGATCTGCCCAAATCGACCAACGCTGACACAGGCTGTACAGAGTGTGGACTTTTGCTGGAAATCAGTTGAAAATTCACCAAACAGCTTATTGTACTTCAAATTGTCATGTCTCCAAGCTCCCATGGGCGCCCAACGCTGCGTTTGCCAAACTGAGCGTTTCTCGGCCAGATCTGCCCAAATCGACCAACGCTGACACAGGCTGTACAGAGTGTGGACTTTTGCTGGAAATCAGTTGAAAATTCACCAAACAGCTTATTGTACTTCAAATTGTCATGTCTCCAAGCTCCCCACGCTGCGTTTGCCAAATTGAGCCTCCCACGGCCAGATCTGCCCAAATCGACCAACGCTGACACAGGCTGTACAAAGTGTGGACTTTTGCTGGAAATAAGTTGAAAATTCACCAAACAGCTTATTTTACTTCAAATTGTGATGTATCCAAGCTCCATGGGCGCCCAACGCTGCGTTTGCCAAACTGAGCGTTTCTCGGCCAGATCTGCCCAAATCGACCAACGCTGACACAGGCTGTACAGAGTGTGGACTTTTGCTGGAAATCAGTTGAAAATTCACCAAACAGCTTATTGTACTTCAAATTGTCATGTCTCCAAGCTCCCCCCAACGCTGCGTTTGCCAAACTGAGGTTCCACGGCCAGATCTGTCCAAATCGACCAACGCTGACACAGGCTGTACAAAGTGTGGACTTTTGCTGGAAATAAGTTGAAAAATTCACCAAACAGCTTATTTTACTTCAAATTGTCATGTATCCAAGCTCCCATGGGCTACCAACGCTGCGTTTGCCAAACTGAGCGTTTCTCGGCCAGATCTGCCCAAATCGACCAACGCTGACACAGGCTGTACAGAGTGTGGACTTTTGCTGGAAATCAGTTGAAAATTCACCAAACAGCTTATTGTACTTCAAATTGTCATGTCTCCAAGCTCCCCACGCTGCGTTTGCCAAATTGAGCCTCCCACGGCCAGATCTGCCCAAATCGACCAACGCTGACACAGGCTGTACAGAGTGTGGACTTTTGCTGGAAATCAGTTGAAAATTCACCAAACAGCTTATTGTACTTCAAATTGTCATGTCTCCAAGCTCCCCACGCTGCGTTTGCCAAATTGAGCCTCCCACGGCCAGATCTGCCCAAATCGACCAACGCTGACACAGGCTGTACAGAGTGTGGACTTTTGCTGGAAATCAGTTGAAAATTCACCAAACAGCTTGTTGTACTTCAAATTGTCATGTCTCCAAGCTCCCATGGGTTTCCAACGCTGCGTTTGCCAAACTGAGCGTTTCTCGGCCAGATCTGCCCAAATCGACCAACGCTGACACAGGCTGTACAGAGTGTGGACTTTTGCTGGAAATCAGTTGAAAATTCACCAAACAGCTTATTGTACTTCAAATTGTCATGTCTCCAAGCTCCCATGGTTTCCAACGCTGCGTTTGCCAAACTGAGCGTTTCTCGGCCAGATCTGCCCAAATCGACCAACGCTGACACAGGCTGTACAGAGTGTGGACTTTTGCTGGAAATCAGTTGAAAATTCACCAAACAGCTTATTGTACTTCAAATTGTGATGTATCCAAGCTCCCCACGCTGCGTTTGCCAAAGTGAGCCTTTCTCGGCCAGATCTGCCCAAATCGACCAACGCTGACACAGGCTGTACAGAGTGTGGACTTTTGCTGGAAATCAGTTGAAAATTCACCAAACAGCTTATTGTACTTCAAATTGTCATGTCTCCAAGCTCCCATGGGCGCCAACGCTGCGTTTGCCAAACTGAGCGTTTCTCGGCCAGATTTGCCCAAATCGACCAACGCTGACACAGGCTGTACAGAGTGTGGACTTTTGCTGGAAATCAGTTGAAAATTCACCAAACAGCTTGTTGTACTTCAAATTGTCATGTCTCCAAGCTCCCCACGCTGCGTTTGCCAAATTGAGCCTCCCACGGCCAGATCTGCCCAAATCGACCAACTCTGACACAGACTGTACAGAGTGTGGACTTTTGCTGGAAATCAGTTGAAAATTCACCAAACACCTTATTGTACTTCAAATTGTAATGTCTACAAGCTCCCCACGCTGCGTTTGCCAAATTGAGCGTTTCACGGCCAGATCTGCCCAAATCGACCAACGCTGACACAGGCTGTACAGAGTGTGGACTTTTGCTGGAAATAAGTTGAAAATTCACCAAACAGCTTATTGTACTTCAAATTGTCATGTATCCAAGCTCCCATGGCGCCCAACGCTGCGTTTGCCAAACTGAGCGTTTCTCGGCCAGATCTGCCCAAATCGACCAACGCTGACACAGGCTGTACAGAGTGTGGACTTTTGCTGGAAATCAGTTGAAAATTCACCAAACAGCTTATTGTACTTCAAATTGTCATGTCTCCAAGCTCCCCACGCTGCGTTTGCCAAATTGAGCCTCCCACGGCCAGATCTGCCCAAATCGACCAACGCTGACACAGGCTGTACAAAGTGTGGACTTTTGCTGGAAATCAGTTGAAAATTCACCAAACAGCTTATTTTACTTCAAATTGTGATGTATCCAAGCTCCCATGGGCGCCAACGCTGCGTTTGCCAAACTGAGCGTTTCTCGGCCAGATCTGCCCAAATCGACCAACGCTGACACAGGCTGTACAGAGTGTGGACTTTTGCTGGAAATCAGTTGAAAATTCACCAAACAGCTTATTGTACTTCAAATTGTCATGTCTCCAAGCTCCCATGGGCGCCAACGCTGCGTTTGCCAAACTGAGCGTTTCTCGGCCAGATCTGCCCAAATCGACCAACGCTGACACAGGCTGTACAAAGTGTGGACTTTTGCTGGAAATCAGTTGAAAATTCACCAAACAGCTTATTGTACTTCAAATTGTCATGTCTCCAAGCTCCCCACGCTGCGTTTGCCAAATTTTGCGTCTCACGGCCAGATCTGCCCAAATCGACCAACGCTGACACAGGCTGTACAGAGTGTGGACTTTTGCTGGAAATCAGTTGAAAATTCACCAAACAGCTTATTGTACTTCAAATTGTGATGTCTCCAAGCTCCCCACGCTGCGTTTGCCAAATTGAGCCTCCCACGGCCAGATCTGCCCAAATCGACCAACGCTGACACAGACTGTACAGAGTGTGGACTTTTGCTGGAAATCAGTTGAAAATTCACCAAACAGCTTATTGTACTTCAAATTGTCATGTCTCCAAGCTCCCCACACTGCGTTTGCCAAACTGAGCGTTTCTCGGCCAGATCTGCCCAAATCGACCAACGCTGACACAGGCTGTACAGAGTGTGGACTTTTGCTGGAAATCAGTTGAAAATTCACCAAACAGCTTGTTGTACTTCAAATTGTGATGTCTCCAAGCTCCCCACGCTGCGTTTGCCAAATTGAGCCTCCCACGGCCAGATCTGCCCAAATCGACCAACGCTGACACAGGCTGTACAGAGTGTGGACTTTTGCTGGAAATCAGTTGAAAATTCACCAAACAGCTTATTTTACTTCAAATTGTGATGTATCCAAGCTCCCATGGGCGCCCAACGCTGCGTTTGCCAAACTGAGCGTTTCTCGGCCAGATCTGCCCAAATCGACCAACGCTGACACAGGCTGTACAAAGTGTGGACTTTTGCTGGAAATCAGTTGAAAATTCACCAAACAGCTTATTTTACTTCAAATTGTGATGTCTCCAAGCTCCCCACGCTGCGTTTGCCAAATTGAGCGTTTCTCGGCCAGATCTGCCCAAATCGACCAACGCTGACACAGGCTGTACAGAGTGTGGACTTTTGCTGGAAATCAGTTGAAAATTCACCAAACAGCTTATTGTACTTCAAATTGTCATGTCTCCAAGCTCCCCACGCTGCGTTTGCCAAATTGAGCCTCCCACGGCCAGATCTGCCCAAATCGACCAACGCTGACACAGGCTGTACAGAGTGTGGACTTTTGCTGGAAATCAGTTGAAAATTCACCAAACAGCTTATTGTACTTCAAATTGTCATGTATCCAAGCTCCCATGGGCGCCCAACGCTGCGTTTGCCAAACTGAGCGTTTCTCGGCCAGATCTGCCCAAATCGACCAACGCTGACACAGGCTGTACAGAGTGTGGACTTTTGCTGGAAATCAGTTGAAAATTCACCAAACAGCTTATTTTACTTCAAATTGTGATGTCTCCAAGCTCCCCACGCTGCGTTTGCCAAATTGAGCCTCCCACGGCCAGATCTGCCCAAATCGACCAACGCTGACACAGGCTGTACAGAGTGTGGACTTTTGCTGGAAATCAGTTGAAAATTCACCAAACAGCTTATTGTACTTCAAATTGTGATGTATCCAAGCTCCCATGGGCGCCCAACGCTGCGTTTGCCAAACTGAGCGTTTCTCGGCCAGATCTGCCCAAATCGACCAACGCTGACACAGGCTGTACAGAGTGTGGACTTTTGCTGGAAATCAGTTGAAAATTCACCAAACAGCTTATTGTACTTCAAATTGTCATGTCTCCAAGCTCCCCACGCTGCGTTTGCCAAATTGAGCCTCCACGGCCAGATCTGCCCAAATCGACCAACGCTGACACAGGCTGTACAGAGTGTGGACTTTTGCTGGAAATCAGTTGAAAATTCACCAAACAGCTTATTTTACTTCAAATTGTGATGTATCCAAGCTCCCATGGGCGCCCAACGCTGCGTTTGCCAAACTGAGCGTTTCTCGGCCAGATCTGCCCAAATCGACCAACGCTGACACAGGCTGTACAGAGTGTGGACTTTTGCTGGAAATCAGTTGAAAATTCACCAAACAGCTTGTTGTACTTCAAATTGTCATGTCTCCAAGCTCCCATTGGCGCCCAACGCTGCGTTTGCCAAACTGAGCGTTTCTCGGCCAGATCTGCCCAAATCGACCAACGCTGACACAGGCTGTACAGAGTGTGGACTTTTGCTGGAAATCAGTTGAAAATTCACCAAACAGCTTATTGTACTTCAAATTGTCATGTCTCCAAGCTCCCCACGCTGCGTTTGCCAAATTGAGCCTCCCACGGCCAGATCTGCCCAAATCGACCAACGCTGACACAGGCTGTACAGAGTGTGGACTTTTGCTGGAAATCAGTTGAAAATTCACCAAACAGCTTATTGTACTTCAAATTGTCATGTCTCCAAGCTCCCCACGCTGCGTTTGCCAAATTGAGCCTCCCACGGCCAGATCTGCCCAAATCGACCAACGCTGACACAGGCTGTACAGAGTGTGGACTTTTGCTGGAAATCAGTTGAAAATTCACCAAACAGCTTATTGTACTTCAAATTGTCATGTCTCCAAGCTCCCATGGGCGCCCAACGCTGCGTTTGCCAAACTGAGCGTTTCTCGGCCAGATCTGCCCAAATCGACCAACGCTGACACAGGCTGTACAGAGTGTGGACTTTTGCTGGAAATCAGTTGAAAATTCACCAAACAGCTTATTTTACTTCAAATTGTGATGTCTCCAAGCTCCCCACGCTGCGTTTGCCAAATTGAGCCTCCCACGGCCAGATCTGCCCAAATCGACCAACGCTGACACAGACTGTACAGAGTGTGGACTTTTGCTGGAAATCAGTTGAAAATTCACCAAACAGCTTATTGTACTTCAAATTGTGATGTCTCCAAGCTCCCCCAACGCTGCGTTTGCCAAACTGAGCGTTCTCATGGCCAGATCTTTCCAAAACGACCAACGCTGACACAGGCCGTACAAAGTGTGGACTTTTGCTGGATATCAGTTGAAAATTCACCAAACAGCTTATTGTACTTCAAATTGTCATGTCTCCAAGCTCCCCACGCTGCGTTTGCCAAACTGAGCGTTTCTCGGCCAGATCTGCCCAAATCGACCAACGCTGACACAGGCTGTACAGAGTGTGGACTTTTGCTGGAAATCAGTTGAAAATTCACCAAACAGCTTATTGTACTTCAAATTGTCATGTCTCCAAGCTCCCCACGCTGCGTTTGCCAAATTGAGCCTCCCACGGCCAGATCTGCCCAAATCGACCAACGCTGACACAGGCTGTACAAAGTGTGGACTTTTGCTGGAAATAAGTTGAAAATTCACCAAACAGCTTATTTTACTTCAAATTGTGATGTATCCAAGCTCCCATGGGCGCCCAACGCTGCGTTTGCCAAACTGAGCGTTTCTCGGCCAGATCTGCCCAAATCGACCAACGCTGACACAGGCTGTACAGAGTGTGGACTTTTGCTGGAAATCAGTTGAAAATTCACCAAACAGCTTGTTGTACTACAAATTGTCATGTCTCCAAGCTCCTCACGCTGCGTTTGCCAAACTGAGCGTTTCTCGGCCAGATCTGCCCAAATCGACCAACGCTGACACAGGCTGTACAGAGTGTGGACTTTTGCTGGAAATCAGTTGAAAATTCACCAAACAGCTTATTTTACTTCAAATTGTGATGTCTCCAAGCTCCCCACGCTGCGTTTGCCAAATTGAGCCTCCCACGGCCAGATCTGCCCAAATCGACCAACGCTGACACAGGCTGTACAGAGTGTGGACTTTTGCTGGAAATCAGTTGAAAATTCACCAAACAGCTTATTGTACTTCAAATTGTCATGTCTCCAAGCTCCCCACGCTGCGTTTGCCAAATTGAGCCTCCCACGGCCAGATCTGCCCAAATCGACCAACGCTGACACAGGCTGTACAGAGTGTGGACTTTTGCTGGAAATAAGTTGAAAATTCACCAAACAGCTTGTTGTACTACAAATTGTCATGTCTCCAAGCTCCTAACGCTGCGTTTGCCAAACTGAGCGTTTCTCGGCCAGATCTGCCCAAATCGACCAACGCTGACACAGGCTGTACAGAGTGTGGACTTTTGCTGGAAATCAGTTGAAAATTCACCAAACAGCTTATTGTACTTCAAATTGTCATGTCTCCAAGCTCCCATGGGTTTCCACGCTGCGTTTGCCAAACTGAGCGTTTCTCGGCCAGATCTGCCCAAATCGACCAACGCTGACACAGGCTGTACAGAGTGTGGACTTTTGCTGGAAATCAGTTGAAAATTCACCAAACAGCTTATTGTACTTCAAATTGTCATGTCTCCAAGCTCCCCACGCTGCGTTTGCCAAATTGAGCCTCCCACGGCCAGATCTGCCCAAATCGACCAACGCTGACACAGGCTGTACAGAGTGTGGACTTTTGCTGGAAATCAGTTGAAAATTCACCAAACAGCTTATTGTACTTCAAATTGTCATGTCTCCAAGCTCCCCACGCTGCGTTTGCCAAATTGAGCCTCCCACGGCCAGATCTGCCCAAATCGACCAACGCTGACACAGGCTGTACAGAGTGTGGACTTTTGCTGGAAATCAGTTGAAAATTCACCAAACAGCTTATTTTACTTCAAATTGTGATGTATCCAAGCTCCCATGGGCGCCCAACGCTGCGTTTGCCAAACTGAGCGTTTCTCGGCCAGATCTGCCCAAATCGACCAACGCTGACACAGGCTGTACAGAGTGTGGACTTTTGCTGGAAATCAGTTGAAAATTCACCAAACAGCTTATTGTACTTCAAATTGTCATGTCTCCAAGCTCCCCACGCTGCGTTTGCCAAATTGAGCCTCCCACGGCCAGATCTGCCCAAATCGACCAACGCTGACACAAGCTGTACAGAGTGTGGACTTTTGCTGGAAATCAGTTGAAAATTCACCAAACAGCTTATTGTACTTCAAATTGTGATGTATCCAAGCTCCAATGGCCCAACGCTGCGTTTGCCAAACTGAGCGTTCTCGGCCAGATCTGCCCAAATCGACCAACGCTGACACAGGCTGTACAGAGTGTGGACTTTTGCTGGAAATCAGTTGAAAATTCACCAAACAGCTTATTGTACTTCAAATTGTCATGTCTCCAAGCTCCCATGGGCGCCAACGCTGCGTTTGCCAAACTGAGCGTTTCTCGGCCAGATCTGCCCAAATCGACCAACGCTGACACAGGCTGTACAGAGTGTGGACTTTTGCTGGAAATCAGTTGAAAATTCACCAAACAGCTTATTGTACTTCAAATTGTCATGTCTCCAAGCTCCCCACGCTGCGTTTGCCAAATTGAGCCTCCCACGGCCAGATCTGCCCAAATCGACCAACGCTGACACAGACTGTACAGAGTGTGGACTTTTGCTGGAAATCAGTTGAAAATTCACCAAACAGCTTATTGTACTTCAAATTGTGATGTATCCAAGCTCCCGCGCCCAATGCTGCGTTTGCCAAATTGAGCGTTTCTCGGCCAGATCTGCCCAAATCGACCAACGCTGACACAGGCTGTACAGAGTGTGGACTTTTGCTGGAAATCAGTTGAAAATTCACCAAACAGCTTATTGTACTTCAAATTGTCATGTCTCCAAGCTCCCATGGGCCATGCTGCGTTTGCCAAACTTAGCCTCCCTCGGCCAGATCTGCCCAAATCGACCAACGCTGACACAGGCTGTACAGAGTGTGGACTTTTGCTGGAAATCAGTTGAAAATTCACCAAACAGCTTATTGTACTTCAAATTGTGATGTCTCCAAGCTCCCCACGCTGCGTTTGCCAAATTGAGCCTCCCACGGCCAGATCTGCCCAAATCGACCAACGCTGACACAGGCTGTACAGAGTGTGGACTTTTGCTGGAAATCAGTTGAAAATTCACCAAACAGCTTATTGTACTTCAAATTGTCATGTCTCCAAGCTCCCCACGCTGCGTTTGCCAAATTGAGCCTCCCACGGCCAGATCTGCCCAAATCGACCAACGCTGACACAGGCTGTACAGAGTGTGGACTTTTGCTGGAAATCAGTTGAAAATTCACCAAACAGCTTATTGTACTTCAAATTGTCATGTCTCCATGCTCCGGGTTTCCAACGCTGCGTTTGCCAAACTGAGCGTTTCTCGGCCAGATCTGCCCAAATCGACCAACGCTGACACAGGCTGTACAGAGTGTGGACTTTTGCTGGAAATCAGTTGAAAATTCACCAAACAGCTTGTTGTACTTCAAATTGTCATGTCTCCAAGCTCCCATGGGTTTCCAACGCTGCGTTTGCCAAACTGAGCGTTTCTCGGCCAGATCTGCCCAAATCGACCAACGCTGACACAGGCTGTACAGAGTGTGGACTTTTGCTGGAAATCAGTTGAAAATTCACCAAACAGCTTATTGTACTTCAAATTGTCATGTCTCCAAGCTCCCCACGCTGCGTTTGCCAAATTGAGCCTCCCACGGCCAGATCTGCCCAAATCGACCAACGCTGACACAGGCTGTACAGAGTGTGGACTTTTGCTGGAAATCAGTTGAAAATTCACCAAACAGCTTATTTTACTTCAAATTGTCATGTCTCCAAGCTCCCCACGCTGCGTTTGCCAAATTGAGCCTCCCACGGCCAGATCTGCCCAAATCGACCAACGCTGACACAGGCTGTACAGAGTGTGGACTTTTGCTGGAAATCAGTTGAAAATTCACCAAACAGCTTATTTTACTTCAAATTGTGATGTATCCAAGCTCCCATGGGCGCCAACGCTGCGTTTGCCAAACTGAGCGTTTCTCGGCCAGATCTGCCCAAATCGACCAACGCTGACACAGGCTGTACAGAGTGTGGACTTTTGCTGGAAATCAGTTGAAAATTCACCAAACAGCTTATTGTACTTCAAATTGTCATGTCTCCAAGCTCCCCACGCTGCGTTTGCCAAATTGAGCCTCCCACGGCCAGATCTGCCCAAATCGACCAACGCTGACACAGGCTGTACAGAGTGTGGACTTTTGCTGGAAATCAGTTGAAAATTCACCAAACAGCTTATTGTACTTCAAATTGTCATGTCTCCAAGCTCCCACGCTGCGTTTGCCAAATTGAGCCTCCCACGGCCAGATCTGCCCAAATCGACCAACGCTGACACAGGCTGTACAGAGTGTGGACTTTTGCTGGAAATCAGTTGAAAATTCACCAAACAGCTTATTGTACTTCAAATTGTCATGTCTCCAAGCTCCCATGGGTTTCCACGCTGCGTTTGCCAAACTGAGCGTTTCTCGGCCAGATCTGCCCAAATCGACCAACGCTGACACAGGCTGTACAGAGTGTGGACTTTTGCTGGAAATCAGTTGAAAATTCACCAAACAGCTTATTGTACTTCAAATTGTCATGTCTCCAAGCTCCCATGGCGCTGCGTTTGCCAAACTGAGCGTTTCTCGGCCAGATCTGCCCAAATCGACCAACGCTGACACAGGCTGTACAGAGTGTGGACTTTTGCTGGAAATCAGTTGAAAATTCACCAAACAGCTTATTGTACTTCAAATTGTCATGTCTCCAAGCTCCCCACGCTGCGTTTGCCAAATTGAGCCTCCCACGGCCAGATCTGCCCAAATCGACCAACGCTGACACAGGCTGTACAGAGTGTGGACTTTTGCTGGAAATCAGTTGAAAATTCACCAAACAGCTTATTTTACTTCAAATTGTGATGTATCCAAGCTCCCATGGGCGCCCAACGCTGCGTTTGCCAAACTGAGCGTTTCTCGGCCAGATCTGCCCAAATCGACCAACGCTGACACAGGCTGTACAGAGTGTGGACTTTTGCTGGAAATCAGTTGAAAATTCACCAAACAGCTTATTTTACTTCAAATTGTCATGTCTCCAAGCTCCCATGGGCGCCCAATGCTGCGTTTGCCAAACTGAGCGTTTCTCGGCCAGATCTGCCCAAATCGACCAACGCTGACACAGGCTGTACAGAGTGTGGACTTTTGCTGGAAATCAGTTGAAAATTCACCAAACAGCTTATTGTACTTCAAATTGTCATGTATCCAAGCTCCCATGGGCGCCCAACGCTGCGTTTGCCAAACTGAGCGTTTCTCGGCCAGATCTGCCCAAATCGACCAACGCTGACACAGGCTGTACAGAGTGTGGACTTTTGCTGGAAATCAGTTGAAAATTCACCAAACAGCTTATTTTACTTCAAATTGTCATGTCTCCAAGCTCCCCACGCTGCGTTTGCCAAATTGAGCCTCCCACGGCCAGATCTGCCCAAATCGACCAACGCTGACACAGGCTGTACAGAGTGTGGACTTTTGCTGGAAATCAGTTGAAAATTCACCAAACAGCTTATTGTACTTCAAATTGTGATGTATCCAAGCTCCCATGTGCGCCCAACGCTGCGTTTGCCAAACTGAGCGTTTCTCGGCCAGATCTGCCCAAATCGACCAACGCTGACACAGGCTGTACAGAGTGTGGACTTTTGCTGGAAATCAGTTGAAAATTCACCAAACAGCTTATTTTACTTCAAATTGTCATGTCTCCAAGCTCCCCACGCTGCGTTTGCCAAATTGAGCCTCCCACGGCCAGATCTGCCCAAATCGACCAACGCTGACACAGGCTGTACAGAGTGTGGACTTTTGCTGGAAATCAGTTGAAAATTCACCAAACAGCTTATTGTACTTCAAATTGTCATGTCTCCAAGCTCCATAGCGCCCAACGCTGCGTTTGCCAAACTGAGCGTTTCTCGGCCAGATCTGCCCAAATCGACCAACGCTGACACAGGCTGTACAGAGTGTGGACTTTTGCTGGAAATCAGTTGAAAATTCTCCAAAAACCTTATTGTACTTCAAATTGTCATGCCTCCAAACTCCCAACGCTGTGTTTGCCAAATTGAGCATCCCACGGCCAGATCTGCCCAAATCGACCAACGCTGACACAGACTGTACAGAGTGTGGACTTTTGCTGGAAATCAGTTGAAAATTCACCAAACAGCTTATTTTACTTCAAATTGTGATGTCTCCAAGCTCCTCACGCTGCGTTTGCCAAATTGAGCCTCCCACGGCCAGATCTGCCCAAATCGACCAACGCTGACACAGGCTGTACAGAGTGTGGACTTTTGCTGGAAATCAGTTGAAAATTCACCAAACAGCTTATTTTACTTCAAATTGTGATGTATCCAAGCTCCCATGGGCGCCCAACGCTGCGTTTGCCAAACTGAGCGTTTCTCGGCCAGATCTGCCCAAATCGACCAACGCTGACACAGGCTGTACAGAGTGTGGACTTTTGCTGGAAATCAGTTGAAAATTCACCAAACAGCTTATTGTACTTCAAATTGTCATGTCTCCAAGCTCCCCACGCTGCGTTTGCCAAATTGAGCCTCCCACGGCCAGATCTGCCCAAATCGACCAACGCTGACACAGGCTGTACAGAGTGTGGACTTTTGCTGGAAATCAGTTGAAAATTCACCAAACAGCTTATTTTACTTCAAATTGTGATGTATCCAAGCTCCATGGGCGCCCAACGCTGCGTTTGCCAAATTGAGCGTTTCTCGGCCAGATCTGCCCAAATCGACCAACGCTGACACAGGCTGTACAGAGTGTGGACTTTTGCTGGAAATCAGTTGAAAATTCACCAAACAGCTTATTGTACTTCAAATTGTCATGTCTCCAAGCTCCCCAACGCTGCGTTTGCCAAACTGAGCGTTTCTCGGCCAGATCTGCCCAAATCGACCAACGCTGACACAGGCTGTACAGAGTGTGGACTTTTGCTGGAAATCAGTTGAAAATTCACCAAACAGCTTATTTTACTTCAAATTGTGATGTCTCCAAGCTCCCCACGCTGCGTTTGCCAAATTGAGCCTCCCACGGCCAGATCTGCCCAAATCGACCAACGCTGACACAGGCTGTACAGAGTGTGGACTTTTGCTGGAAATCAGTTGAAAATTCACCAAACAGCTTATTGTACTTCAAATTGTCATGTCTCCAAGCTCCCCACGCTGCGTTTGCCAAATTGAGCGTTTCTCGGCCAGATCTGCCCAAATCGACCAACGCTGACACAGGCTGTACAAAGTGTGGACTTTTGCTGGAAATCAGTTGAAAATTCACCAAACAGCTTATTTTACTTCAAATTGTGATGTATCCAAGCTCCCATGGGCGCCCAACGCTGCGTTTGCCAAACTGAGCGTTTCTCGGCCAGATCTGCCCAAATCGACCAACGCTGACACAGGCTGTACAGAGTGTGGACTTTTGCTGGAAATCAGTTGAAAATTCACCAAACAGCTTATTGTACTTCAAATTGTCATGTCTCCAAGCTCCCATGGGCGCCCAACGCTGCGTTTGCCAAACTGAGCGTTTCTCGGCCAGATCTGCCCAAATCGACCAACGCTGACACAGGCTGTACAGAGTGTGGACTTTTGCTGGAAATCAGTTGAAAATTCACCAAACAGCTTATTTTACTTCAAATTGTGATGTCTCCAAGCTCCCCACGCTGCGTTTGCCAAATTGAGCCTCCCACGGCCAGATCTGCCCAAATCGACCAACGCTGACACAGACTGTACAGAGTGTGGACTTTTGCTGGAAATCAGTTGAAAATTCACCAAACAGCTTATTGTACTTCAAATTGTCATGTCTCCAAGCTCCCCACGCTGCGTTTGCCAAATTGAGCCTCCCACGGCCAGATCTGCCCAAATCGACCAACGCTGACACAGGCTGTACAGAGTGTGGACTTTTGCTGGAAATAAGTTGAAAATTCACCAAACAGCTTATTTTACTTCAAATTGTGATGTATCCAAGCTCCCATGGGCGCCCATGCTGCGTTTGCCAAACTGAGCGTTTCTCGGCCAGATCTGCCCAAATCGACCAACGCTGACACAGGCTGTACAGAGTGTGGACTTTTGCTGGAAATCAGTTGAAAATTCACCAAACAGCTTATTGTACTTCAAATTGTCATGTCTCCAAGCTCCCATGGGCGCCAAACGCTGCGTTTGCCAAACTGAGCGTTTCTCGGCCAGATCTGCCCAAATCGACCAACGCTGACACAGGCTGTACAGAGTGTGGACTTTTGCTGGAAATCAGTTGAAAATTCACCAAACAGCTTATTGTACTTCAAATTGTCATGTCTCCAAGCTCCCCACGCTGCGTTTGCCAAATTGAGCCTCCCACGGCCAGATCTGCCCAAATCGACCAACGCTGACACAGGCTGTACAGAGTGTGGACTTTTGCTGGAAATAAATTGAAATTTCACGAAACAGCTTGTTGTACTTCAAATTGTCATGTCTCGAAGCTCCCATGGGTTTCCATCACTGCGTTTGCCAAACTGAACGTTTCTCGGCCAGATCTGCCCAAATCGACCAACGCTGACACAGGCTGTACAGAGTGTGGACTTTTGCTGGAAATCAGTTGAAATTTCACCAAACAGCTTGTTGTACTTCAAATTGTCATGTCTCCAAGCTCCCATGGGTTTCCAACGCTGCGTTTGCCAAACTGAGCGTTTCTCGGCCAGATCTGCCCAAATCGACCAACGCTGACACAGGCTGTACAGAGTGTGGACTTTTGCTGGAAATCAGTTGAAAATTCACCAAACAGCTTATTGTACTTCAAATTGTCATGTCTCCAAGCTCCCCACGCTGCGTTTGCCAAATTGAGCCTCACACGGCCAGATCTGCCCAAATCGACCAACGCTGACACAGGCTGTACAAAGTGTGGACTTTTGCTGGAAATAAGTTGAAAATTCACCAAACAGCTTATTTTACTTCAAATTGTGATGTATCCAAGCTCCCATGGGCGCCCAACGCTGCGTTTGCCAAACTGAGCGTTTCTCGGCCAGATCTGCCCAAATCGACCAACGCTGACACAGGCTGTACAGAGTGTGGACTTTTGCTGGAAATCAGTTGAAAATTCACCAAACAGCTTATTTTACTTCAAATTGTCATGTCTCCAAGCTCCCCACGCTGCGTTTGCCAAATTGAGCCTCCCACGGCCAGATCTGCCCAAATCGACCAACGCTGACACAGGCTGTACAGAGTGTGGACTTTTGCTGGAAATCAGTTGAAAATTCACCAAACAGCTTATTTTACTTCAAATTGTGATGTATCCAAGCTCCCATGGGCGCCCAACGCTGCGTTTGCCAAACTGAGCGTTTCTCGGCCAGATCTGCCCAAATCGACCAACGCTGACACAGGCTGTACAGAGTGTGGACTTTTGCTGGAAATCAGTTGAAAATTCACCAAACAGCTTATTTTACTTCAAATTGTGATGTATCCAAGCTCCCAACGCTGCGTTTGCCAAACTGAGCGTCCCACGGCCAGATCTGCCCAAATCGACCAACGCTGACACAGGCTGTACAGAGTGTGGACTTTTGCTGGAAATCAGTTGAAAATTCACCAAACAGCTTATTGTACTTCAAATTGTCATGTCTCCAAGCTCCCATGGGCGCCCAACGCTGCGTTTGCCAAACTGAGCGTTTCTCGGCCAGATCTGCCCAAATCGACCAACGCTGACACAGGCTGTACAGAGTGTGGACTTTTGCTGGAAATCAGTTGAAAATTCACCAAACAGCTTATTGTACTTCAAATTGTCATGTCTCCAAGCTCCCCACGCTGCGTTTGCCAAATTGAGCCTCCCACGGCCAGATCTGCCCAAATCGACCAACGCTGACACAGGCTGTACAGAGTGTGGACTTTTGCTGGAAATCAGTTGAAAATTCACCAAACAGCTTATTGTACTTCAAATTGTCATGTCTCCAAGCTCCCCACGCTGCGTTTGCCAAATTGAGCCTCCCACGGCCAGATCTGCCCAAATCGACCAACGCTGACACAGGCTGTACAGAGTGTGGACTTTTGCTGGAAATCAGTTGAAAATTCACCAAACAGCTTGTTGTACTTCAAATTGTCATGTCTCCAAGCTCCCATGGGTTTCCAACGCTGCGTTTGCCAAACTGAGCGTTTCTCGGCCAGATCTGCCCAAATCGACCAACGCTGACACAGGCTGTACAGAGTGTGGACTTTTGCTGGAAATCAGTTGAAAATTCACCAAACAGCTTGTTGTACTTCAAATTGTCATGTCTCCAAGCTCATGGGTTTCCAACGCTGCGTTTGCCAAACTGAGCGTTTCTCGGCCAGATCTGCCCAAATCGACCAACGCTGACACAGGCTGTACAGAGTGTGGACTTTTGCTGGAAATCAGTTGAAAATTCACCAAACAGTTTATTGTACTTCAAATTGTCATGTCGCCAAGCTCCCCACGCTGCGTTTGCCAAATTGAGCCTCCCACGGCCAGATCTGCCCAAATCGACCAACGCTGACACAGGCTGTACAGAGTGTGGACTTTTGCTGGAAATCAGTTGAAAATTCACCAAACAGCTTATTTTACTTCAAATTGTGATGTATCCAAGCTCCCATGGGCGCCCAACGCTGCGTTTGCCAAACTGAGCGTTTCTCGGCCAGATCTGCCCAAATCGACCAACGCTGACACAGGCTGTACAGAGTGTGGACTTTTGCTGGAAATCAGTTGAAAATTCACCAAACAGCTTATTGTACTTCAAATTGTGATGTCTCCAAGCTCCCCACGCTGCGTTTGCCAAATTGAGCCTCCCACGGCCAGATCTGCCCAAATCGACCAACGCTGACACAGACTGTACAGAGTGTGGACTTTTGCTGGAAATCAGTTGAAAATTCACCAAACAGCTTATTGTACTTCAAATTGTGATGTATCCAAGCTCCCATGGGCGCCCACGCTGCGTTTGCCAAACTGAGCGTTTCTCGGCCAGATCTGCCCAAATCGACCAACGCTGACACAGGCTGTACAGAGTGTGGACTTTTGCTGGAAATCAGTTGAAAATTCACCAAACAGCTTATTGTACTTCAAATTGTCATGTCTCCAAGCTCCCCACGCTGCGTTTGCCAAATTGAGCCTCCCACGGCCAGATCTGCCCAAATCGACCAACGCTGACACAGGCTGTACAGAGTGTGGACTTTTGCTGGAAATAAGTTGAAAATTCACCAAACAGCTTATTTTACTTCAAATTGTGATGTATCCAAGCTCCCATGGGCGCCCAATGCTGCGTTTGCCAAACTGAGCGTTTCTCGGCCAGATCTGCCCAAATCGACCAACGCTGACACAGGCTGTACAGAGTGTGGATTTTGCTGGAAATCAGTTGAAAATTCACCAAACAGCTTATTGTACTTCAAATTGTCATGTCTCCAAGCTCCCATGGGCGCCAAACGCTGCGTTTGCCAAACTGAGCGTTTCTCGGCCAGATCTGCCCAAATCGACCAACGCTGACACAGGCTGTACAGAGTGTGGACTTTTGCTGGAAATCAGTTGAAAATTCACCAAACAGCTTATTGTACTTCAAATTGTCATGTCTCCAAGCTCCCCCACGCTGCGTTTGCCAAATTGAGCCTCCCACGGCCAGATCTGCCCAAATCGACCAACGCTGACACAGGCTGTACAGAGTGTGGACTTTTGCTGGAAATCAGTTGAAAATTCACCAAACAGCTTGTTGTACTTCAAATTGTCATGTCTCCAAGCTCCCAACGCTGCGTTTGCCAAACTGAGCGTTTCTCGGCCAGATCTGCCCAAATCGACCAACGCTGACACAGGCTGTACAGAGTGTGGACTTTTGCTGGAAATCAGTTGAAAATTCACCAAACAGCTTGTTGTACTACAAATTGTCATGTCTCCAAGCTCCCATGGGCGCCCAACGCTGCGTTTGCCAAACTGAGCGTTTCTCGGCCAGATCTGCCCAAATCGACCAACGCTGACACAGGCTGTACAGAGTGTGGACTTTTGCTGGAAATCAGTTGAAAATTCACCAAACAGCTTATTGTACTTCAAATTGTCATGTCTCCAAGCTCCCCACGCTGCGTTTGCCAAATTGAGCCTCCCACGGCCAGATCTGCCCAAATCGACCAACGCTGACACAGGCTGTACAAAGTGTGGACTTTTGCTGGAAATAAGTTGAAAATTCACCAAACAGCTTATTTTACTTCAAATTGTGATGTATCCAAGCTCCCATGGGCGCCCAATGCTGCGTTTGCCAAACTGAGCGTTTCTCGGCCAGATCTGCCCAAATCGACCAACGCTGACACAGGCTGTACAGAGTGTGGACTTTTGCTGGAAATCAGTTGAAAATTCACCAAACAGCTTATTTTACTTCAAATTGTGATGTCTCCAAGCTCCCCACGCTGCGTTTGCCAAATTGAGCCTCCCACGGCCAGATCTGCCCAAATCGACCAACGCTGACACAGACTGTACAGAGTGTGGACTTTTGCTGGAAATCAGTTGAAAATTCACCAAACAGCTTATTGTACTTCAAATTGTGATGTATCCAAGCTCCCATGGGCGCCCAACGCTGCGTTTGCCAAACTGAGCGTTTCTCGGCCAGATCTGCCCAAATCGACCAACGCTGACACAGGCTGTACAAAGTGTGGACTTTTGCTGGAAATAAGTTGAAAATTCACCAAACAGCTTATTTTACTTCAAATTGTGATGTATCCAAGCTCCCATGGGCGCCCAACGCTGCGTTTGCCAAACTGAGCGTTTCACGGCCAGATCTGCCCAAATCGACCAACGCTGACACAGGCTGTACAGAGTGTGGACTTTTGCTGGAAATCAGTTGAAAATTCACCAAACAGCTTATTGTACTTCAAATTGTCATGTCTCCAAGCTCCCATGGGCGCCCAACGCTGCGTTTGCCAAACTGAGCGTTTCTCGGCCAGATCTGCCCAAATCGACCAACGCTGACACAGGCTGTACAGAGTGTGGACTTTTGCTGGAAATCAGTTGAAAATTCACCAAACAGCTTATTTTACTTCAAATTGTGATGTCTCCAAGCTCCCCACGCTGCGTTTGCCAAATTGAGCCTCCCACGGCCAGATCTGCCCAAATCGACCAACGCTGACACAGACTGTACAGAGTGTGGACTTTTGCTGGAAATCAGTTGAAAATTCACCAAACAGCTTATTGTACTTCAAATTGTCATGTCTCCAAGCTCCCCACGCTGCGTTTGCCAAATTGAGCCTCCCACGGCCAGATCTGCCCAAATCGACCAACGCTGACACAGGCTGTACAGAGTGTGGACTTTTGCTGGAAATCAGTTGAAATTTCACCAAACAGCTTGTTGTACTACAAATTGTCATGTCTCGAAGCTCCCACACTGCGTTTGCCAAACTGAGCGTTTCTCGGCCAGATCTGACCAAATCGAACAACGCTGACACAGGCTTTACAGAGTGTGGACTTTTGCTGGAAATTAGTTGAAAATTCACCAAACAGCTTATTTTACTTCAAATTGTGATGTATCCAAGCTCCCATGGGCGCCCAACGCTGCGTTTGCCAAACTGAGCGTTTCTCGGCCAGATCTGCCCAAATCGACCAACGCTGACACAGGCTTTACAGAGTGTGGACTTTTGCTGGAAATCAGTTGAAAATTCGCCAAACAGCTTATTTTACTTCAAATTGTGATGTATCCAAGCTCCCATGGGCGCCCAATGCTGCGTTTGCCAAACTGAGCGTTTCTCGGCCAGATCTGCCCAAATCGACCAACGCTGACACAGGCTGTACAGAGTGTGGACTTTTGCTGGAAATCAGTTGAAAATTCACCAAACAGCTTATTGTACTTCAAATTGTCATGTCTCCAAGCTCCCATGGGCGCCCAACGCTGCGTTTGCCAAACTGAGCGTTTCTCGGCCAGATCTGCCCAAATCGACCAACGCTGACACAGGCTGTACAGAGTGTGGACTTTTGCTGGAAATCAGTTGAAAATTCACCAAACAGCTTATTTTACTTCAAATTGTCATGTCTCCAAGCTCC
This sequence comes from Trachurus japonicus, assembly GCF_045865225.1. Lineage (NCBI taxonomy): Eukaryota > Metazoa > Chordata > Actinopteri > Carangiformes > Carangidae > Trachurus > Trachurus japonicus. The sequence goes on along the minus strand of NC_140922.1, from coordinate 33,221,555 downwards.
CCACGCTGCGTTTGCCAAATTGAGCCTCCCACGGCCAGATCTGCCCAAATCGACCAACTCTGACACAGACTGTACAGAGTGTGGACTTTTGCTGGAAATCAGTTGAAAATTCACCAAACAGCTTATTTTACTTCAAATTGTGATGTATCCAAGCTCCCATGGGTTTCCAACGCTGCGTTTGCCAAACTGAGCGTTTCTCGGCCAGATCTGCCCAAATCGACCAACGCTGACACAGGCTGTACAGAGTGTGGACTTTTGCTGGAAATCAGTTGAAAATTCACCAAACAGCTTATTGTACTTCAAATTGTCATGTCTCCAAGCTCCCCACGCTGCGTTTGCCAAATTGAGCCTCCCACGGCCAGATCTGCCCAAATCGACCAACGCTGACACAGGCTGTACAAAGTGTGGACTTTTGCTGGAAATAAGTTGAAAATTCACCAAACAGCTTATTTTACTTCAAATTGTGATGTATCCAAGCTCCCATGGGCGCCCAACGCTGCGTTTGCCAAACTGAGCGTTTCTCGGCCAGATCTGCCCAAATCGACCAACGCTGACACAGGCTGTACAGAGTGTGGACTTTTGCTGGAAATCAGTTGAAAATTCACCAAACAGCTTATTGTACTTCAAATTGTCATGTCTCCAAGCTCCCATGGGCGCCCAACGCTGCGTTTGCCAAATTGAGCATCCCACGGCCAGATCTGCCCAAATCGACCAACGCTGACACAGGCTGTACAGAGTGTGGACTTTTGCTGGAAATCAGTTGAAAATTCACCAAACAGCTTATTTTACTTCAAATTGTGATGTCTCCAAGCTCCACGCTGCGTTTGCCAAATTGAGCCTCCCACGGCCAGATCTGCCCAAATCGACCAACGCTGACACAGGCTGTACAGAGTGTGGACTTTTGCTGGAAATCAGTTGAAAATTCACCAAACAGCTTATTGTACTTCAAATTGTGATGTATCCAAGCTCCCATGGGCGCCCAACGCTGCGTTTGCCAAACTGAGCGTTTCTCGGCCAGATCTGCCCAAATCGACCAACGCTGACACAGGCTGTACAGAGTGTGGACTTTTGCTGGAAATCAGTTGAAAATTCACCAAACAGCTTATTTTACTTCAAATTGTCATGTCGCAAAGCTCCCATGGGCGCCCAACGCTGCGTTTGCCAAACTGAGCGTTTCTCGGCCAGATCTGCCCAAATCGACCAACGCTGACACAGGCTGTACAGAGTGTGGACTTTTGCTGGAAATCAGTTGAAAATTCACCAAACAGCTTATTGTACTTCAAATTGTCATGTCTCCAAGCTCCCCACGCTGCGTTTGCCAAATTGAGCCTCCCACGGCCAGATCTGCCCAAATCGACCAACGCTGACACAGACTGTACAGAGTGTGGACTTTTGCTGGAAATCAGTTGAAAATTCACCAAACAGCTTATTGTACTTCAAATTGTGATGTATCCAAGCTCCCATGGGCGCCCAACGCTGCTTTTGCCAAATTGAGGGTTTCTCGGCCAGATCTGCCCAAATCGACCAACGCTGACACAGGCTGTACAGAGTGTGGACTTTTGCTGGAAATCAGTTGAAAATTCACCAAACAGCTTATTGTACTTCAAATTGTCATGTCTCCAAGCTCCCCACGCTGCGTTTGCCAAATTGAGCCTCCCACGGCCAGATCTGCCCAAATCGACCAACGCTGACACAGGCTGTACAGAGTGTGGACTTTTGCTGGAAATAAATTGAAATTTCACGAAACAGCTTGTTGTACTTCAAATTGTCATGTCTCGAAGCTCCCATGGGTTTCCATCACTGCGTTTGCCAAACTGAGCGTTTCTCGGCCAGATCTGCCCAAATCGACCAACGCTGACACAGGCTGTACAGAGTGTGGACTTTTGCTGGAAATCAGTTGAAATTTCACCAAACAGCTTGTTGTACTTCAAATTGTCATGTCTCCATTGGTTTCCAACGCTGCGTTTGCCAAACTGAGCGTTTCTCGGCCAGATCTGCCCAAATCGACCAACGCTGACACAGGCTGTACAGAGTGTGGACTTTTGCTGGAAATCAGTTGAAAATTCACCAAACAGCTTATTGTACATCAAATTGTCATGTCGCAAAGCTCCCCACACTGCGTTTGCCAAATTGAGCCTCCCACGGCCAGATCTGCCCAAATCGACCAACGCTGACACAGGCTTTACAGAGTGTGGACTTTTGCTGGAAATCAGTTGAAAATTCACCAAACAGCTTATTTTACTTCAAATTGTGATGTATCCCCAACGCTGCGTTTGCCAAACTGAGCGTTTCTCGGCCAGATCTGCCCAAATCGACCAACGCTGACACAGGCTGTACAGAGTGTGGACTTTTGCTGGAAATCAGTTGAAAATTCACCAAACAGCTTATTTTACTTCAAATTGTGATGTATCCAAGCTCCCATGGGCGCCCAACGCTGCGTTTGCCAAACTGAGCGTTTCTCGGCCAGATCTGCCCAAATCGACCAACGCTGACACAGGCTGTACAGAGTGTGGACTTTTGCTGGAAATCAGTTGAAAATTCACCAAACAGCTTATTGTACTTCAAATTGTCATGTCTCCAAGCTCCCATGGGCGCCAAACGCTGCGTTTGCCAAACTGAGCGTTTCTCGGCCAGATCTGCCCAAATCGACCAACGCTGACACAGGCTGTACAGAGTGTGGACTTTTGCTGGAAATCAGTTGAAAATTCACCAAACAGCTTATTTTACTTCAAATTGTGATGTATCCAAGCTCCCATGGGCGCCCAATGCTGCGTTTGCCAAACTGAGCGTTTCTCGGCCAGATCTGCCCAAATCGACCAACGCTGACACAGGCTGTACAGAGTGTGGACTTTTGCTGGAAATCAGTTGAAAATTCACCAAACAGCTTATTTTACTTCAAATTGTGATGTATCCAAGCTCCCATGGGCGCCAAACGCTGCGTTTGCCAAACTGAGCGTTTCTCGGCCAGATCTGCCCAAATCGACCAACGCTGACACAGGCTGTACAGAGTGTGGACTTTTGCTGGAAATCAGTTGAAAATTCACCAAACAGCTTATTTTACTTCAAATTGTGATGTCTCCAAGCTCCCCACGCTGCGTTTGCCAAATTGAGCCTCCCACGGCCAGATCTGCCCAAATCGACCAACGCTGACACAGACTGTACAGAGTGTGGACTTTTGCTGGAAATCAGTTGAAAATTCACCAAACAGCTTATTGTACTTCAAATTGTGATGTATCCAAGCTCCCATGGGCGCCCAACGCTGCGTTTGCCAAACTGAGCGTTTCTCGGCCAGATCTGCCCAAATCGACCAACGCTGACACAGGCTGTACAGAGTGTGGACTTTTGCTGGAAATAAGTTGAAAATTCACCAAACAGCTTATTTTACTTCAAATTGTGATGTATCCAAGCTCCCATGGGCGCCCAATGCTGCGTTTGCCAAACTGAGCGTTTCTCTGCCAGATCTGCCCAAATCGACCAACGCTGACACAGGCTGTACAGAGTGTGGACTTTTGCTGGAAATCAGTTGAAAATTCACCAAACAGCTTATTGTACTTCAAATTGTCATGTCTCCAAGGGGCGCCCAACGCTGCGTTTGCCAAACTGAGCGTTTCTCGGCCAGATCTGCCCAAATCGACCAACGCTGACACAGGCTGTACAGAGTGTGGACTTTTGCTGGAAATCAGTTGAAAATTCACCAAACAGCTTATTTTACTTCAAATTGTCATGTCTCCAAGCTCCCCACGCTGCGTTTGCCAAATTGAGCCTCCCTCGGCCAGATCTGCCCAAATCGACCAACGCTGACACAGGCTGTACAGAGTGTGGACTTTTGCTGGAAATCAGTTGAAAATTCACCAAACAGCTTATTGTACTTCAAATTGTCATGTCTCCAAGCTCCCCACGCTGCGTTTGCCAAATTGAGCCTCCCACGGCCAGATCTGCCCAAATCGACCAACGCTGACACAGGCTGTACAGAGTGTGGACTTTTGCTGGAAATAAATTGAAATTTCACGAAACAGCTTGTTGTACTTCAAATTGTCATGTCTCCAAGCTCCCATGGGTTTCCAACGCTGCGTTTGCCAAACTGAGCGTTTCTCGGCCAGATCTGCCCAAATCGACCAACGCTGACACAGGCTGTACAGAGTGTGGACTTTTGCTGGAAATCAGTTGAAAATTCACCAAACAGCTTGTTGTACTACAAATTGTCATGTCTCCAAGCTCCTCACGCTGCGTTTGCCAAATTGAGCCTCCCACGGCCAGATCTGCCCAAATCGACCAACGCTGACACAGGCTGTACAGAGTGTGGACTTTTGCTGGAAATTAGTTGAAAATTCACCAAACAGCTTATTTTACTTCAAATTGTGATGTATCCAAGCTCCCATGGGCGCCCAACGCTGCGTTTGCCAAACTGAGCGTTTCTCGGCCAGATCTGCCCAAATCGACCAACGCTGACACAGGCTTTACAGAGTGTGGACTTTTGCTGGAAATCAGTTGAAAATTCACCAAACAGCTTATTTTACTTCAAATTGTCATGTCTCCAAGCTCCCCACGCTGCGTTTGCCAAATTGAGCCTCCCACGGCCAGATCTGCCCAAATCGACCAACGCTGACACAGGCTGTACAGAGTGTGGACTTTTGCTGGAAATCAGTTGAAAATTCACCAAACAGCTTATTGTACTTCAAATTGTCATGTCTCCAAGCTCCCATGGGCGCCCAACGCTGCGTTTGCCAAACTGAGCGTTTCTCGGCCAGATCTGCCCAAATCGACCAACGCTGACACAGGCTGTACAGAGTGTGGACTTTTGCTGGAAATCAGTTGAAAATTCACCAAACAGCTTATTTTACTTCAAATTGTCATGTCTCCAAGCTCCCCACGCTGCGTTTGCCAAATTGAGCCTCCCACGGCCAGATCTGCCCAAATCGACCAACGCTGACACAAGCTGTACAGAGTGTGGACTTTTGCTGGAAATCAGTTGAAAATTCACCAAACAGCTTATTTTACTTCAAATTGTGATGTATCCAAGCTCCCATGGGCGCCCAACGCTGCGTTTGCCAAACTGAGCGTTTCTCGGCCAGATCTGCCCAAATCGACCAACGCTGACACAGGCTGTACAGAGTGTGGACTTTTGCTGGAAATCAGTTGAAAATTCACCAAACAGCTTATTGTACTTCAAATTGTCATGTCTCCAAGCTCCCCACGCTGCGTTTGCCAAATTGAGCCTCCCACGGCCAGATCTGCCCAAATCGACCAACGCTGACACAGGCTGTACAGAGTGTGGACTTTTGCTGGAAATAAGTTGAAAATTCACCAAACAGCTTATTTTACTTCAAATTGTGATGTATCCAAGCTCCCATGGGCGCCAATGCTGCGTTTGCCAAACTGAGCGTTTCTCGGCCAGATCTGCCCAAATCGACCAACGCTGACACAGGCTGTACAGAGTGTGGACTTTTGCTGGAAATCAGTTGAAAATTCACCAAACAGCTTATTGTACTTCAAATTGTCATGTCTCCAAGCTCCCATGGGCGCCCAACGCTGCGTTTGCCAAACTGAGCGTTTCTCGGCCAGATCTGCCCAAATCGACCAACGCTGACACAGGCTGTACAGAGTGTGGACTTTTGCTGGAAATCAGTTGAAAATTCACCAAACAGCTTATTTTACTTCAAATTGTGATGTCTCCAAGCTCCCCACGCTGCGTTTGCCAAATTGAGCCTCCCACGGCCAGATCTGCCCAAATCGACCAACTCTGACACAGACTGTACAGAGTGTGGACTTTTGCTGGAAATCAGTTGAAAATTCACCAAACAGCTTATTGTACTTCAAATTGTCATGTCTCCAAGCTCCCCACGCTGCGTTTGCCAAATTGAGCCTCCCACGGCCAGATCTGCCCAAATCGACCAACGCTGACACAGGCTGTACAGAGTGTGGACTTTTGCTGGAAATAAGTTGAAAATTCACCAAACAGCTTGTTGTACTTCAAATTGTCATGTCTCCAAGCTCCCATGGGTTTCCAACGCTGCGTTTGCCAAACTGAGCGTTTCTCGGCCAGATCTGCCCAAATCGACCAACGCTGACACAGGCTGTACAGAGTGTGGACTTTTGCTGGAAATCAGTTGAAATTTCACCAAACAGCTTGTTGTACTACAAATTGTCATGTCTCGAAGCTCCCTTTCCAACGCTGCGTTTGCCAAATTGAGCGTTTCTCGGCCAGATCTGCCCAAATCGACCAACGCTGACACAGGCTGTACAGAGTGTGGACTTTTGCTGGAAATAAGTTGAAAATTCACCAAACAGCTTATTTTACTTCAAATTGTGATGTATCCAAGCTCCCATGGGCGCCCAACGCTGCGTTTGCCAAACTGAGCGTTTCTCGGCCAGATCTGCCCAAATCGACCAACGCTGACACAGGCTGTACAGAGTGTGGACTTTTGCTGGAAATCAGTTGAAAATTCACCAAACAGCTTATTGTACTTCAAATTGTCATGTCTCCAAGCTCCCATGGGCGCCAATGCTGCGTTTGCCAAATTGAGCGTTTCTCGGCCAGATCTGCCCAAATCGACCAACGCTGACACAGGCTGTACAGAGTGTGGACTTTTGCTGGAAATCAGTTGAAAATTCACCAAACAGCTTATTGTACTTCAAATTGTCATGTCTCCAAGCTCCCATGGGCGCCCAACGCTGCGTTTGCCAAACTGAGCGTTTCTCGGCCAGATCTGCCCAAATCGACCAACGCTGACACAGGCTGTACAGAGTGTGGACTTTTGCTGGAAATCAGTTGAAAATTCACCAAACAGCTTATTGTACTTCAAACTGTCATGTCTCCAAGCTCCCCACGCTGCGTTTGCCAAATTGAGCCTCCCACGGCCAGATCTGCCCAAATTGACCAACGCTGACACAGACTGTACAGAGTGTGGACTTTTGCTGGGAATCAGTTGAAAATTCACCAAACAGCTTATTTTACTTCAAATTGTGATGTATCCAAGCTCCCATGGGCGCCCAATGCTGCGTTTGCCAAACTGAGCGTTTCTCGGCCAGATCTGCCCAAATCGACCAACGCTGACACAGGCTGTACAGAGTGTGGACTTTTGCTGGAAATCAGTTGAAAATTCTCCAAACAGCTTATTGTACTTCAAATTGTCATGTCTCCAAGCTCCCCACGCTGCGTTTGCCAAATTGAGCCTCCCACGGCCAGATCTGCCCAAATCGACCAACGCTGACACAGGCTGTACAAAGTGTGGACTTTTGCTGGAAATAAGTTGAAAATTCACCAAACAGCTTATTTTACTTCAAATTGTGATGTATCCAAGCTCCCATGGGCGCCCAACGCTGCGTTTGCCAAACTGAGCGTTTCTCGGCCAGATCTGCCCAAATCGACCAACGCTGACACAGGCTGTACAGAGTGTGGACTTTTGCTGGAAATCAGTTGAAAATTCACCAAACAGCTTATTGTACTTCAAATTGTCATGTCTCCAAGCTCCCATGGGCGCCCAACGCTGCGTTTGCCAAATTGAGCGTTTCTCGGCCAGATCTGCCCAAATCGACCAACGCTGACACAGGCTGTACAGAGTGTGGACTTTTGCTGGAAATCAGTTGAAAATTCACCAAACAGCTTATTTTACTTCAAATTGTGATGTCTCCAAGCTCCCCACGCTGCGTTTGCCAAATTGAGCCTCCCACGGCCAGATCTGCCCAAATCGACCAACGCTGACACAGGCTGTACAGAGTGTGGACTTTTGCTGGAAATCAGTTGAAAATTCACCAAACAGCTTATTGTACTTCAAATTGTGATGTATCCAAGCTCCCATGGGCGCCCAATGCTGCGTTTGCCAAACTGAGCGTTTCTCGGCCAGATCTGCCCAAATCGACCAACGCTGACACAGGCTGTACAGAGTGTGGACTTTTGCTGGAAATAAGTTGAAAATTCACCAAACAGCTTATTGTACTTCAAATTGTCATGTCGCAAAGCTCCCATGGGCGCCCAACGCTGCGTTTGCCAAACTGAGCGTTTCTCGGCCAGATCTGCCCAAATCGACCAACGCTGACACAGGCTGTACAGAGTGTGGACTTTTGCTGGAAATCAGTTGAAAATTCACCAAACAGCTTATTGTACTTCAAATTGTGATGTCTCCAAGCTCCCCACGCTGCGTTTGCCAAATTGAGCCTCCCACGGCCAGATCTGCCCAAATCGACCAACGCTGACACAGACTGTACAGAGTGTGGACTTTTGCTGGAAATCAGTTGAAAATTCACCAAACAGCTTATTGTACTTCAAATTGTGATGTATCCAAGCTCCCATGGGCGCCCAACGCTGCTTTTGCCAAATTGAGCGTTTCTCGGCCAGATCTGCCCAAATCGACCAACGCTGACACAGGCTGTACAGAGTGTGGACTTTTGCTGGAAATAAGTTGAAAATTCACCAAACAGCTTATTTTACTTCAAATTGTGATGTATCCAAGCTCCCATGGGCGCCCAACGCTGCGTTTGCCAAACTGAGCGTTTCTCGGCCAGATCTGCCCAAATCGACCAACGCTGACACAGGCTGTACAGAGTGTGGACTTTTGCTGGAAATCAGTTGAAAATTCACCAAACAGCTTATTGTACTTCAAATTGTCATGTCTCCAAGCTCCCATGGGCGCCCAACGCTGCGTTTGCCAAACTGAGCGTTTCTCGGCCAGATCTGCCCAAATCGACCAACGCTGACACAGGCTGTACAGAGTGTGGACTTTTGCTGGAAATCAGTTGAAAATTCACCAAACAGCTTATTGTACTTCAAATTGTCATGTCTCCAAGCTCCCCACGCTGCGTTTGCCAAATTGAGCGTTTCTCGGCCAGATCTGCCCAAATCCACCAACGCTGACACAAACTGTACAGAGTGTGGACTTTTGCTGGAAATCATTTGAAAATTCACCAAACAGCTTGTTGTACTTCAAATTGTCATGGGCGCCCAACGCTGCGTTTGCCAAACTGAGCGTTTCTCGGCCAGATCTGTCCAAATCGACCAACGCTGACACAGGCTGTACAAAGTGTGGACTTTTGCTGGAAATAAGTTGAAAATTCACCAAACAGCTTATTTTACTTCAAATTGTGATGTATCCAAGCTCCATGGGCGCCCAATGCTGCGTTTGCCAAACTGAGCGTTTCTCGGCCAGATCTGCCCAAATCGACCAACGCTGACACAGGCTGTACAGAGTGTGGACTTTTGCTGGAAATCAGTTGAAAATTCACCAAACAGCTTATTGTACTTCAAATTGTCATGTCTCCAAGCTCCCATGGGCGCCCAACGCTGCGTTTGCCAAACTGAGCGTTTCTCGGCCAGATCTGCCCAAATCGACCAACGCTGACACAGGCTGTACAGAGTGTGGACTTTTGCTGGAAATCAGTTGAAAATTCACCAAACAGCTTATTGTACTTCAAATTGTCATGTCTCCAAGCTCCCAACGCTGCCTTTGCCAAACTGAGCGTTTCTCGGCCAGATCTGCCCAAATCGACCAACTCTGACACAAACTGTACAGAGTGTGGACTTTTGCTGGAAATCAGTTGAAAATTCTCCAAACAGCTTATTGTACTTCAAATTGTCATGCCTCCAAGCTCCCAACGCTGCCTTTGCCAAACTGAGCGTTTCTCGGCCAGATCTGCCCAAATCGACCAACTCTGACACAAACTGTACAGAGTGTGGACTTTTGCTGGAAATCAGTTGAAAATTCACCAAACAGCTCATTGTACTTCAAATTGTCATGTCTCCAAGCTCCCCACGCTGCGTTTGCCAAATTGAGCATCCCACGGCCAGATCTGCCCAAATCGACCAACGCTGACACAGACTGTACAGAGTGTGGACTTTTGCTGGAAATCAGTTGAAAATTCACCAAACAGCTTATTTTACTTCAAATTGCGATGTCTCCAAGCTCCTCACGCTGCGTTTGCCAAATTGCGCCTCCCACGGCCAGATCTGCCCAAATCGACCAACGCTGACACAGGCTTTACAGAGTGTGGACTTTTGCTGAAAATAAGTTGAAAATTCACCAAACAGCTTATTTTACTTCAAATTGTGATGTATCCAAGCTCCCATGGGCGCCCAATGCTGCGTTTGCCAAACTGAGCGTTTCTCGGCCAGATCTGCCCAAATCGACCAACGCTGACACAGGCTGTACAGAGTGTGGACTTTTGCTGGAAATCAGTTGAAAATTCACCAAACAGCTTATTGTACTTCAAATTGTCATGTCTCCAAGCTCCCATGGGCGCCCAACGCTGCGTTTGCCAAACTGAGCGTTTCTCGGCCAGATCTGCCCAAATCGACCAACGCTGACACAGGCTGTACAGAGTGTGGACTTTTGCTGGAAATCAGTTGAAAATTCACCAAACAGCTTATTGTACTTCAAATTGTCATGTCTCCAAGCTCCCATGGGATGCCAACGCTGCGTTTGCCAAACTGAGCGTTTCTCGGCCAGATCTGCCCAAATCGACCAACGCTGACACAGGCTGTACAGAGTGTGGACTTTTGCTGGAAATCAGTTGAAAATTCACCAAACAGCTTATTTTACTTCAAATTGTGATGTCTCCAAGCTCCCCACGCTGCGTTTGCCAAATTGAGCCTCCCACGGCCAGATCTGCCCAAATCGACCAACGCTGACACAGACTGTACAGAGAGCGGACTTTTGCTGGAAATCAGTTGAAAATTCACCAAACAGCTTATTTTCCTTCAAATTGTGATGTATCCAAGCTCCCATGGGCGCCCAACGCTGCGTTTGCCAAACTGAGCGTTTCTCGGCCAGATCTGCCCAAATCGACCAACGCTGACACAGGCTGTACAGAGTGTGGACTTTTGCTGGAAATCAGTTGAAAATTCACCAAACAGCTTATTGTACATCAAATTGTCATGTCGCAAAGCTCCCCACACTGCGTTTGCCAAATTGAGCCTCCCACGGCCAGATCTGCCCAAATCGACCAACGCTGACACAGGCTGTACAAAGTGTGGACTTTTGCTGAAAATAAGTTGAAAATTCACCAAACAGCTTATTTTACTTCAAATTGTGATGTATCCAAGCTCCCATGGGCGCCCAATGCTGCGTTTGCCAAACTGAGCGTTTCTCGGCCAGATCTGCCCAAATCGACCAACGCTGACACAGGCTGTACAGAGTGTGGACTTTTGCTGGAAATCAGTTGAAAATTCACCAAACAGCTTATTGTACTTCAAATTGTCATGTCGCAAAGCTCCCATGGGCGCCCAACGCTGCGTTTGCCAAACTGAGCGTTTCTCGGCCAGATCTGCCCAAATCGACCAACGCTGACACAGGCTGTACAGAGTGTGGACTTTTGCTGGAAATCAGTTGAAAATTCACCAAACAGCTTATTTTACTTCAAATTGTGATGTCTCCAAGCTCCCCACGCTGCGTTTGCCAAATTGAGCCTCCCACGGCCAGATCTGCCCAAATCGACCAACTCTGACACAGACTGTACAGAGTGTGGACTTTTGCTGGAAATCAGATGAAAATTCACCAAACACCTTATTGTACTTCAAATTGTGATGTATCCAAGCTCCCATGGGCGCCCAATGCTGCGTTTGCCAAACTGAGCGTTTCTCGGCCAGATCTGCCCAAATCGACCAACGCTGACACAGGCTGTACAGAGTGTGGACTTTTGCTGGAAATAAGTTCACAATTCACCAAACAGCTTATTGTACTTCAAATTGTCATGTCGCAAAGCTCCCATGGGCGCCCAACGCTGCGTTTGCCAAACTGAGCGTTTCTCGGCCAGATCTGCCCAAATCGACCAACGCTGACACAGGCTGTACAGAGTGTGGACTTTTGCTGGAAATCAGTTGAAAATTCACCAAACAGCTTATTTTACTTCAAATTGTGATGTCTCCAAGCTCCCCACGCTGCGTTTGCCAAATTGAGCCTCCCACGGCCAGATCTGCCCAAATCGACCAACTCTGACACAGACTGTACAGAGTGTGGACTTTTGCTGGAAATCAGATGAAAATTCACCAAACACCTTATTGTACTTCAAATTGTGATGTATCCAAGCTCCCATGGGCGCCCAACGCTGCTTTTGCCAAATTGAGCGTTTCTCGGCCAGATCTGTCCAAATCGACCAACGCTGACACAGGCTGTACAAAGTGTGGACTTTTGCTGGAAATAAGTTGAAAATTCACCAAACAGCTTATTTTACTTCAAATTGTGATGTATCCAAGCTCCCATGGGCGCCCAATGCTGCGTTTGCCAAACTGAGCGTTTCTCTGCCAGATCTGCCCAAATCGACCAACGCTGACACAGGCTGTACAGAGTGTGGACTTTTGCTGGAAATCAGTTGAAAATTCACCAAACAGCTTATTGTACTTCAAATTGTCATGTCTCCAAGCTCCCATGGGCGCCCAACGCTGCGTTTGCCAAACTGAGCGTTTCTCGGCCAGATCTGCCCAAATCGACCAACGCTGACACAGGCTGTACAGAGTGTGGACTTTTGCTGGAAATCAGTTGAAAATTCTCCAAACAGCTTATTGTACTTCAAATTGTCATGCCTCCAAGCTCCCAACGCTGCCTTTGCCAAACTGAGCGTTTCTCGGCCAGATCTGCCCAAATCGACCAACTCTGACACAAACTGTACAGAGTGTGGACTTTTGCTGGAAATCAGATGAAAATTCACCAAACACCTTATTGTACTTCAAATTGTGATGTATCCAAGCTCCCATGGGCGCCCAACGCTGCTTTTGCCAAATTGAGCGTTTCTCGGCCAGATCTGTCCAAATCGACCAACGCTGACACAGGCTGTACAAAGTGTGGACTTTTGCTGGAAATAAGTTGAAAATTCACCAAACAGCTTATTTTACTTCAAATTGTGATGTATCCAAGCTCCCATGGGCGCCCAATGCTGCGTTTGCCAAACTGAGCGTTTCTCGGCCAGATCTGCCCAAATCGACCAACGCTGACACAGGCTGTACAGAGTGTGGACTTTTGCTGGAAATCAGTTGAAAATTCACCAAACAGCTTATTGTACTTCAAATTGTCATGTCTCCAAGCTCCCATGGGCGCCCAACGCTGCGTTTGCCAAACTGAGCGTTTCTCGGCCAGATCTGCCCAAATCGACCAACGCTGACACAGGCTGTACAGAGTGTGGACTTTTGCTGGAAATCAGTTGAAAATTCTCCAAACAGCTTATTGTACTTCAAATTGTCATGCCTCCAAGCTCCCAACGCTGCCTTTGCCAAACTGAGCGTTTCTCGGCCAGATCTGCCCAAATCGACCAACTCTGACACAGGCTGTACAGAGTGTGGACTTTTGCTGGAAATCAGTTGAAAATTCTCCAAACAGCTTATTGTACTTCAAATTGTCATGCCTCCAAGCTCCCAACGCTGCCTTTGCCAAACTGAGCGTTTCTCGGCCAGATCTGCCCAAATCGACCAACTCTGACACAAACTGTACAGAGTGTGGACTTTTGCTGGAAATCAGTTGAAAATTCACCAAACAGCTCATTGTACTTCAAATTGTCATGTCTCCAAGCTCCCCACGCTGCGTTTGCCAAATTGAGCATCCCACGGCCAGATCTGCCCAAATCGACCAACGCTGACACAGACTGTACAGAGTGTGGACTTTTGCTGGAAATCAGTTGAAAATTCACCAAACAGCTTATTTTACTTCAAATTGCGATGTCTCCAAGCTCCTCACGCTGCGTTTGCCAAATTGCGCCTCCCACGGCCAGATCTGCCCAAATCGACCAACGCTGACACAGGCTTTACAGAGTGTGGACTTTTGCTGAAAATAAGTTGAAAATTCACCAAACAGCTTATTTTACTTCAAATTGTGATGTATCCAAGCTCCCATGGGCGCCCAATGCTGCGTTTGCCAAACTGAGCGTTTCTCGGCCAGATCTGCCCAAATCGACCAACGCTGACACAGGCTGTACAGAGTGTGGACTTTTGCTGGAAATCAGTTCACAATTCACCAAACAGCTTATTGTACTTCAAATTGTCATGTCGCAAAGCTCCCATGGGCGCCCAACGCTGCGTTTGCCAAACTGAGCGTTTCTCGGCCAGATCTGCCCAAATCGACCAACGCTGACACAGGCTGTACAGAGTGTGGACTTTTGCTGGAAATCAGTTGAAAATTCACCAAACAGCTTATTTTACTTCAAATTGTGGTGTCTCGAAGCTCCCATGGGTTTCCAACACTGCGTTTGCCAAACTGAGCGTTTCTCGGCCACATCTGACCAAATCGAACAACGCTGACACAGGCTTTACAGAGAGCGGACTTTTGCTGGAAATCAGTTGAAAATTCACCAAAGACCTTAGTGTACTTCAAATGGTCATGTCTCCAATCTCCCCACGGTGCGTTTGCCAAATTAAGCCTCCCACGGCCAGATCTGCCCAAATCGACCAACGCTGACACAGGCTGTACATAGTGTGGACTTTTGCTGGAAATCAGTTGAAATTTCACCAAACAGCTTGTTGTACTACAAATTGTCATGTCTCGAAGCTCCCATGGGTTTCCAACACTGCGTTTGCCAAACTGAGCGTTTCTCGGCCAGATCTGACCAAATCGAACAACGCTGACACAGGCTTTACAGAGAGCGGACTTTTGCTGGAAATCAGTTGAAAATTCACCAAACAGCTTATTGTACATCAAGTTGTCATGTCGCAAAGCTCCCCACACTGCGTTTGCCAAATTGAGCCTCTCACGGCCTGATCTGCCCAAATCGACCAACGCTGACACAGGCTGTACAGAGTGTGGACTTTTCACCAAACAGCTTATTTTACTTCAAATTGTCATGTCTCCAAGCTCCCATGGGCGCCCAATGCTGCGTTTGCCAAACTGAGCGTTTTTCGGCCAGATCTGCCTAAATCGACCAACTCTGACACAGGCTGTACATAGTGTGGACTTTTGCTGGAAATCAGTTGAAAATTCTCCAAACAGCTTATTGTACTTGAAATTCTCATGTCTCCAATCTCCCCACGCTGCGTTTGCCAAATTGAGCCTCCCACGGCCTGATCTGCCCAAATCGACCAACGCTGACACAAGCTGTACAGAGTGTGGACTTTTGCTGGAAAAAAGTTGAAAATTCACCAAACAGCTTATTTTACTTCAAATTGTGATGTATCCAAGCTCCCATGGGCGCCCAATGCTGCGTTTGCCAAACTGAGCGTTTCTCGGCCATATCTGCCCAAATCGACCAACGCTGACAGAGGCTGTACAGAGTGTGGACTTTTGCTGGAAATCAGTTGAAAATTCTCCAAACAGCTTATTGTACTTCAAATTGTCATGTCTCCAAGCTGCCAACGCTGCCTTTGCCAAACTGAGCGTTTCTCGGCCAGATCTGCCCAAATCGACCAACTCTGACACAGACTGTACAGAGTGTGGACTTTTGCTGGAAATCAGTTGAAAATTCACCAAACAGCTTATTTTACTTCAAATTGTCATGTCTCCAAGCTGCCATGGGCGCCCAACGCTGCGTTTGCCAAACTGAGCGTTTCTCGGCCAGATCTGCCCAAATCGACCAACGCTGACACAGGCTGTACAGAGTGTGGACTTTTGCTGGAAATCAGTTGAAAATTCACCAAACAGCTTATTTTACTTCAAATTGTGATGTATCCAAGCTCCCATGGGCGCCCAATGCTGCGTTTGCCAAACTGAGCGTTTTTCGGCCAGATCTGCCCAAATCGACCAACTCTGACACAGGCTGTACATAGTGTGGACTTTTGCTGGAAATCAGTTGAAAATTCTCCAAACAGCTTATTGTACTTCAAATTGTCATGTCTCCAATCTCCCCACGCTGCGTTTGCCAAATTGAGCCTCCCACGGCCAGATCTGCCCAAATCGACCAACGCTGACACAGGCTGTACAGAGTGTGGGCTTTTGCTGGAAATCAGTTGAAATTTCACCAAACAGCTTGTTGTACTTCAAATTGTCATGTCTCCAAGCTCCCAACGCTGCCTTTGCCAAACAGAGCGTTTCTCGGCCAGATCTGCCCAAATCGACCAACTCTGACACAGACTGTACAGAGTGTGGACTTTTGCTGGAAATCAGTTGAAAATTCACCAAACAGCTTATTTTACTTCAAATTGTCATGTCTCCAAGCTCCCATGGGCGCCCAACGCTGCGTCTGCCAAACTGAGCGTTTCTCGGCCAGATCTGCCCAAATCGACCAACGCTGACACAGGCTGTACAGAGTGTGGACTTTTGCTGGAAATCAGTTGAAAATTCACCAAACAGCTTATTTTACTTCAAATTGTGATGTATCCAAGCTCCCATGGGCGCCCAATGCTGCGTTTGCCAAACTGAGCGTTTTTCGGCCAGATCTGCCCAAATCGACCAACGCTGACACAGGCTGTACAGAGTGTGGACTTTTGCTGGAAATCAGTTGAAATTTCACCAAACAGCTTGTTGTACTACAAATTGTCATGTCTCGAAGCTCCCATGGGTTTCCAACACTGCGTTTGCCAAACTGAGCGTTTCTCGGCCACATCTGACCAAATCGAAAATTCACCAAAGACCTTAGTGTACTTCAAATGGTCATGTCTCCAATCTCCCCACGGTGCGTTTGCCAAATTGAGCCTCCCACGGCCAGATCTGCCCAAATCGACCAACGCTGACACAGGCTGTACAGAGCGTGGACTTTTGCTGGAAATCAGTTGAAAATTCACCAAACAGCTTATTTTACTTCAAATTGTGATGTATCCAAGCTCCCATGGGCACCCAACGCTGCCTTTTCCAAACTGAGCGTTTCTCGGCCAGATCTGTCCAAATTGACCAACGCTGACACAGGCTGTACAGAGAGCGGACTTTTGCTGGAAATCAGTTGAAAATTCACCAAACAGCTTATTGTACATCAAATTGTCATGTCGCAAAGCTCCCCACACTGCGTTTGCCAAATTGAGCCTCCCACGGCCAGATCTGCCCAAATCGACCAACGCTGACACAGGCTGGACAGAGTGTGGACTTTTGCTGGAAATCAGTTGAAAATTCGCCAAACAGCTTATTTTACTTCAAATTGTGATGTATCCAAGCTCCCATGGGCACCCAACGCTGCCTTTGCCAAACTGAGCGTTTCTCGGCCAGATCTGTCCAAATTGACCAACGCTGACACAGGCTGTACAGAGAGCGGACTTTTGCTGGAAATCAGTTGAAAATTCACCAAACAGCTTATTGTACATCAAATTGTCATGTCGCAAAGCTCCCCACACTGCGTTTGCCAAATTGAGCCTCCCACGGCCAGATTTGCCCAAATCCACCAACGCTGACACAGGCTGTACAGAGTGTGGACTTTTGCTGGAAATCAGTTGAAAATTCACCAAACAGCTTATTTTACTTCAAATTGTGATGTATCCAAGCTCCCATGGGCGCCCAACGCTGCGTTTGCCAAACTGAGCGTTTCCCGGCCAGATCTGCCCAAATTGACCAGCGCTGACACAGGCTGTACAGAGTGTGGACTTTTGCAGGAAATCAGTTGAAAATTCACCAAACAGCTTGTTGTACTACAAATTGTCATGTCTCCAAGCTCCCCACGCTGCGTTTGCCAAATTGAGCCTCCCACGGCCAGATCTGCCCAAATCGACCAACGCTGACACAGGCTGTACAGAGTGTGGACTTTTGCTGGAAATCAGTTGAAAATTCACCAAACAGCTTGTTGTACTACAAATTGTCATGTCTCCAAGCTCCCCACGCTGCGTTTGCCAAATTGAGCCTCCCACGGCCAGATCTGCCCAAATCGACCAACGCTGACACAGACTGTACAGAGTGTGGACTTTTGCTGGAAATCAGTTGAAAATTCACCAAACAGCTTATTTTACTTCAAATTGGGATGTATCCAAGCTCCCATGGGCGCCCAACGCTGCGTTTGCCAAACTGAGCGTTTCTCGGCCAGATCTGCCCAAATCGACCAACGCTGACACAGGCTGTACAGAGTGTGGACTTTTGCTGGAAATCAGTTGAAAATTCACCAAACAGCTTGTTGTACTACAAATTGTCATGTCTCCAAGCTCCCCACGCTGCGTTTGCCAAATTGAGCCTCCCACGGCCAGATCTGCCCAAATCGACCAACGCTGACACAGACTGTACAGAGTGTGGACTTTTGCTGGAAATCAGTTGAAAATTCACCAAACAGCTCATTGTACTTCAAATTGTCATGTCTCCAAGCTCCCCACGCTGCGTTTGCCAAATTGAGCCTCCCACGGCCAGATCTGCCCAAATCGACCAACGGTGACACAGGCTGTACAGAGTGTGGACTTTTGCTGGAAATCAGTTGAAAATTCACCAAACAGCTTATTAGTGTGACTGCTGAAGCAGTCACACTATTGTTCTTCTGTTTGGCCATTTTCTTCCGCCTTTTTACGGTCTTCTTCTAGTCCTTCATACTTTGTGCTATTTCAACAATTCATATATCAAAACGTGCAGCTTTTTTTGAACTTTATCGGCATTACTTTTCTCTTTTTAACTATTTATACTTTTTCAAATATTTAACTTTTTCTGATTTTTTTCAGCTTTATAATGTGTGTGTGTGTTGCGTCTAACGAGCAGAGCCAGAGTGGTGTCAGAGTGGAGAGAGGCAAAAAAACATTCTAGAGTTTTTCTGGCTAAACTGTCAGCACGGCCACAAATTAAACTCTAGACAAATGATTTTCTCCAGTTTTGTAGCCACACTTGTCTTCTGGCTAAAATTCTGGTCAAAAATGCAAAGAGACTTAGATAATAATTTAAAATATTTTTTAAATGCAGCCAGGGAGCTCTCTGCTCCCATTCAGCTCAATGCATTTTTTTCACATCAGCAGGAGAAGGAGCTCAACTTTGTAACTTGCCGTTAAGTGCTTTTTAATTCATTTTAATTCACCAAAAAATAGTCACAGGTCACAAAAAAGTCCTCTTCTTACTTGGTGTGGCTAATTTATACTAATTACTCTTTATTTTAAACATCATTGAAAAATCTCACATTCATCAAAGTCTCAACCTCTCTTCTTCACAACTCCACTGTAGTGTAGGGGTTAGGGTAACTGCTTGCCAACCCTAAGGTCACTGGTTCGAATCCAAGGGAAGAACTCTTGTTATGTTATGTTGAATTCTGCTCTCCTCCCCCGCCTTCAATTGGTTACAGGTGTTTGTTATCTCCTTGATTACTCGTACCAGTTTGCAGCACATCATCACATTACAATGAATGACAACAGTCTTGAAAGCAGTGTGCTCTCTGTAGCCGAGTGGCAGAGTAAAGCTTTAGTGATCATATGGTCATGGGTTCGATTCCTGCCTCAGTCATTTCATATCATTGCTTGACTTTTGATTCCAATTATTCAGCTGTCATTGGACAGTCTTTGATTCCTCATAGTATAAAGCTCATTGTAACTCAGGTTCTCTGTGGCCATATGGTTAGTGTGTTAGGTGTTGTGCTATTTCAACAATTCATATATCAAAACGTGCAGCTTTTTTTGAACTTTATCGGCATTACTTTTCTCTTTTTAACTATTTATACTTTTTAAAATATTTAACTTTTTCTGCAAATTAAACTCTAGACAAATTATTTTCTCCAGTTTTGTAGCCACACTTGTCTTCTGGCTAAAATTCTGGTCAAAAATGCAAAGAGACTTAGATAATAATTTTAAATATTTTTTAAATGCAGCCAGGGAGCTCTCTGCTCTCATTCAGCCTAATGCTGAGAGTTCTCCACAACTCTGTCTGTAGTCCAGTTGGTTACAGGTGTTTGTTAAGAGACGCATTAATTGCTTCTGCCACCGTTTGCAGCACATCATCACATTACAATGGCAACATGCTTATGTCTGTGCTCTCTGTGGCGAAGTGGCAGAGTAAAGGTTTATTGATCATGAGGTCATGGGTTCGATTCCTTACTTTTTTTTTTAAGCAGAAGCCAGTGATCCTCTTATCAAAGGTTTTCTTTACCCCTCACATACTGTCTCTGTCTGTAGCCTAGTGGTTAGCTTGCTGGTCTGGAGACCTGAAGGTTGCTGGTTCAAATCTTGCCTCAACAACAATTATAGTGAATTATTTTCCCAGTTGTCCTCTGTTGACTTCTGATAACTTGCTTCATGTTGAAACTGCTGCTCTCAGCCTGAAATTCACAGAAATTTTCATTCTAAGTCATTCAAGCTTGACTCTCAAGCTTTCTTGATGTTGACAGTGTGCAGATCATCAACAGACAACAGTCTCTGCAGCTGTGTGTGCACTGTGGCCTAGAGGCAGAGTGGAAGTCTAATGACTATGAGGTTGTGGGTTCGATTCCGACCTTGGTCAAACATTTGTATGGTGATCACTGCTTGCACTATTTGCTAATTCTGCAACAGCGTTCAGTTGCTGTCAGCAGTCACACCATTTCCATTCTTGGAAATGCTTTTTCTAGTTGTACTTCAAATTGTCATGTCTCCAAGCTCCCATGGGCGCCCAACGCTGCGTTTGCCAAACTGAGCGTTTCTCGCCCAGATCTGCCCAAATCCACCAACGCTGACACAGACTGTACAGAGTGTGGACTTTTGCTGGAAATCAGTTGAAAATTCACTAAAGAGCTTGTTGTACTACAAATTGTCATGTCTCCAAGCTCCCCACGCTGCGTTTGCCAAATTGAGCCTCCCACGGCCAGATCTGCCCAAATCGACCAACTCTGACACAGACTGTACAGAGTGTGGACTTTTGCTGGAAATCAGTTGAAAATTCACCAAACACCTTATTAGGGCCACGGGCAATCGCACCGGGCACTGATCCCTACAGCTATGAAATAGCTGCAGGCGAAGCCCGGGCACTACTGTTATTGTGTGGATTTTTTCCTAGTTATTATTAGGGCCACGGGCAATCGCACCGGGCACTGGTCCCAACAGCTATGAAATAGCTGCAGGGACCAGTGCCCGGGCTGTACTACTGTTATTGTGTGGATTTTTTCCTAGTTATTAGAGTGACTGCTGAAGCAGTCACACTATTGTTCTTCTGTTTGGCCATTTTCTTCCGCCTTTTTACGGTCTTCTTCTAGTCCTTCATACTTTGTGCTATTTCAACAATTCATATATCAAAACGTGCAGCTTCTTTTGAACTTTATCGGCATTACTTTTCTCTTTTTAACTATTTATACTTTTTCAAATATTTAACTTTTTCTGATTTTTTTTCAGCTTTATAATGTGTGTGTATTGCGTCTAACGAGCAGAGCTAGAGTGTAGAGAGGCAAAAAAACATTCTAGAGTTTTTCTGGCTAAACTGTCAGCACGGCCACAAATTAAACTCTAGACAAATTATTTTCTCCAGTTTTGTAGCCACACTTGTCTTCTGGCTAAAATTCTGGTCAAAAATGCAAAGAGACTTAGATAATAATTTTAAATATTTTTTAAATGCAGCCAGGGAGCTCTCTGCTCTCATTCAGCTCAATGCATTTTTTTCACATCAGCAGGAGAAGGAGCTCAACTTTGTAACTTGCTGTTAAGTGCTTTTTAATTCATTTTAATTCACCAAAAAATAGTCACAGGTCACAAAAAAGTCCTCTTCTTACTTGGTGTGGCTAATCTATACCAATTTCTTTTTGTTTTAAGCATCATTGAAAAATCTCACATTCATCAAAGTCTCAACCTCTATTCTTGACAACTCCACTGTAGTGTAGGGGGTAGGGTAACTGTTTGCCAACCCCAAGGTCACTGGTTCGAATCCAAGGGAAGAATTCTTGTTATGTTATGTTGAATTCTGCTCTCCTCCCCCGCCTTCAATTGGTTACAGGTGTTTGTTATCTCCTTGATTACTCGTACCAGTTTGCAGCACATCATCACATTACAATGAATGACAACAGTCTTGAAAGCAGTGTGCTCTCTGTAGCCGAGTGGCAGAGTAAAGGCTTAGTGATCATATGGTCACGGGTTCGATTCCTGCCTCAGTCATTTCACATCATTGCTTGACTTTTGATTCCAATTATTCAGCTGTCATTGGACAGTCTTTGATTCCTCATAGTATAAAGCTCATTGTAACTCAGGTTCTCTGTGGCCATATGGTTAGTGTGTTAGGTGTTGTGCTATTTCAACAATTCATATATCAAAACGTGCAGCTTTTTTTGAACTTTATCGGCGTTACTTTTCTCTTTTTAACTATTTATACTTTTTAAAATATTAAACTTTTTCTGCAAATTAAACTCTAGACAAATTATTTTCTCCAGTTTTGTAGCCACACTTGTCTTCTGGCTAAAATTCTGGTCAAAAATGCAAAGAGACTTAGATAATAATTTTAAATATTTTTTAAATGCAGCCATGGAGCTCTCTGCACATCATCACATTACAATGGCAACATGCTTATGTCTGTGCTCTCTGTGGTGAAGTGGCAGAGTGAAGGTTTAGTGATCATGAGGTTGTGGGTTCGATTACTGGTTCAAATCTTGCCTCATCAACAATTATAGTGAATTATTTTCCCAGTCGTCCTCTGTTGACTTCTGATAACTTGCTTCATGTTGAAACTGCTGCTCTCAGCCTGAAATTCACAGAAATTTTCATTCTAAGTCTTACTTGGTGTGGCTAATTTCTGCACTTTCCTTACCTTTTTTTTCTAAGCAGGAGCCAGTGATCCTCTTATAAAAGGTTTTCTTTACCCCTCACATACTGTCTCTGTCTGTAGCCTAGTGGATAGCTTGCTGGTCTGGAGACCTGAAGGTTGCTGGTTCAAATCTTGCCTCAACAACAATTATAGTGAATTATTTTCCCAGTTGTCCTCTGTTGACTTCTGATAACTTGCTTCATGTTGAAACTGCTGCTCTCAGCCTGAAATTCACAGAAATTTTCATTCTAAGTCATTCAAGCTTGACTCTCAAGCTTTCTTGATGTTGACAGTGTGAAGATCATTAACAGACAACAGTCTCTGCAACTGTGTGTACACTGTGGCCTAGAGGCAGAGTGGAAGTCTAATGACCATGAGGTTGTGGGTTCGATTCCGACCTTGGTCAAACATTTGTATGGTGATCACTGCTTGCGCTATTTGCTAATTCTGCAACAGCGTTCAGTTGCTATCAGCAGTCACACCATTTCCATTCTTGGAAATGCTTTTTCTAGTTAGTGTGACTGCTGAAGCAGTCACACTATTGTTCTTCTGTTTGGCCATTTTCTTCCGCCTTTTTACGGTCTTCTTCTAGTCCTTCATACTTTGTGCTATTTCAACAATTCATTTATCAAAACGTGCAGCTTTTTTTGAACTTTATCGGCATTACTTTTCTCTTTTTAACTATTTATACTTTTTCAAATATTTAACCTTTTCTGATTTTTTTCAGCTTTATAATGTGTGTGTGTTGCGTCTAACGAGCAGAGCCAGAGTGGTGTCAGAGTGGATAGAGGCAAAAAAACATTCTAGAGTTTTTCTGGCTAAACTGTCAGCACGGCCACAAATTAAACTCTAGACAAATTATTTTCTCCAGTTTTGTAGCCACACTTGTCTTCTGGCTAAAATTCTGGTCAAAAATGCAAAGAGACTTAGATAATAATTTTAAATATTTTTTAAATGCAGCCAGGGAGCTCTCTGCTCCCATTCAGCTCAATGCATTTTTTTCACATCAGCAGGAGAAGGAGCTCAACTTTGTAACTTGCTGTTAAGTGCTTTTTAATTCATTTTAATTCACCAAAAAATAGTCACAGGTCACAAAAAAGTCCTCTCCTTACTTGGTGTGGCTAATGTATACTCATTTATTTTTATTTTAAGCATCATTGAAAAATCTCACATTCATCAAAGTCTCAACCTCTCTGCTTCACAACTCCACTGTAGTGTAGGGGTTAGGGTAACTGCTTGCCAACCCTAAGGTCACTGGTTCGAATCCAAGGGAAGAATTCTTGTTATGTTATGTTGAATTCTGCTCTCCTCCCCCGCCTTCAATTGGTTACAGGTGTTTGTTATCTCCTTGATTACTCATACCAGTTTGCAGCACATCATCACATTACAATGAATGACAACAGTCTTGAAAGCAGTGTGCTCTCTGTAGCCGAGTGGCAGAGTAAAGGTTTAGTGATCATATGGTCATGGGTTCGATTCCTGCCTCAGTCTTTTCACTTCATTGCTTGACTTTTGATTCCAATTATTCAGCTGTCATTGGACAGTCTTTGATTCCTCATGGTATAAAGCTCATTGTAACTCAGGTTCTCTGTGGCCATATGGTTAGTGTGTTAGGTGTTGTGCTATTTCAACAATTCATATATCAAAACGTGCAGCTTTTTTTGAACTTTATCGGCATTACTTTTCTCTTTTTAACTATTTATACTTTTTCAAATATTTAACTTTTTCTGCAAATTAAACTCTAGACAAATTATTTTCTCCAGTTTTGTAGCCACACTTGTCTTCTGGCTAAAATTCTGGTAAAAAATGCAAAGAGACTTAGATAATAATTTTAAATATTTTTTAAATGCAGCCAGGGAGCTCTCTGCTCTCATTCAGCCCAATGCTGAGAATTCTCCACAACTCTGTCTGAAACATGCTTATGTCTGTGCTCTCTGTGGCGAAGTGGCAGAGTAAAGGTTTATTGATCATGAGGTCTTGGGTTCGATTCCTTACCTTTTTCTTTAAGCAGAAGCCAGTGATCCTCTTATCAAAGGTTTTCTTTGCCACTCACATACTGTCTCTGTCTGTAGCCTAGTGGTTAGCTTGCTGGTGTGGAGACCTGAAGGTTGCTGGTTCAAATCTTGCCTCAACAACAATTATAGTGAATTATTTTCCCAGTCGTCCTCTGTTGACTTCTGATAACTTGCTTCATGTTGAAACTGCTGCTCTCAGCCTGAAATTCACAGAAATTTTCATTCTAAGTCATTCAAGCTTGACTCTCAAGCTTTCTTGATGTTGACAGTGTGCAGATCATTAACAGACAACAGTCTCTGCAACTGTGTGTGCACCGTGGCCTAGAGGCAGAGTGGAAGTCTAATGACCATGAGGTTGTGGGTTCGATTCCGACCTTGGTCAAACATTTGTATGGTGATCACTGCTTGCACTATTTGCTAATTCTGCAACAGCGTTCAGTTGCTATCAGCAGTCACATCATTTCCATTCTTGGAAATGCTTTTTCTAGTTAGTGTGACTGCTGAAGCAGTCACACTATTGTTCTTCTGTTTGGCCATTTTCTTCCGCCTTTTTACGGTCTTCTTCTAGTCCTTCATACTTTGTGCTATTTCAACAATTCATATATCAAAACGTGCAGCTTTTTTTGAACTTTATCGGCATTACTTTTCTCTTTTTAACTATTTATACTTTTTCAAATATTTAACTTTTTCACAAAAAATCTCACATTCATCAAAGTCTCAACCTCTCTTCTTCACAACTCCACTGTAGTGTAGGGGTTAGGGTGGATGTTTGCCAACCCTAAGGTCACTGGTTCGAATCCAAGGGAAGAACTCTTGTTATGTTATGTTGAATTCTGCTCTCCTCCCCCGCCTTCAATTGGTTACAGGTGTTTGTTATCTCCTTGATTACTCATACCAGTTTGCAGCACATCATCACATTACAATGAATGACAACAGTTTTGAAAGCAGTGTGCTCTCTGTAGCCGAGTGGCAGAGTAAAGGTTTAGTGATCATATGGTCAAGGGTTCGATTCCTGCCTCAGTCTTTTCACTTCATTGCTTGACTTTTGATTCCAATTATTCAGCTGTCATTGGACAGTCTTTGATTCCTCATAGTATAAAGCTCATTGTAACTCAGGTTCTCTGTGGCCATATGGTTAGTGCTCAGCCTGAAATTCACAGACATTTTCATTCTAAGTCATTCAAGCTTGACTCTCAAGCTTTCTTGATGTTGACAGTGTGCAGATCATTAACAGACAACAGTCTCTGCAACTGTGTGTGCACTGTGGCCTAGAGGCAGAGTGGAAGTCTAATGACCATGAGGATGTGGGTTCGATTCTGACCTTGGTCAAACGTTTGTATGGTGATCACAGCTTGCACTATTTGCTAATTCTGCAACAGCGTTCAGTTGCTGTCAGCAGTCACACCATTTCCATTCTTGGAAATGCTTTTTCTAGTTATTTTTCCACTTCCGGCCAACTTTCGGTTCGCTACTAGTCCTGCAACTCGAAGAGTTGCAGGCCAAATTATATATCAAAATGTGTGTCCTGATCGGGATCGGTGTGCTATTACTTTTCTCAACAGTGTACGAATTTTTCGCGACGTAAGTCGCGAAAAACTACGCAAAATTTTGCATGTAAGTCAATGGGACGGGCGGAAAAAAAAAGAGCGAAAAAGACCAATCATTGGAGTTTAACAAACGTCTACTGCTCAGGCATACTTTCACCTAGAGACTCCATTTAAACTTTAAACAGTAGACACAAGTCTTGTGTATTGGCGTATTACTCCACGTTTTGATAGGTCATATAGTTTTTGATCAATCCATGATCAATGACCATGATCATTTTTGGAGAAATTATGAGATTATATTGGGTGTGTATTGCACGGAATGTTCGTGTCAGAGTGGGTGACATCATCGGTTAGAGTGGGAGAGATGCCAGAAAAACTCCAGATTTTTTCTCTATCCAAACTCCAAACGGCCACAATTTACACTCTAGACACATAATTTCGGCCACGGTTGTAGACGAGCTCATCCTTGATCTCTTAATCTGCTCAAAATATCAGAGAGACTTACAGAATTTAAACTCTGAGCCTCTAAGTGCGGCCACGTCTGTCTCTGCTCCTCATTGAGTCCAATACAAATATTTTCTGAGAGAAGCAAAACGGCCTGATGTTTTAAAACTGCCAGTGTCGCCAAAATATTTACTGTAGAAACACCAAATCGTACCGAAATTTTCAGTAAGTCCTTAGAGCAACGTTGATCTGTGTTTTGTTCTGATAGGAGTTACCGTTTTGTCATGCTAAGCCTAAATGTGAGGCCGGTGCAGAGACAGAAAATGGCTCTTTTTCTCCACGTTTCTGTCTGTCTCAGCCTGCGGGGGCCCCTATCGCCGTGGTAACCTCTTTGATCCTCAGGCCAGAGCTCGTTAACTTCATAAACAATCCACCTGGCGCTCGTTTAAATGTTTATAAACAGAGACACAGCTAAATCAGACTGACACAGGATGCAGCTACTAACTAACTATGTGTCAAGTCAGTCACACACACACACACACAGACTCTAGAGCCAGCTTCATGTGATTACAGTCACACACACACACACACACACACACACACCATGTGATTACAGTCTCACACACACACACACACACACACACACACACACACACACACACACACACACACCATGTGATTACAGTCTCACACACACACACACACACACCATGTGATTACAGTCTCACACACACACACACACACACACACAGCATGTGATTACAGTCTCACACACACACACACACACACACGCACGCACACACACACACACACACACCATGTGATTACAGACACACACACACACACCATGTGATTACAGTCACACACACACACACACCATGTGATTACAGTCACACACACACACACACACCATGTGATTACAGTCACACACACACACACACACACACACCATGTGATTACAGTCACGCACACACCATGTGATTACAGTCACACACACACCATGTGATTACAGTCACACACACACACACGCACACACACTCACACACACGCACACACACACACACACACACACAACCTGATGTGGTTACAGCTCCTCCATATCAGTGCTTATAGAAAGATGATCATGTGTCTGTCTGATCAGCTCTGTCTTGACCTTAAGATCGTGGGTTTGATTCCCATGTTGACAGAAATGGCACAACCCGCAGTAGCTACCGTGGCCCATTCAAAATTTCCCGAGAGGAAATTTTCTAGTTATTTTTCATCTTCCGGACGCTTTTTCGATTTGCTACTTACGACATATTATATATCAAAACGTGCGTCTTGATCGGGATCGGTGTGCTATTACTTTTCTCAACAGTGTACGAATTTTTCGCAACGTACGTCGCGAAAAACTGCGCAAAATTTTTGCATGTAAGTCAATGGGACGGGCGGAAAAAAAAGACCGAAAAAGACCAATCATTGGAGTTTAACAAACGTCTACTGCTCAGGCATACTTTCACCTAGAGACTCCATTTAAACTTTAAACAGTAGACACAAGTCTTGTGTATTGTCGTATTACTCCACGTTTTGATAGGTCATATAGTTTTTGATCAATCCCTGTTCAATGACCATGATCATTTTTGGAGAAATTATGAGATTATAATGGGTGTGTATTGGACGGAATGTTCGTGTCAGAGTGGGTGACATCATCGGTTAGAGTGGGAGAGATGCCAGAAAAACTCCAGATTTTTTCTCTATCCAAACTCCAAACGGCCACAATTTTCACTCTACACACATAATTTCGGCCACGGTTGTAGACGAGCTCATCCTTGATCTCTTAATCTGCTCAAAATATCAGAGAGACTTACAGAATTTAAACTCTGAGCCTCTAAGTGCGGCCACGTCTGTCTCTGCTCCTCATTGAGTCCAATACAAATATTTTCTGAGAGAAGCAGAACGGCCTGATGTTTTAAAACTGCCAGCGTCGCCAAAATATTTACTGTAGAAACACCAAATCGTACCAAAATTTTCAGGAAGTCCTTAGAGCAATGTGATCTGTGTTTTGTTCTGATAGGAGTTACCGTTTTCTCACCCTAAGCCTAAATGTGAGACCGGTGCAGAGGCAGAAAATGGCTCTTTTTCTCCACGTTTCTGTCTGTCTCAGCCTGCGGGGGCCCCTATCGCCGTGGTAACCTCTTTGATCCTCAGGCCAGGGCTCGTTAACTTCATAAACAATTCACCTGGTGCTCGTTTAAATGTTTATAAACACACACACAGCTAAATCAGACTGACACAGGATGCAGCTCATAGTCACACACACACACAGACTCTAGAACCAGCTTCATGTGATTACAGTTACACACACACACACACACACACACACACACACACACACACACACACAGGTAACTTCATGTGATTAGCCTAAATGTGAGACCGGTGCAGAGGCAGAAAATGGCTCTTTTTCTCCACGTTTCTGTCTGTCTCAGCCTGCGGGGGCCCCTATCGCCGTGGTAACCTCTTTGATCCACAGGCCAGAGTTCGTTAACTTCATAAACAATCCACCTGGCGCTCGTTTAAATGTTTATAAACAGAGACACAGACTGACACAGGATGCAGCTACTAACTAACTATGTGTCAAGTCAGTCACACACACACACACACACACACACACACACACACACACACACACACACACACACACAGACTCTAGAGCCAGCTTCATGTGATTACAGTCACACACACACACACACACACACACACACACAAACAAACACACACACACACACACACACAAACACAGTTAACCTAATGTGGTTACAGCTCCTCCATATCAGTGCTTATAGAAAGATGATCATGTGTCTGTCTGATCAGCTCTGTCTTGACCTTAAGATCGTGGGTTTGATTCCCATGTTGACAGAGATGGCACAACCCGCAGTAGCTCCCGTGGCCCATTCAAAATTTCCCGAGAGGAAATTTTCTAGTTGTACTTCAAATTGTCATGTCTCCAAGCTCCCAACGCTGCGTTTGCCAAATTGAGCCTCCCACGGCCAGATCTGCCCAAATCGACCAACGCTGACACAGACTGTACAGAGTGTGGACTTTTGCTGGAAATCAGCTGAAAATTCAACAAACAGCTTATTGTACATCAAATTGTCGTTTCGCAAAGCTCCCCACACTGCGTTTGCCAAATTGAGCCTCCCACGGCCAGATCTGCCCAAATCGACCAACGCTGACACAGGCTGTACAAAGTGTGGACTTTTGCTGGAAATAAGTTGAAAATTCACCAAACAGCTTATTTTACTTCAAATTGTGATGTATCCAAGCTCCCATGGGCGCCCAATGCTGCGTTTTCCAAACTGAGCGTTTCTCGGCCAGATCTGCCCAAATCGACCAACGCTGACACAGGCTGTACAGAGTGTGGACTTTTGCTGGAAATCAGTTGAAAATTCACCAAACAGCTTATTTAACTTCAAATTGTGATGTATCCAAGCTCCCATGGGCGCCCAATGCTGCGTTTGCCAAACTGAGCGTTTCTCGGCCAGATCTGCCCAAATCGACCAACGCTGACACAGGCTGTACAGAGTGTGGACTTTTGCTGGAAATCAGTTGAAAATTCACCAAACAGCTTATTTTACTTCAAATTGTGATGTATCCAAGCTCCCATGGGCGCCCAACGCTGCGTTTGCCAAACTGAGCGTTTCTCGGCCAGATCTGCCCAAATTGACCAACGCTGACACAGGCTGTACAGAGTGTGGACTTTTGCTGGAAATCAGTTGAAAATTCACCAAACAGCTTGTTGTACTACAAATTGTCATGTCTCCAAGCTCCCCACGCTGCGTTTGCCAAATTGAGCCTCCACGGCCAGATCTGCCCAAATCGACCAACGCTGACACAGACTGTACAGAGTGTGGACTTTTGCTGGAAATCAGTTGAAAATTCACCAAACAGCTCATTGTACTTCAAATTGTCATGTCTCCAAGCTCCCCACGCTGCGTTTGCCAAATTGAGCCTCCCACGGCCAGATCTGCCCAAATCGACCAACGGTGACCCAGGCTGTACAGAGTGTGGACTTTTGCTGGAAATCAGTTGAAAATTCACCAAACAGCTTATTGTACTTCAAATTGTCATGTCTCCAAGCTCCCATGGGCGCCCAACCCTGCGTTTGCCAAACTGAGCGTTTCTCGGCCAGATCTGCCCAAATCGACCAACGCTGACACAGGCTGTACAGAGTGTGGACTTTTGCTGGAAATCAGTTGAAAATTCTCCAAACAGCTTATTGTACTTCAAATTGTCATGTCTCCAAGCTCCCCACGCTGCGTTTGCCAAATTGAGCCTCCCACGGCCAGATCTGCCCAAATCGACCAACGCTGACACAGACTGTATAGAGTGTGGACTTTTGCTGGAAATCAGTTGAAAATTCACCAAAGAGCTTGTTGTACTACAAATTGTCATGTCTCCAAGCTCCCCACGCTGCGTTTGCCAAATTGAGCCTCCCACGGCCAGATCTGCCCAAATCGACCAACGCTGACACAGGCTGTACAGAGAGCTTACTTTTGCTGGAACTCAGTTGAAAATTCACCAAACAGCTTATTGTACATCAAATTGTCATGTCGCAAAGCTCCCCACAATGCGTTTGCCAAATTGAGCCTCCCACAGCCAGATCTGCCCAAATCGACCAACGCTGATACAGGCTGTACAGAGTGTGGACTTTTACTGGAAATAAGTTGAAAATTCTCCAAACAGCTGATTTTACTTCAAATTGTGATGTCTCCAAGCTCCCATGGGCGCCCAATGCTGCGTTTGCCAAACTGAGCGTTTCTCGGCCAGATCTGCCCAAATTGACCAACGCTGACACAGGCTGTACAGAGTGTGGACTTTTGCTGGAAATCAGTTGAAAATTCACCAAACAGCTTGTTGTACTACAAATTGTCATGTCTCCAAGCTCCCCACGCTGCGTTTGCCAAATTGAGCCTCCACGGCCAGATCTGCCCAAATCGACCAACGCTGACACAGACTGTACAGAGTGTGGACTTTTGCTGGAAATCAGTTGAAAATTCACCAAACAGCTCATTGTACTTCAAATTGTCATGTCTCCAAGCTCCCCACGCTGCGTTTGCCAAATTGAGCCTCCCACGGCCAGATCTGCCCAAATCGACCAACGGTGACCCAGGCTGTACAGAGTGTGGACTTTTGCTGGAAATCAGTTGAAAATTCACCAAACAGCTTATTGTACTTCAAATTGTCATGTCTCCAAGCTCCCATGGGCGCCCAACCCTGCGTTTGCCAAACTGAGCGTTTCTCGGCCAGATCTGCCCAAATCGACCAACGCTGACACAGGCTGTACAGAGTGTGGACTTTTGCTGGAAATCAGTTGAAAATTCTCCAAACAGCTTATTGTACTTCAAATTGTCATGTCTCCAAGCTCTCCACGCTGCGTTTGCCAAATTGAGCCTCCCACGGCCAGATCTGCCCAAATCGACCAACGCTGACACAGACTGTATAGAGTGTGGACTTTTGCTGGAAATCAGTTGAAAATTCACCAAAGAGCTTGTTGTACTACAAATTGTCATGTCTCCAAGCTCCCCACGCTGCGTTTGCCAAATTGAGCCTCCCACGGCCAGATCTGCCCAAATCGACCAACGCTGACACAGGCTGTACAGAGAGCTTACTTTTGCTGGAACTCAGTTGATAATTCACCAAACAGCTTATTGTACATCAAATTGTCATGTCGCAAAGCTCCCCACAATGCGTTTGCCAAATTGAGCCTCCCACAGCCAGATCTGCCCAAATCGACCAACGCTGATACAGGCTGTACAGAGTGTGGACTTTTACTGGAAATAAGTTGAAAATTCTCCAAACAGCTTATTTTACTTCAAATTGTGATGTCTCCAAGCTCCCATGGGCGCCCAATGCTGCGTTTGCCAAACTGAGCGTTTCTCGGCCAGATCTGCCCAAATCGACCAACGCTGACACAGGCTGTACAGAGTCTGGACTTTTGCTGGAAATCAGTTGAAAATTCACCAAACAGCTTGTTGTACTACAAATTGTCATGTCTCCAAGCTCCCCACGCTGCGTTTGCCAAATTGAGCCTCCACGGCCAGATCTGCCCAAATCGACCAACGCTGACACAGACTGTACAGAGAGCTTACTTTTGCTGGAACTCAGTTGATAATTCACCAAACAGCTTATTTTACTTCAAATTGTGATGTATCCAAGCTCCCATGGGCGCCCAACGCTGCGTTTGCCAAACTGAGCGTTTCCCGGCCAGATCTGCCCAAATTGACCAACGCTGACACAGGCTGTACAGAGTGTGGACTTTTGCTGGAAATCAGTTGAAAATTCACCAAACAGCTTGTTGTACTACAAATTGTCATGTCTCCAAGCTCCCCACGCTGCGTTTGCCAAATTGAGCCTCCACGGCCAGATCTGCCCAAATCGACCAACGCTGACACAGACTGTACAGAGTGTGGACTTTTGCTGGAAATCAGTTGAAAATTCACCAAACAGCTCATTGTACTTCAAATTGTCATGTCTCCAAGCTCCCCACGCTGCGTTTGCCAAATTGAGCCTCCCACGGCCAGATCTGCCCAAATCGACCAACGGTGACCCAGGCTGTACAGAGTGTGGACTTTTGCTGGAAATCAGTTGAAAATTCACCAAACAGCTTATTGTACTTCAAATTGTCATGTCTCCAAGCTCCCATGGGCGCCCAACGCTGCGTTTGCCAAACTGAGCGTTTCTCGGCCAGATCTGCCCAAATCGACCAACGCTGACACAGGCTGTACAGAGTGTGGACTTTTGCTGGAAATAAGTTGAAAATTCACCAAACAGCTTATTTTACTTCAAATTGTGATGTATCCAAGCTCCCATGGGCGCCCAATGCTGCGTTTTCCAAACTGAGCGTTTCTCGGCCAGATCTGCCCAAATCGACCAACGCTGATACAGGCTGTACAGAGTGTGGACTTTTGCTGGAAATCAGTTGAAAATTCACCAAACAGCTTATTTAACTTCAAATTGTGATGTATCCAAGTTCCCATGGGCGCCCAACGCTGCGTTTGCCAAACTGAGCGTTTCTCGGCCAGATCTGCCCAAATCGACCAACGCTGACACAGGCTGTACAGAGTGTGGACTTTTGCTGGAAATCAGTTGAAAATTCACCAAACAGCTTATTTTACTTCAAATTGTCATGTCTCCAAGCTCCCCACGCTGCGTTTGCCAAATTGAGCCTCCCACGGCCAGATCTGCCCAAATCGACCAACGCTGACACAGACTGTATAGAGTGTGGACTTTTGCTGGAAATCAGTTGAAAATTCACCAAAGAGCTTGTTGTACTACAAATTGTCATGTCTCCAAGCTCCCCACGCTGCGTTTGCCAAATTGAGCCTCCCACGGCCAGATCTGCCCAAATCGACCAACGCTGACACAGGCTGTACAGAGAGCTTACTTTTGCTGGAACTCAGTTGATAATTCACCAAACAGCTTATTGTACATCAAATTGTCATGTCGCAAAGCTCCCCACAATGCGTTTGCCAAATTGAGCCTCCCACAGCCAGATCTGCCCAAATCGACCAACGCTGATACAGGCTGTACAGAGTGTGGACTTTTACTGGAAATAAGTTGAAAATTCTCC
Organism: Trachurus japonicus; assembly: GCF_045865225.1. NCBI lineage: Eukaryota > Metazoa > Chordata > Actinopteri > Carangiformes > Carangidae > Trachurus > Trachurus japonicus. The sequence goes on along the minus strand of NC_140922.1, from coordinate 33,187,459 downwards.
AAACAGCTTATTTTACTTCAAATTGTGATGTCTCCAAGCTCCCATGGGCGCCCAATGCTGCGTTTGCCAAACTGAGCGTTTCTCGGCCAGATCTGCCCAAATCGACCAACGCTGACACAGGCTGTACAGAGTCTGGACTTTTGCTGGAAATCAGTTGAAAATTCACCAAACAGCTTGTTGTACTACAAATTGTCATGTCTCCAAGCTCCCCACGCTGCGTTTGCCAAATTGAGCCTCCACGGCCAGATCTGCCCAAATCGACCAACGCTGACACAGACTGTACAGAGAGCTTACTTTTGCTGGAACTCAGTTGATAATTCACCAAACAGCTTATTGTACATCAAATTGTCATGTCGCAAAGCTCCCCACAATGCGTTTGCCAAATTGAGCCTCCCACAGCCAGATCTGCCCAAATCGACCAACGCTGATACAGGCTGTACAGAGTGTGGACTTTTACTGGAAATAAGTTGAAAATTCACCAAACAGCTTATTTTACTTCAAATTGTGATGTATCCAAGCTCCCATGGGCGCCCAACGCTGCGTTTGCCAAACTGAGCGTTTCCCGGCCAGATCTGCCCAAATTGACCAACGCTGACACAGGCTGTACAGAGTGTGGACTTTTGCTGGAAATCAGTTGAAAATTCACCAAACAGCTTGTTGTACTACAAATTGTCATGTCTCCAAGCTCCCCACGCTGCGTTTGCCAAATTGAGCCTCCACGGCCAGATCTGCCCAAATCGACCAACGCTGACACAGACTGTACAGAGTGTGGACTTTTGCTGGAAATCAGTTGAAAATTCACCAAACAGCTCATTGTACTTCAAATTGTCATGTCTCCAAGCTCCCCACGCTGCGTTTGCCAAATTGAGCCTCCCACGGCCAGATCTGCCCAAATCGACCAACGGTGACCCAGGCTGTACAGAGTGTGGACTTTTGCTGGAAATCAGTTGAAAATTCACCAAACAGCTTATTGTACTTCAAATTGTCATGTCTCCAAGCTCCCATGGGCGCCCAACGCTGCGTTTGCCAAACTGAGCGTTTCTCGGCCAGATCTGCCCAAATCGACCAACGCTGACACAGGCTGTACAGAGTGTGGACTTTTGCTGGAAATAAGTTGAAAATTCACCAAACAGCTTATTTTACTTCAAATTGTGATGTATCCAAGCTCCCATGGGCGCCCAATGCTGCGTTTTCCAAACTGAGCGTTTCTCGGCCAGATCTGCCCAAATCGACCAACGCTGATACAGGCTGTACAGAGTGTGGACTTTTGCTGGAAATCAGTTGAAAATTCACCAAACAGCTTATTTAACTTCAAATTGTGATGTATCCAAGTTCCCATGGGCGCCCAACGCTGCGTTTGCCAAACTGAGCGTTTCTCGGCCAGATCTGCCCAAATCGACCAACGCTGACACAGGCTGTACAGAGTGTGGACTTTTGCTGGAAATCAGTTGAAAATTCACCAAACAGCTTATTTTACTTCAAATTGTCATGTCTCCAAGCTCCCCACGCTGCGTTTGCCAAATTGAGCCTCCCACGGCCAGATCTGCCCAAATCGACCAACGCTGACACAGACTGTATAGAGTGTGGACTTTTGCTGGAAATCAGTTGAAAATTCACCAAAGAGCTTGTTGTACTACAAATTGTCATGTCTCCAAGCTCCCCACGCTGCGTTTGCCAAATTGAGCCTCCCACGGCCAGATCTGCCCAGATCGACCAACGCTGACACAGGCTGTACAGAGTGTGGACTTTTGCAGTAAATCAGTTGAAAATTCACCAAACAGCTTATTTTACTTCAAATTGTGATGTATCCAAGCTCCCATGGGCGCCCAACGCTGCGTTTGCCAAACTGAGCGTTTCTCGGCCAGATCTGCCCAAATCGACCAACGCTGACACAGGCTGTACAGAGAGCTTACTTTTGCTGGAACTCAGTTGATAATTCACCAAACAGCTTATTGTACATCAAATTGTCATGTCGCAAAGCTCCCCACAATGCGTTTGCCAAATTGAGCCTCCCACAGCCAGATCTGCCCAAATCGACCAACGCTGATACAGGCTGTACAGAGTGTGGACTTTTACTGGAAATAAGTTGAAAATTCACCAAACAGCTTATTTTACTTCAAATTGTGATGTCTCCAAGCTCCCATGGGCGCCCAACGCTGCGTCTGCCAAACTGAGCGTTTCTCGGCCAGATCTGCCCAAATCGACCAACGCTGACACAGGCTGTACAGAGTGTGGACTTTTGCTGGAAATCAGTTGAAGATTCACCAAACAGCTTATTTTACTTCAAATTGTGATGTATCCAAGCTCCCATGGGCGCCCAACGCTGCGTTTGCCAAACTGAGCGTTTCTCGGCCAGATCTGCCCAAATTGACCAACGATGACACAGGCTGTACAGAGTGTGGACTTTTGCAGGAAATCAGTTGAAAATTCACCAAACAGCTTTTTGTACATCAAATTGTCATGTCGCAAAGCTCCCCATACTGCGTTTGCCAAATTGAGCCTCCCACGGCCAGATATGCCCAAATCGACCAACGCTGATACAGGCTGTACAGAGTGTGGACTTTTGCTGGAAATCAGTTGAAAATTCACCAAACAGCTTGTTGTACTACAAATTGTCATGTCTCCAAGCTCCCCACGCTGCGTTTGCCAAATTGAACCTCCCACGGCCAGATCTGCCCAAATCGACCAACGCTGACACAGACTGTACAGAGTGTGGACTTTTGCTGGAAATCAGTTGAAAATTCACCAAACAGCTTATTTTACTTCAAATTGTGATGTATCCAAGCTCCCATGGGCGCCCAACGCTGCGTTTGCCAAACTGAGCGTTTCTCGGCCAGATCTGCCGAAATCGACCAACGCTGACACAGGCTGTACAGAGTGTGGACTTTTGCTGGAAATCAGTTGAAAATTCACCAAACAGCTTGTTGTACTACAAATTGTCATGTCTCCAAGCTCCCCACGCTGCGTTTGCCAAATTGAGCCTTCCACGGCCAGATCTGCCCAAATCGACCAACGCTGACAAATCAGTTGAAAAATTGCTGGAAACTGCTGGAAATCAGTTGAAAATTCACCAAACAGCTTATTTTACTTCAAATTGTGATGTATCCAAGCTCCCATGGGCGCCCAACGCTGCGTTTGCCAAACTGAGCGTTTCTCATCCAGATCTGCCCAAATCGACCAACGCTGACACAGGCTGTACAGAGTGTGGACTTTTGCTGGAAATCAGTTGAAAATTCACCAAACAGCTTATTGTACTTCACATTGTCATGTCTCCAATCTCCCCACGCTGCGTTTGCCAAATTGAGCCTCCCACGGCCAGATCTGTCCAAATCGACTATCGCTGACACAGGCTGTACAGAGAGCGGACTTTTGCTGGAAATCAGTTGAAAATTCACCAAACAGCTTATTGTACTTCAAATTGTCATGTCTCCAAGCTCCCCACGCTGCGTTTGCCAAATTGAGCCTCCCACGGCCAGATCTGCCCAAATCGACCAACGCTGACACAGACTGTACAGAGTGTGGACTTTTGCTGGAAATCAGTTGAAAATTCACCAAACAGCTTTTTGTACATCAAATTGTCATGTCGCAAAGCTCCCCACACTGCGTTTGCCAAATTGAGCCTCCCACAGCCAGATATGCCCAAATCGACCAACGCTGACACAGGCTGTACAGAGTGTGGACTTTTGCTGGAAATCAGTTGAAAATTCACCAAACAGCTTATTTTACTTCAAATTGTGATGTATCCAAGCTCCCATGGGCGCCCAATGCTGCGTTTGCCAAACTGAGCGTTTCTCGGCCAGATCTGCCCAAATCGACCAACGCTGACACAGACTGTACAGAGTGTGGACTTTTGCTGGAAATCAGTTGAAAATTCACCAAACAGCTTATTTTACTTCAAATTGTCATGTATCCAAGCTCCCATGGGCGCCCAACGCTGCGTTTGCCAAACTGAGCGTTTCTCGGCCAGATCTGCCCAAATCGACCAACGCTGACACAGGCTGTACAGAGTGTGGACTTTTGCTGGAAATCAGTTGAAAATTCACCAAACAGCTTGTTGTACTACAAATTGTCATGTCTCCAAGCTCCCCACGCTGCGTTTGCCAAATTGAGCCTCCCACGGCCAGATCTGCCCAAATCGACCAACGCTGACACAGACTGTACAGAGTGTGGACTTTTGCTGGAAATCAGTTGAAAATTCACCAAACAGCTCATTGTACTTCAAATTGTCATGTCTCCAAGCTCCCCACGCTGCGTTTGCCAAATTGAGCCTCCCACGGCCAGATCTGCCCAAATCGACCAACGCTGACACAGACTGTACAGAGTGTGGACTTTTGCTGGAAATCAGTTGAAAATTCACCAAACAGCTCATTGTACTTCAAATTGTCATGTCTCCAAGCTCCCCACGCTGCGTTTGCCAAATTGAGCCTCCCACGGCCAGATCTGCCCAAATCGACCAACGCTGACACAGACTGTACAGAGTGTGGACTTTTGCTGGAAATCAGTTGAAAATTCACCAAACACCTTATTAGGGCCACGGGCAATCGCACCGGGCACTGATCCCTACAGCTATGAAATAGCTGCAGGCGAAGCCCGGGCACTACTGTTATTGTGTGGATTTTTTCCTAGTTATTATTAGGGCCACGGGCAATCGCACCGGGCACTGGTCCCAACAGCTATGAAATAGCTGCAGGGACCAGTGCCCGGGCTGTACTACTGTTATTGTGTGGATTTTTTCCTAGTTATTAGTGTGACTGCTGAAGCAGTCACACTATTGTTCTTCTGTTTGGCCATTTTCTTCCGCCTTTTTACGGTCTTCTTCTAGTCCTTCATACTTTGTGCTATTTCAACAATTCATATATCAAAACGTGCAGCTTCTTTTGAACTTTATCGGCATTACTTTTCTCTTTTTAACTATTTATACTTTTTCAAATATTTAACTTTTTCTGATTTTTTTCAGCTTTATAATGTGTGTGTATTGCGTCTAACGAGCAGAGCTAGAGTGTAGAGAGGCAAAAAAACATTCTAGAGTTTTTCTGGCTAAACTGTCAGCACGGCCACAAATTAAACTCTAGACAAATTATTTTCTCCAGTTTTGTAGCCACACTTGTCTTCTGGCTAAAATTCTGGTCAAAAATGCAAAGAGACTTAGATAATAATTTCAAATATTTTTTAAATGCAGCCAGGGAGCTCTCTGCTCTCATTCAGCTCAATGCATTTTTTTCACATCAGCAGGAGAAGGAGCTCAACTTTGTAACTTGCTGTTAAGTGCTTTTTAATTCATTTTAATTCACCAAAAAATAGTCACAGGTCACAAAAAAGTCCTCTTCTTACTTGGTGTGGCTAATTTATATTAATTTCTTTTTATTTTAAGCATCATTGAAAAATCTCACATTCATCAAAGTCTCAACCTCTCTTCTTCACAACTCCACTGTAGTGTTGGGGGTAGGGTAACTGCTTGCCAACCCTAAGGTCACTGGTTCGAATCCAAGGGAAGAACTCTTGTTATGTTATGTTGAATTCTGCTCTCCTCCCCCGCCTTCAATTGGTTGCAGGTGTTTGTTATCTCCTTGATTTCTCGTACCAGTTTGCAGCACATCATCACATTACAATGAATGACAACAGTCTTGAAAGCAATGTGCTCTCTGTAGCCGAGTGGCAGAGTAAAGGTTTAGTGATCATATGGTCACGGGTTCGATTCCTGCCTCAGTCATTTCACATCATTGCTTGACTTTTGATTCCAATTATTCAGCTGTCATTGGATAGTCTTTGATTCCTCATAGTATAAAGCTCATTGTAACTCAGGTTCTCTGTGGCCATATGGTTAGTGTGTTAGGTGTTGTGCTATTTCAACAATTCATATATCAAAACGTGCAGCTTTTTTTGAACTTTATCGGCGTTACTTTTCTCTTTTTAACTATTTATACTTTTTAAAATATTAAACTTTTTCTGCAAATTAAACTCTAGACAAATTATTTTCTCCAGTTTTGTAGCCACACTTGTCTTCTGGCTAAAATTCTGGTCAAAAATGCAAAGAGACTTAGATAATAATTTTAAATATTTTTTAAATGCAGCCAGGGAGCTCTCTGCACATCATCACATTACAATGGCAACATGCTTATGTCTGTGCTCTCTGTGGTGAAGTGGCAGAGTAAAGGTTTAGTGATCATGAGGTTGTGGGTTCGATTACTGGTTCAAATCTTGCCTCATCAACAATTATAGTGAATTATTTTCCCAGTCGTCCTCTGTTGACTTCTGATACCTTGCTTCATGTTGAAACTGCTGCTCTCAGCCTGAAATTCACAGAAATTTTCATTCTAAGTCTTACTTGGTGTGGCTAATTTCTGCACTTTCCTTACCTTTTTTTTTTAAGCAGGAGCCAGTGATCCTCTTATTAAAGGTTTTCTTTTCCAGTCACATACTGTCTCTGCCTGTAGCCTAGTGGTTAGCTTGCTGAGCTGGAGACCTGAAGTTTACTGGTTCAAATCTTGCCTCAATAACAATTATTCACAGAAATTTTCATTCTAAGTCATTCAAGCTTGACTCTCAAGCTTTCTTGATGTCAGAGTGAGACAGAGTGCAGCTCATCAACAGACAACAGTCTCTGCAACTGTGTGTGCACTGTGGCCTAGAGGCAGAGTGGAAGTCTATTGACCATGAGGTTGTGGGTTCGAGTCCGACCTTGGTCAAACATTTGTATGGTGATCACTGCTTGCACTATTTGCTAATTCTGCAACAGCGTTCAGCTGCTGTCAGCAGTCACACCATTTCCATTCTTGGAAATGCCTTTTCTAGTTAGTGTGACTGCTGAAGCAGTCACACTATTGTTCTTCTGTTTGGCCATTTTCTTCCGCCTTTTTACGGTCTTCTTCTAGTCCTTCATACTTTGTGCTATTTCAACAATTCATATATCAAAACGTGCAGCTTTTTTTGAACTTTATCGGCATTACTTTTCTCTTTCTAACTATTTATACTTTTTCAAATATTTAACTTTTTCACAAAAAATCTCACATTCATCAAAGTCTCAACCTCTCTTCTTCACAACTCCACTGTAGTGTAGGGGTTAGGGTAACTGCCTGCCAACCCTAAGGTCACTGGTTCGAATCCAAGGGAAGAACTCTTGTTATGTTATGTTGAATTCTGCTCTCCTCCCCCGCCTTCAATTGGTTACAGGTGTTTGTTATCTCCTTGATTACTCATACCAGTTTGCAGCACATCATCACATTACAATGAATGACAACAGTCTTGAAAGCAGTGTGCTCTCTGTAGCCGAGTGGCAGAGTAAAGGTTTAGTGATCATATGGTCATGGGTTCGATTCCTGCCTCAGTCTTTTCACTTCATTGCTTGACTTTTGATTCCAATTATTCAGCTGTCATTGGACAGTCTTTGATTCCTCATAGTATAAAGCTCATTGTAACTCAGGTTCTCTGTGGCCATATGGTTAGTGCTCAGCCTGAAATTCACAGACATTTTCATTCTAAGTCATTCAAGCTTGACTCTCAAGCTTTCTTGATGTTGACAGTGTGCAGATCATTAACAGACAACAGTCTCTGCAACTGTGTGTGCACTGTGGCCTAGAGGCAGGAGTGGAAGTCTAATGACTATGAGGGTGTGGGTTCGATTCTGACCTTGGTCAAACATTTGTATGGTGATCACAGCTTGCACTGTTTGCTAATTCTGCAACAGCGTTCAGTTGCTATCAGCAGTCACACCATTTCCATTCTTGGAAATGCTTTTTCTAGTTATTTTTCCACTTCCGGCCAACTTTCGGTTCGCTACTAGTCCTGCAACTCGAAGAGTTGCAGGCCAAATTATATATCAAAATGTGTGTCCTGATCGGGATCGGTGTGCTATTACTTTTCTCAACAGTGTACGAATTTTTCGCGACGCAAGTCGCGAAAAACTACGCAAAATTTTGCATGTAAGTCAATGGGACGGGCGAAAAAAAAAAAAAGCGAAAAAGACCAATCATTGGAGTTTAACAAACGTCTACTGCTCAGGCATACTTTCACCTAGAGACTCCATTTAAACTTTAAACAGTAGACACAAGTCTTGTGTATTGGCGTATTACTCCACGTTTTGATAGGTCATATAGTTTTTGATCAATCCATGATCAATGACCATGATCATTTTTGGAGAAATTATGAGATTATATTGGGTGTGTATTGCACGGAATGTTCGTGTCAGAGTGGGTGACATCATCGGTTAGAGTGGGAGAGATGCCAGAAAAACTCCAGATTTTTTCTCTATCCAAACTCCAAACGGCCACAATTTACACTCTACACACCTCTCCCACCTGACTTACATGCAAAATTTTTGCATGTAAGTCAATGGGACGGGCGGAAAAAAAAGACCGAAAAAGACCAATCATTGGAGTTTAACAAACGTCTACTGCTCAGGCATACTTTCACCTAGAGACTCCATTTAAACTTTAAACAGTAGACACAAGTCTTGTGTATTGTCGTATTACTCCACGTTTTGATAGGTCATATAGTTTTTGATCAATCCCTGTTCAATGACCATGATCATTTTTGGAGAAATTATGAGATTATAATGGGTGTGTATTGGACGGAATGTTCGTGTCAGAGTGGGTGACATCATCGGTTAGAGTGGGAGAGATGCCAGAAAAACTCCAGATTTTTTCTCTATCCAAACTCCAAACGGCCACAATTTACACTCTAGACACATAATTTCGGCCACGGTTGTAGACGAGCTCATCCTTGATCTCTTAATCTGCTCAAAATATCAGAGAGATTTACAGAATTTAAACTCTGAGCCTCTAAGTGCGGCCACGTCTGTCTCTGCTCCTCATCGAGTCCAATACAAATATTTTCTGAGAGAAGCAAAACGGCCTGATGTTTTAAAACTGCCAGCGTCGCCAAAATATTTACTGTAGAAACACCAAATCGTACCGAAATTTTCAGTAAGTCCTTAGAGCAACGTTGATCTGTGTTTTGTTCTGATAGGAGTTACCGTTTTGTCATGCTAAGCCTAAATGTGAGGCCGGTGCAGAGACAGAAAATGGCTCTTTTTCTCCACGTTTCTGTCTGTCTCAGCCTGCGGGGGCCCCTATCGCCGTGGTAACCTCTTTGATCCACAGGCCAGAGCTCGTTAACTTCATAAACAATCCACCTGGCGCTCGTTTAAATGTTTATAAACAGAGACACAGACTGACACAGGATGCAGCTACTAACTAACTATGTGTCAAGTCAGTCACACACACACACACACAGACTCTAGAGCCAGCTTCATGTGATTACAGTCACACACACACACACACACACACACACACACACAAACAAACACACACACACACACACAAACACAGTTAACCTAATGTGGTTACAGCTCCTCCATATCAGTGCTTATAGAAAGATGATCATGTGTCTGTCTGATCAGCTCTGTCTTGACCTTAAGATCGTGGGTTTGATTCCCATGTTGACAGAGATGGCACAACCCGCAGTAGCTCCCGTGGCCCATTCAAAATTTCCCGAGAGGAAATTTTCTAGTTGTACTTCAAATTGTCATGTCTCCAAGCTCCCCACGCTGCGTTTGCAAAATTGAGCCTCCCACGGCCAGATCTGCCCAAATCGACCAACGCTGACACAGACTGTACAGAGTGTGGACTTTTGCTGGAAATCAGTTGAAAATTCAACAAACAGCTTATTGTACATCAAATTGTCGTTTCGCAAAGCTCCCCACACTGCGTTTGCCAAATTGAGCCTCCCACGGCCAGATCTGCCCAAATCGACCAACGCTGACACAGGCTGTACAAAGTGTGGACTTTTGCTGGAAATGAGTTGAAAATTCACCAAACAGCTTATTTTACTTCAAATTGTGATGTATCCAAGCTCCCATGGGCGCCCAATGCTGCGTTTTCCAAACTGAGCGTTTCTCGGCCAGATCTGCCCAAATCGACCAACGCTGACACAGGCTGTACAGAGTGTGGACTTTTGCTGGAAATCAGTTGAAAATTCACCAAACAGCTTATTTAACTTCAAATTGTGATGTATCCAAGCTCCCATGGGCGCCCAATGCTGCGTTTGCCAAACTGAGCGTTTCTCGGCCAGATCTGCCCAAATCGACCAACGCTGACACAGGCTGTACAGAGTGTGGACTTTTGCTGGAAATCAGTTGAAAATTCACCAAACAGCTTATTTTACTTCAAATTGTGATGTATCCAAGCTCCCATGGGCGCCCAACGCTGCGTTTGCCAAACTGAGCGTTTCTCGGCCAGATCTGCCCAAATTGACTAACGCTGACACAGGCTGTACAGAGTGTGGACTTTTGCTGGAAATCAGTTGAAAATTCACCAAACAGCTTGTTGTACTACAAATTGTCATGTCTCCAAGCTCCCCACGCTGCGTTTGCCAAATTGAGCCTCCACGGCCAGATCTGCCCAAATCGACCAACGCTGACACAGACCGTACAGAGTGTGGACTTTTGCTGGAAATCAGTTGAAAATTCACCAAACAGCTCATTGTACTTCAAATTGTCATGTCTCCAAGCTCCCCACGCTGCGTTTGCCAAATTGAGCCTCCCACGGCCAGATCTGCCCAAATCGACCAACGCTGACACAGGCTGTACAGAGTGTGGACTTTTGCTGGAAATCAGTTGAAAATTCACCAAACAGCTTATTGTACTTCAAATTGTGATGTATCCAAGCTCCCATGGGCGCCCAACGCTGCGTTTGCCAAACTGAGCGTTTCTCGGCCAGATCTGCCCAAATCGACCAACGCTGACACAGACCGTACAGAGTGTGGACTTTTGCTGGAAATCAGTTGAAAATTCACCAAACAGCTCATTGTACTTCAAATTGTCATGTCTCCAAGCTCCCCACGCTGCGTTTGCCAAATTGAGCCTCCCACGGCCAGATCTGCCCAAATCGACCAACGGTGACCCAGGCTGTACAGAGTGTGGACTTTTGCTGGAAATCAGTTGAAAATTCACCAAACAGCTTATTGTACTTCAAATTGTCATGTCTCCAAGCTCCCATGGGCGCCCAATGCTGCGTTTGCCAAACTGAGCGTTTCTCGGCCAGATCTGCCCAAACCGACCAACGCTGACACAGGCTGTACAGAGTGTGGACTTTTGCTGGAAATCAGTTGAAAATTCACCAAACAGCTTATTTTACTTCAAATTGTGATGTATCCAAGCTCCCATGGGCGCCCAACGCTGCGTTTGCCAAACTGAGCGTTTCCCGGCCAGATCTGCCCAAATTGACCAACGCTGACACAGGCTGTACAGAGTGTGGACTTTTGCTGGAAATCAGTTGAAAATTCACCAAACCACCTTATTGTACTTCAAATTGTCATGTCGCAAAGCTCCCCATGCTGCGTTTGCCAAATTGAGCCTCCCACGGCCAGATCTGCCCAAATCAACCAACGCTGATACAGGCTGTACAGAGTGTGGACTTTTGCTGGAAATCAGTTGAAAATTCACCAAACAGCTTATTTTACTTCAAATTGTGATGTATCCAAGCTCCCATGGGCGTCCAACGCTGCGTTTGCCAAACTGAGCGTTTCTCGGCCAGATCTGCCCAAATCGCCCAACGCTGACACAGGCTGTACAGAGTGTGGACTTTTGCTGGAAATCAGTTGAAAATTCACCAAACAGCTTGTTGTACTTCAAATTGTCATGTCTCCAAGCTCCCATGGGTTTCCAACGCTGCGTTTGCCAAACTGAGCGTTTCTTGGCCAGATCTGCCCAAATCGACCAACGCTGACACAGACTGTACAGAGTGTGGACTTTTGCTGGAAATCAGTTGAAAATTCTCCAAACAGCTTATTGTACTTCAAATTGTGATGTATCCAAGCTCCCATGGGCGCCCAACGCTGCGTTTGCCAAACTGAGCGTTTCCCGGCCAGATCTGCCCAAATTGACCAACGCTGACACAGGCTGTACAGCAGGGGTGTCAAACATGCGGCCCGCGGGCCAAAACCGGCCCGGCAGAGGGTTCAATCCGGCCCTAAGGATGAATTTGCCAAGTGTGAAAATTACATAGAAGACATACTGTAAGAGGCATAATATTGTTGAAATTGCACATTTAATCAAGAAATGTCAAGTTAGTTCGTAAAAGAATAGTTCATTAACTGTAAACATCTTAATAATGCACTAAAACAAAGGGAACAATTCAATGTTCTTTTTATTTATATGGTATCATGATATTATTTTACTGGTCTGGCCCACTTGAGATCAGATTGCGCTGTTTGTGGCCCCTGAACTAAAATGAGTTTGACACCCCTGCTGTACAGAGTGTGGACTTTTGCTGGAAATCAGTTGAAAATTCACCAAACCACCTTATTGTACTTCAAATTGTCATGTCGCAAAGCTCCCCATGCTGCGTTTGCCAAATTGAGCCTCCCACGGCCAGATCTGCCCAAATCAACCAACGCTGATACAGGCTGTACAGAGTGTGGACTTTTGCTGGAAATCAGTTGAAAATTCACCAAACAGCTTATTTTACTTCAAATTGTGATGTATCCAAGCTCCCATGGGCGCCCAACGCTGCATTTGCCAAACTGAGCGTTTCTCGGCCAGATCTGCCCAAATCGACCAACGCTGACACAGGCTGTACAGAGTGTGAACTTTTGCTGGAAATCAGTTGAAAATTCTCCAAACAGCTTGTTGTACTACAAATTGTCATGTCTCCAAGCTCCCCACGATGCGTTTGCCAAATTGAGCCTCCCATGGCCAGATCTGCCCAAATCGACCAAAGCTGACACAGGCTGTACAGAGTGTGGACTTTTGCAGGAAATCAGTTGAAAATTCACCAAACAGCTTATTTTACTTCAAATTGTGATGTATCCAAGCTCCCATGGGCGTCCAACGCTGCGTTTGCCAAACTGAGCGTTTCTCGGCCAGATCTGCCCAAATCGACCAACGCTGACACAGGCTGTACAGAGAGCTTACTTTAGCTGGAACTCAGTTGATAATTCACCAAACAGCTTATTGTACATCAAATTGTCATGTCGCAAAGCTCCCCACAATGCGTTTGCCAAATTGAGCCTCCCATGGCCAGATCTGCCCAAATCGACCAAAGCTGACACAGGCTGTACAGAGTGTGGACTTTTGCAGGAAATCAGTTGAAAATTCACCAAACAGCTTATTTTACTTCAAATTGTGATGTATCCAAGCTCCCATGGGCGCCCAACGCTGCGTTTGCCAAACTGAGCGTTTCTCGGCCAGATCTGCCCAAATTGACCAACGCTGACACAGGCTGTACAGAGTGTGGACTTTTGCTGGAAATCAGTTGAAAATTCAACAAACAGCTTATTGTACATCAAATTGTCATTTCGCAAAGCTCCCCACACTGCGTTTTCCAAATTGAGCCTCCCACGGCCAGATCTGCCCAAATCGACCAACGCTGACACAGGCTGTACAAAGTGTGGACTTTTGCTGGAAATAAGTTGAAAATTCACCAAACAGCTTATTTTACTTCAAATTGTGATGTATCCAAGCTCGCATGGGCGCCCAATGCTGCGTTTTCCAAACTGAGCGTTTCTCGGCCAGATCTGCCCAAATCGACAAACGCTGACACAGGCTGTACAGAGTGTGGACTTTTGCTGGAAATCAGTTGAAAATTCACCAAACAGCTTATTTTACTTCAAATTGTGATGTATCCAAGCTCCCATGGGCGCCCAACGCTGCGTTTGCCAAACTGAGCGTTTCTCGGCCAGATCTGCCCAAATTGACCAACGCTGACACAGGCTGTACAGAGTGTGGACTTTTGCTGGAAATCAGTTGAAAATTCACCAAACAGCTTGTTGTACTACAAATTGTCATGTCTCCAAGCTCCCCACGCTGCGTTTGCCAAATTGAGCCTCCCACGGCCAGATCTGCCCAAATCGACCAACGCTGACACAGACTGTACAAAGTGTGGACTTTTGCTGGAAATCAGTTGAAAATCCACCAAACAGCTCATTGTACTTCAAATTGTCATGTCTCCAAGCTCCCCACGCTGCGTTTGCCAAATTGAGCCTCCCACGGCCAGATCTGCCCAAATCGACCAACGGTGACCCAGGCTGTACAGAGTGTGGACTTTTGCTGGAAATCAGTTGAAAATTCACCAAACAGCTTATTTTACTTCAAATTGTGATGTATCCAAGCTCCCATGGGCGTCCAACGCTGCGTTTGCCAAACTGAGCGTTTCTCGGCCAGATCTGCCCAAATCGACCAACGCTGACACAGGCTGTACAGAGAGCTTACTTTAGCTGGAACTCAGTTGATAATTCACCAAACAGCTTATTGTACATCAAATTGTCATGTCGCAAAGCTCCCCACAATGCGTTTGCCAAATTGAGCCTCCCACAGCCAGATCTGCCCAAATCGACCAACGCTGATACAGGCTGTACAGAGTGTGGACTTTTGCTGGAAATCAGTTGAAAATTCACCAAACAGCTTATTTTACTTCAAATTGTGATGTATCCAAGCTCCCATGGGCGCCCAACGCTGCGTTTGCCAAACTGAGCGTTTCTCGGCCAGATCTGCCCAAATCGACAAACGCTGACACAGGCTGTACAGAGTGTGGACTTTTGCTGGAAATCAGTTGAAAATTCACCAAACAGCTTATTTTACTTCAAATTGTGATGTATCCAAGCTCCCATGGGCGCCCAACGCTGCGTTTGCCAAACTGAGCGTTTCTCGGCCAGATCTGCCCAAATTGACCAACGCTGACACAGGCTGTACAGAGTGTGGACTTTTGCTGGAAATCAGTTGAAAATTCAACAAACAGCTTATTGTACTTCAAATTGTCATATCTCCAAGCTCCCCACGCTGCGTTGGCCAAATTGAGCCTCCCACGGCCAGATCTGCCCAAATCGACCAACGCTGACACAGGCTGTACAGAGTGTGGACTTTTGCTGGAAATCAGTTGAAAATTCAACAAACAGCTTATTGTACTTCAAATTGTCATATCTCCAAGCTCCCCACGCTGCGTTGGCCAAATTGAGCCTCCCACGGCCAGATCTGCCCAAATCGACCAACGCTGACACAGGCTGTACAGAGTGTGGACTTTTGCTGGAAATCAGTTGAAAATTCACCAAACAGCTTATTTTACTTCAAATTGTGATGTATCCAAGCTCCCATGGGTGCCCAATGCTGCGTTTGCCAAACTGAGCGTTTCTCGGCCAGATCTGCCCAAATCGACAAACGCTGACACAGGCTGTACAGAGTGTGGACTTTTGCTGGAAATCAGTTGAAAATTCACCAAACAGCTTATTGTACTTCAAATTGTGATGTATCCAAGCTCCCATGGGCGCCCAACGCTGCGTTTGCCAAACTGAGCGTTTCTCGGCCAGATCTGCCCAAATCGACCAAAGCTGACACAGGCTGTACAGAGTGTGGACTTTTGCTGGAAATCAGTTGAAAATTCACCAAACAGCTTGTTGTACTACAAATTGTCATGTCTCCAAGCTCCCCACGCTGCGTTTGCCAAATTGAGCCTCCCACGGCCAGATCTGCCCAAATCGACCAACGCTGACACAGACTGTACAAAGTGTGGACTTTTGCTGGAAATCAGTTGAAAATTCACCAAACAGCTCATTGTACTTCAAATTGTCATGTCTCCAAGCTCCCCACGCTGCGTTTGCCAAATTGAGCCTCCCACGGCCAGATCTGCCCAAATCGACCAACGGTGACCCAGGCTGTACAGAGTGTGGACTTTTGCTGGAAATCAGTTGAAAATTCACCAAACAGCTTATTTTACTTCAAATTGTGATGTATCCAAGCTCCCATGGGCGCCCAATGCTGCGTTTGCCAAACTGAGCGTTTCTCGGCCAGATCTGCCCAAATCGACCAACGCTGACACAGGCTGTACAGAGTGTGAACTTTTGCTGGAAATCAGTTGAAAATTCTCCAAACAGCTTGTTGTACTACAAATTGTCATGTCTCCAAGCTCCCCACGATGCGTTTGCCAAATTGAGCCTCCCATGGCCAGATCTGCCCAAATCGACCAAAGCTGACACAGGCTGTACAGAGTGTGGACTTTTGCAGGAAATCAGTTGAAAATTCACCAAACAGCTTATTTTACTTCAAATTGTGATGTATCCAAGCTCCCATGGGCGTCCAACGCTGCGTTTGCCAAACTGAGCGTTTCTCGGCCAGATCTGCCCAAATCGACCAACGCTGACACAGGCTGTACAGAGAGCTTACTTTAGCTGGAACTCAGTTGATAATTCACCAAACAGCTTATTGTACATCAAATTGTCATGTCGCAAAGCTCCCCACAATGCGTTTGCCAAATTGAGCCTCCCACAGCCAGATCTGCCCAAATCGACCAACGCTGATACAGGCTGTACAGAGTGTGGACTTTTACTGGAAATAAGTTGAAAATTCACCAAACAGCTTATTTTACTTCAAATTGTGATGTATCCAAGCTCCCATGGGTGCCCAATGCTGCGTTTGCCAAACTGAGCGTTTCTCGGCCAGATCTGCCCAAATCGACAAACGCTGACACAGGCTGTACAGAGTGTGGACTTTTGCTGGAAATCAGTTGAAAATTCACCAAACAGCTTATTTTACTTCAAATTGTGATGTATCCAAGCTCCCATGGGCGCCCAACGCTGCGTTTGCCAAACTGAGCGTTTCTCGGCCAGATCTGCCCAATTTGACCAACGCTGACACAGACTGTACAGAGTGTGGACTTTTGCTGGAAATCAGTTGAAAATTCACCAAACAGCTTATTGTACTTCAAATTGTCATGTCTCCAAGCTCCCATGGGTTTCCAACGCTGCGTTTGCCAAACTGAGCGTTTCTCGGCCAGATCTGCCCAAATCGACCAACGCTGACACAGGCTGTACAGAGTGTGGACTTTTGCTGGAAATCAGTTGAAAATTCACCAAACAGCTTATTGTACTTCAAATTGTCATGTCTCCAAGCTCCCCACGCTGCGTTTGCCAAATTGAGCCTCCCACCGCCAGATCTGCCCAAATCGACCAACTCTGACACAGACTGTACAGAGTGTGGACTTTTGCTGGAAATCAGTTGAAAATTCAACAAACAGCTTATTGTCCTTCAAATTGTCATATCTCCAAGCTCCCCACGCTGCGTTTGCCAAATTGAGCCTCCCACGGCCAGATCTGCCCAAATCGACCAACGCTGACACAGGCTGTATAGTCTAGATGGAAACAGGGGTCTACGAGCACGGACTGATTTTTTTCCCCCACCTGTTTTTTCTTAATCTTTAAAGTGTCTATTTTAAGATTCTGACAGGTACCAGGATGAAAAAATGTCCCATGGTGTCTATTTTTAACCCTTTACTGCCCCTATCCCAAATTCGAGGCTGAAAAAAATGAAAATTAAATTGGCATAGCTCTTTAAGTAAGCAACTCACAGAGACAAATTAACACGTTTTTCTACACAATTTGGGGCCAAGGAATTCAATAGAATAGTTATTTTTAAGTTTTTAACACATCCTGACTTGATTTTGGGGCAAAAATATCAAAAATTAGCTGAAAATTCTAAAATTGTATGTATATTTTCCCCTATACCAAAATCCTTTGCACTGAATGAAAACATTTAGAGATTTTTCTTAATCTTTAAAGTGTCTACTTTAAGACTCTGACAGGTACCAGGGTGAAAAAATGCCCCATGGTGTTTATTTTTAACCCTTTACTACACCTATCCCAAATTCGAGGCTGAAAAAACTGAAAATGAAATTGGCATAGCTCTTTAAGTAAACAACTCCAGGGACAAATTAACACATTTTTCTACACAATTTGGGGCCAAGGAATTCAATAGAATAGTTATTTTTAAGTTTTTAACACATCCTGACTTGATTTTGGGGCAAAAATATCAAAAATTAGCTGAAAATTCTAAAATTGTATGTATATTTTCCCCTATACCAAAATCCTTTGCACTGAATGAAAACATTTAGAGATTTTTCTTAATCTTTAAAGTGTCTACTTTAAGACTCTGACAGGTACCAGGGTGAAAAAATGCCCCATGGTGTTTATTTTTAACCCTTTACTACACCTATCCCAAATTCGAGGCTGAAAAAACTGAAAATGAAATTGGCATAGCTCTTTAAGTAAACAACTCCAGGGACAAATTAACACATTTTTCTACACAATTTGGGGCCAAGGAATTCAATAGAATAGTTATTTTTACGTTTTTAACACATCCTGACTTGATTTTGGGACAAAAATATCAAAAATTAGCTGAAAATTCTAAAATCGTATGTATATTTTCCCCTATACCAAAATCCTGTGCACTGAATGAAAACATTTTGAGATCTTTCATAATCTTTAAAGTGTCTACTTTAAGACTCTGACAGGTACCAGGATGAAAATATGTCTCACGGTGTTTATTTTTAACACTTTACTGCACCTATTTCAAATCAAACCTGAAAACACTGAAAAAGAAATCAGCATATCTCTTGAAGTAAACAACAGAGAGAGACAAATTAACACATTTTTCTACACAATTTTGAAACAGAGAATTCAACTAAATAGTTATTTTTAAGTTTTTAAACACATCTTGACTTGATTTTGGGACAAAAATATGAATAATTAGCTGAAAATTCTAAAATCCTGTGTATATTTTCCACAATACCAAAATCCTTTACACTGGATGAAAACATTGAGATTTTTCTTAATCTTTAAAGTGTCTACTTTAAGATTTTGGTACAAGGATGAAAAAACGTCCTGTGGGGTTTATTTTTAACTCATTACTACACCTATCCCAAATCAAACCTGAAAAAACTGAAAAAGAAATCACGGTAACATCTTGAAGTTAACAACCCACACAGATGAGTTCTGTTTTAGGACTAGATGAAACTATCCCTAGATTAAGCTTGTCATCCTGAGGTTTGAGTGGTGACGATGTCCCAGGTGTGGCCCCCTCTGCAACGCTTCTAGGCCACTGGTGTTACTTATGGGTCCAGGAGGTGTCACGCCTCTTTGCCCACAGCCATCGGCTTCCATGCTCTGCTGCTCCTTAGAGGGCTTTGATGGTCTGGCATTGGGCTTGGCCTCGAATCCCAAGGTCCTTAAGTAGCCTGATGGTTGACTTGCCCACGAAGCCTCTGCAGCCGACTTCCACAGGGCAGCTGAGCCGTTCCACATCGGCTACCAGTTCTGTGTACTTAGGAAGACCAGAGGACGAGATCTAGTCTGTGGTTTGTTGTGACAATCTCAGATGGGAAGCAGAACCTTTGATTTAGATCTGCGACCAACTTCCAGTCTCGTTCACCTTTTTTTGCAGCCAACCAAAATATGCTTAAGGTTTGCAGGGGATGGACAGAGGGGGCAGGTGGGGTCTTCTCTGTACCACTGGTTTAGGTTAGAGGGGGAAGGAAGGACATCATACGGTCCTCGTAAGATGAAACTGGTGTGAAATGCTTCCGTGCCCAGCAGCTCACTCCAGGAGAATTTCCTCCTCAACTCAATGTAATGTAATCCCTTATTACAGTTTTTCTCGATTGCTAAGACACATTTTTCGAAAGCTTCTCTCATTTTCTCTAAACTGTGAACACAAACCCCAATTTTCAAGCTACATTCAGAAGACCTCAGACTCTTCTTGCAAAACCAAACTTTCATCTCAAAAAAGTTCAATCTGTGCCCAAAACTGAACTATGTTGTCAAATTGTGCCCCGAGTCAATCAAAATTAAAAACACTACTGAGCAGTCACTAAACACTACCTAGAAAAATAGAAAACACAATGCTCAGCACATGAAGCTGTAGAAATAAATGCTTATCGTTCACTGTAGCTAAATGCATGTTTCAAAACAGAAAACCTGTGCATTTACTGTACACTGTAGCACTTCTCTCCTTCCCTTTCTTTCACCCTCCTCCCTCCCTCCCCACATCCATTTCATCCCCTTTTCTTTCCTTCTTCTTTTTTCTTCCCAGTTCATCCTTCCCTCATCCTTTCTTCCTTCACCCCATTGTCTCTCATCTTCTCCTCTTGCAAAACAAAAAACCTGTGCATTTAGCACTTGTAAAAAAAACAGTAAAAAAAAAAACAGTAAAAAAAAAAAAAAAAAAAGGACAAAAACCAGAAATCCTGTGCATTTTACAGTAGTACACGTAGCACTTGTACAGTACAAAAACAACCCGAAATCTTGTGCATTGAGCGCTTGTATGCAGTAGGCCTACGTAAAAATAAAGTACAAAAATATAGAAATGAGAAGTGCATAACTCAGCCACAGCATCATTTCTCTCTACTGGGTCAGGCCACAGGACTTCATCCTGAATTGGCTTACAGTATATGTGCCTTCACATCATTGGACACAAGTGTGATCAATTTTGAGTTGTGTTCAACCGGTGAAACCTGTGCTTTACTTGTGTTTGACTTTTGCCACCTGTGCTCAGCATTATGCAACACAGGTGCATCACAATGAAAATGTGTTGGTAAGTTGTGTCTAAACAGGTGAAAAGTGCTGATGGTTTTGCCATAAGAGTGACTGATTCAATCAGTGGGTTCAGGCAACTGAGAATTTGGTTCAGACAACAGGGTTTAGTGTTTTAGCAATTGAGAAAAACTGTATTATCTTGACGCCTGCTCTTGTCACCACACCTCCTCAACAACCAGAGCACCGCATTGAGCTGGAGCTTCCTTGTGCCAGGATGGTCTGCTCTGTCCAAGGTCAAGGCCTCCCCTCCCCTGTTGCACAAGGCCAACGATGTGCACTGAGATCTGACTTCGGGGTCCATTTCCTTCCAGTTGCAAGAGAAGGAGCTGTTTGGGCTACGCAAGGGTCATGGGATTCCCTAAGTGTCATTCCAACCTTACTTTGGAGCACTTGAACTCCTCTGCGAGACTGGACACAGGAAGATTGAGTATGCCTCTTCGATACAGCCCGATGATCTTGGGAGTCCCACCCACTTTTGGAGAATGAGCTAATCAACCTCTCTAGCTTTTTGACCGCTGAGATTGGGACCTCGTAGATGGTCAGAGGCCACATCAGCCTGGGTAGTAGCCCTTCATCCTACCTGGGAGCATGGTCTTGTTGATACGCTCAAGGCCACTTATGGTTTCCTGCCTAAGCTGGTCCACTTGCTCTGTGTCCTTGAGGGTGGCATCATACCAATTACCAACGTCCAAGACTCTTTACTGGCTTCTCTGGCATTGTTGGTATAGGCTCTTTGTCAACGTAAAACCTGTGTCTGACAGCTTTCCATCCGGGCCCACTGGATGTTCTCCTGCAGCTTGTTCAGCAACCGTGTGCCTTGGTTGTGGTGAGTATGGTCATATCATCCATATACGCTCTGATCGGAGGGAGACGAAGACCAGTTTTGAGCTTGAGCCCAACTACTACCCACCGGGAGGCTCGAATGATGACCTCCACTGCCATCATGAAGGCCAGAGGCGAGATGGTGCATTGCCATTAGCCCTCTTTCCAGACGTTGCCATGCTGTAGTGTACTCGTCTGTTGTAAGCCATATAGCTGCACGTGTTGAAAGTAGGATTTGATGAGGCTGGTGATTGCTTCTGAGACGCTGTAAAAGTGAAATTCTGCCCAGAGGAGACTGTGAGGAACAGATTCAAAGGCTTTGGCGAGGTCCAAGAACACAACATTGATATCTTTTTCATCCTTTCTGGTGGCTTGGATTTGGTGTCTCATGTTTGTGTGCTCCAAGCAACCTGAGAAGCCTGGGATGCCTGCCTTCTGCACTGAGGTATTGATGTAGTGGTTCCTGTCCAGGTAGACAGTCAGCCTATGAGCCACTATGCTGAAGAAGATTTTGTCGTGGTCATTGAAGAGGCTGATTTGGCGAAACTGGCTGATATCCGCAGAGTCCTTTTCCTTGGGGATTAGGATGCCTCCTGCCCTCCACCACGCAGTTGTGATAGCTTGTTTCTCCCAAACCACCTTCATCAACCTCCAGAGAAAGTGTAGTACCTATGGTGCGTTCTTATAAAGCCGGTACGGAACTCCATTGGGCTCAGGTGAGGATGCAGCTCTTGCCCAATGTACAATCCTCTCCACTTCCACTTGGGAGGGCTGATGTCCAGCTGATGTTCAGGGGGATGTATTTGTGGCATATCGAGTGGAAGAGTTGTCTGACTAGACCGCTGGCTGTCCGTGTGGTATTTAGGTAAGCTTCGAGATCTTCCATCGCTGTTTTGAGTTTGCCACTTTTGTTCTTTGTGAAAAGACTCTTTACAAACTTGAAGGGGTCCTTGAAGAAGTTTGATCTTCCCTGCTCCTTCGTTTTACACCTCCTTCTCAAGTTCTCAGCTCTCCTCAACGATGACAGTCGGTTATTGATTTCTGCTTGTAGCAGGTTAATTCCCTCCTTCTCCTCCTCTGGACCCTTCATTGTTTTTTCAGCTGCCTCCTCTCCTTGATAAGCCGTTCAATCTCCTCCTGTCTCCTGGACTTCATCAGGGTGGTTGATGTTTTCTTCTTCTTGTCTGTAGTTCCGAAGCGGTCAGCACCATAGTTGTATATCAGGTCTCCCATTCTCTACTCTGGGGGTGTTTTCTTCCTTGAATTCTTCTTAGCCAGGGGTGGGCGGGACCTGTACACGAGCAGTGCCAGGTCCCTCCCACTATTGGGAGCTAACCTATGGCAACCCTGGTTAACCTCAAGAGCTTTGCTACCGTAATTTCTTTTTCAGTGTTTTCAGGTTTGATTTGGGATAGGTGCAGAAAGTGTTAAAAATAAACCCCATGGGATATTTCTTCATCCTGGTACCTGTCAGAGTCTTAAAGTAGACACTTAAAAGATTAAGAAAAATCTCAAAATGTTTTCATTCAGTGCACAGGATTTTGGTATAGGGGAAAATATACATACGATTTTAGAATTTTCAGCTACTTTTTGTCCCAAAATCAAGTCAAGATGTGTTTAAAAACTTGAAAATAACAAATTTGTTAAATTCCCAGTTTCAAAATTGTGTGTAGAAAAATGTGTTAATTTGTCTCTCTCTGTTGTTTACTTCAAGAGATATGCTGATTTCTTTTTCAGTGTTTTCAGGTTTGATTTGGGATAGGGGCAGTAAAGTGTTAAAAATAAACACCATGGGACATCTTTTCATCCTGGTACCTGTCAGTCTTAAAGTAGACACTTTAAAGATTAAGAAAGATCTCATAATGTTTCCATTCAGTGCACAGGATTTTGATATAGGGGAAAATATACATACGATTTTAGAATTTTCAGCTAATTTTTGATATTTTTGTCCCAAAATCAAGTCAGGATGTGTTAAAAACGTAAAAATAACTATTCTATTGAATTCCTTGGCCCGAAATTGTGTAGAAAAATGTGTTAATTTGTCTCTGTGAGTTGTTTACTTAAAGAGCTATGGCAATTTAATTTTCAGTTTTGGTAGCCTCGAATTTGGGATAGGGGCAGTAAAGGGTTAAAAATAAACACCATGGGACATTTTTTCATCCTCAGAATCTTAAAATAGACACTTTAAAGATTAAGAAAAAACAGGTGGGGAAAAAAAATCAGTCCGTGCTCGTGGACCCCTGTTTCCATCTAGACTAGTACAGAGTGTGGACTTTTTCTGGAAATCAGTTGAAAATTCACCAAACAGCTTATTTTACTTCAAATTGTGATGTATCCAAGTCCCCATGGGCGCCCAACGCTGCGTTTGCCAAACTGAGCGTTTCTCGGCCAGATCTGCCCAAATCGACCAACGCTGACACAGGCTGTACAGAGTGTGGACTTTTGCTGGAAATCAGTTGAAAATTCACCAAACAGCTTATTGTACATCAAATTGTCATGTCTCCAAGCTCCCATGGGTTTCCAACGCTGCGTTTGCCAAACTGAGCGTTTCTCGGCCAGATCTGACCAAATCGAACAACGCTGACACAGGCTGTACAGAGTGTGGACTTTTGCTGGAAATCAGTTGAAAATTCACCAAACAGCTTATTGTACATCAAATTGTCATGTCGCAAAGCTCCCCACACTGCGTTTGCCAAATTGAGCCTCCCACGGCCAGATCTGCCCAAATCGACCAACGCTGACACAGGCTGTACAGAGTGTGGACTTTTACTACAAATCAGTTGAAAATTCACCAAACAGCTTATTTTACTTCAAATTGTGATGTATCCAAGCTCCCATGGGTGCCCAACGCTGGGTGACCAACGCTGACACAGACTGTACAGAGTGTGGACTTTTGCTGGAAATCAGTTGAAAATTCACCAAACAGCTTATTGTACTTCAAATTGTCATGTCTCCAAGCTCCCCACGCTGCGTTTGCCAAATTGAGCCTCCCACGGCCAGATCTGCCCAAATCGACCAACGCTGACACAGACTGTACAGAGTGTGGACTTTTGCTGGAAATCAGTTGAAAATTCACCAAACAGCTTATTTTACTTCAAATTGTGATGTCTCCAAGCTCCCATGGGCGTCCCATGCTGCGTTTGCCAAACTGAGCATTTCTCGGCCAGATCTGCCCAAATCGACCAACGCTGACACAGGCTGTACAGAGTGTGGACTTTTACTACAAATCAGTTGAAAATTCACCAAACAGCTTATTTTACTTCAAATTGTGATGTCTCCAAGCTCCCATGGGCGTCCCATGCTGCGTTTGCCAAACTGAGCGTTTCTCGGCCAGATCTGCCCAAATCGACCAACGCTGACACAGGCTGTACAGAGTGTGGACTTTTGCTGGAAATCAGTTGAAAATTCACCAAACAGCTTATTGTACATCAAATTGTCATGTCGTAAAGCTCCCCACACTGCGTTTGCCAAATTGAGCCTCCAACGGCCAGATCTGCCCAAATCGACCAACGCTGACACAGGCTGAGTATGGACTTTTGCTGGAAATCAGTTGAAAATTCACCAAACAGCTTGTTGTACTTCAAATTGTCATGTCTCCATGCTGCGTTTGCCAAACTGAGCATTTCTCGGCCAGATCTGCCCAAATCGACCAACGCTGACACAGGCTGTACAGAGTGTGGACTTTTGCTGGAAATCAGTTGAAAATTCACCAAACAGCTTATTTTACTTCAAATTGTCATGTCTCGAAGCTCCCATGGGTTTCCAACACTGCGTTTGCCAAATTGAGCGTTTCTCGGCCAGATCTGACCAAATCGAACAACGCTGACACAG
Source organism: Trachurus japonicus (assembly GCF_045865225.1). NCBI lineage: Eukaryota > Metazoa > Chordata > Actinopteri > Carangiformes > Carangidae > Trachurus > Trachurus japonicus. Next base: position 33,162,454 of record NC_140922.1, on the reverse strand, counting down.
GCTTTAGAGACAGCGGACTTTTGCTGGAAATCAGTTGAAAATTCACCAAACAGCTTATTGTACATCAAATTGTCATGTCGCAAAGCTCCCCACACTGCGTTTGCCAAATTGAGCCTCCCACGGCCAGATCTGCCCAAATCGACCAACGCTGACACAGGCTGTACAGAGTGTGGACTTTTGCTGGAAATCAGTTGAAAATTCACCAAACAGCTTATTGTACTTCAAATTGTCATGTCTCCAAGCTCCCATGGGCGCCCAACGCTGCGTTTGCCAAACTGAGCGTTTTCTCGGCCAGATCTGCCCAAATCGACAAACGCTGACACAGGCTGTACAGAGTGTGGACTTTTGCTGGAAATCAGTTGAAAATTCACCAAATAGCTTATTGTACTTCAAATTGTGATGTCTACAAGCTCCCGACGCTGAGTTTGCCAAATTGAGCCTCCCACAGCCTGATCTGCCCAAATCGACCAACGCTGACACAAGCTGTACAGAGTGTGGACTTTTGCTGGAAATCAGTTGAAAATTCACCAAACAGCTTATTTTACTTCAAATTGTGATGCATCCAAGCTCCCATGGGCGCCCAATGCTGCGTTTGCCAAACTGAGCGTTTCTCGGCCAGATCTGCCCAAATCGACCAACGCTGACATAGGCTGTACAGAGTGTGGACTTTTGCTGGAAATCAGTTGAAAATTCACCAAACAGCTTATTTTACTTCAAATTGTCATGTCTCCAAGCTCCCCACGCTGCGTTTGCCAAATTGAGCCTCCCCCGGCCAGATCTGCCCAAATCGACCAACGCTGACACAGGCTGAGTGTGGACTTTTGCTGGAAATCAGTTGAAAATTCCCCAAACAGCTTGTTGTACTTCAAATTGTCATGTCTCCAAGCTCCCCATGCTGCGTTTGCCAAATTGAGCCTCCCACGGCCAGATCTGCCCAAATCGACCAACGCTGACACAGACTGTACAGAGTGTGGACTTTTGCTGGAAATCAGTTGAAAATTCCCCAAACAGCTTATTTACTTCAAATTGTGATGTCTCCAAGCTCCCATGGGCGTCCCATGCTGCGTTTGCCAAACTGAGCATTTCTCGGCCAGATCTGCCCAAATCGACCAACGCTGACACAGGCTTTACAGAGTGTGGACTTTTGCTGGAAATCAGTTGAAAATTCACAAAGCACCTTATTGTACTTCAAATTGTCATGTCTCGAAGCTCCCATGGGTTTCCAACACTGCGTTTGCCAAATTGAGCGTTTCTCGGCCAGATCTGACCAAATCGAACAACGCTGACACAGGCTGTACAGAGAGCGGACTTTTGCTTTAAATCAGTTGAAAATTCACCAAACAGCTTATTGTACTTCAAATTGTCATGTCGCAAAGCTCCCATGGGCGTCCCATGCTGCGTTTGCCAAATTGAGCGTTCCACGGCCAGATCTGCCCAAATCGACAAACGCTGACACAGGCTGTACAGAGTGTGGACTTTTGCTGGAAATCAGTTGAAAATTCACCAAACAGCTTATTGTACTTCAAATTGTCATGTCTCTAAGCTCCCATGGGCGCCCAACGCTGCGTTTGCCAAACTGAGCGTTTCTCGGCCAGATCTGCCCAAATCGACCAACGCTGACACAGGCTGTACAGAGTGTGGACATTTGCTGGAAATCAGTTGAAAATTCACCAAATAGCTTATTGTACTTCAAATTGTGATGTCTACAAGCTCCCGACGCTGAGTTTGCCAAATTGAGCCTCCCACGGCCTGATCTGCCCAAATCGACCAACGCTGACACAAGCTGTACAGAGTGTGGACTTTTGCTGGAAAAAAGTTGAAAATTCACCAAACAGCTTATTTTACTTCAAATTGTGATGCATCCAAGCTCCCATGGGCGCCCAATGCTGCGTTTGCCAAACTGAGCGTTTCTCGGCCAGATCTGCCCAAATCGACCAACGCTGACATAGGCTGTACAGAGTGTGGACTTTTGCTGGAAATCAGTTGAAAATTCACCAAACAGCTTATTGTACTTCAAATTGTCATGTCTCCAAGCTCCCCACGCTGCGTTTGCCAAATTGAGCCTCCCACGGCCAGATCTGCCCAAATCGACCAACGCTGACACAGGCTGAGTGTGGACTTTTGCTGGAAATCAGTTGAAAATTCACCAAACAGCTTATTGTACTTCAAATTGTCATGTCTCCAAGCTCCCCACGCTGCGTTTGCCAAATTGAGCCTCCCACGGCCAGATCTGCCCAAATCGACCAACGCTGACACAGACTGTACAGAGTGTGGACTTTTGCTGGAAATCAGTTGAAAATTCACCAAACAGCTTATTTTACTTCAAATTGTGATGTCTCCAAGCTCCCATGGGCGTCCCATGCTGCGTTTGCCAAACTGAGCGTTTCTCGGCCAGATCTGCCCAAATCGACCAACGCTGACACAGGCTGTACAGAGTGTGGACTTTTGCTGGAAATCAGTTGAAAATTCACCAAACAGCTTATTGTACATCAAATTGTCATGTCGTAAAGCTCCCCACACTGCGTTTGCCAAATTGAGCCTCCAACGGCCAGATCTGCCCAAATCGACCAACGCTGACACAGGCTGAGTGTGGACTTTTTCTGGAAATCAGTTGAAAATTCACCAAACAGCTTGTTGTACTTCAAATTGTCATGTCTCCAAGCTCCCCACGCTGCGTTTGCCAAACTGAGCGTTTCTCGGCCAGATCTGCCCAAATCGACCAACGCTGACACAGACTGTACAGAGTGTGGACTTTTGCTGGAAATCAGTTGAAAATTCACCAAACAGCTTATTTTACTTCAAATTGTGATGTCTCCAAGCTCCCATGGGCGTCCCATGCTGCGTTTGCCAAACTGAGCATTTCTCGGCCAGATCTGCCCAAATCGACCAACGCTGACACAGGCTTTACAGAGTGTGGACTTTTGCTGGATATCAGTTGAAAATTCACAAAGCACCTTATTGTACTTCAAATTGTCATGTCTCGAAGCTCCCATGGGTTTCCAACACTGCGTTTGCCAAATTGAGCGTTTCTCGGCCAGATCTGACCAAATCGAACAACGCTGACACAGGCTTTAGAGAGAGCGGACTTTTGCTGGAAATCAGTTGAAAATTCACCAAACAGCTTATTGTACATCAAATTGTCATGTCGCAAAGCTCCCCACACTGCGTTTGCCAAATTGAGCCTCCCACGGCCAGATCTGCCCAAATCGACAAACGCTGACACAGGCTGTACAGAGTGTGGACTTTTGCTGGAAATCAGTTGAAAATTCACCAAACAGCTTATTGTACTTCAAATTGTCATGTCTCCAAGCTCCCATGGGCGCCCAACGCTGCGTTTGCCAAACTGAGCGTTTCTCGGCCAGATCTGCCCAAATCGACCAACGCTGACACAGGCTGTACAGAGTGTGGACATTTGCTGGAAATCAGTTGAAAATTCACCAAATAGCTTATTGTACTTCAAATTGTGATGTCTACAAGCTCCCGACGCTGAGTTTGCCAAATTGAGCCTCCCACAGCCTGATCTGCCCAAATCGACCAACGCTGACACAAGCTGTACAGAGTGTGGACTTTTGCTGGAAAAAAGTTGAAAATTCACCAAACAGCTTATTTTACTTCAAATTGTGATGCATCCAAGCTCCCATGGACGCCCAATGCTGCGTTTGCCAAACTGAGCGTTTCTCGGCCAGATCTGCCCAAATCGACCAACGCTGACATCGGCTGTACAGAGTGTGGACTTTTGCTGGAAATCAGTTGAAAATTCACCAAACAGCTTATTTTACTTCAAATTGTCATGTCTCCAAGCTCCCCACGCAGCGTTTGCCAAATTGAGCCTCCTACGGCCAGATCTGCCCAAATCGACCAACGCTGACACAGGCTGTATAGTCTAGATGGAAACAAAAGTCCACACTCTGTACAGCCTGTGTCAGCGTTGGTCGATTTGGGCAGATCTGGCCGAGAAACGCTCAGTTTGGCAAACGCAGCATTGGGCGCCCATGGGAGCTTGGATACATCACAATTTGAAGTAAAATAAGCTGTTTGGTGAATTTTCAACTTATTTCCAGCAAAAGTCCACACTCTGTACAGCCTGTGTCAGCGTTGGTCGATTTGGGCAGATCTGGCCGTGGGAGGCTCAATTTGGCAAACGCAGCGTGGGGAGCTTGGAGACATGACAGTTTGAAGTACAATAAGCTGTTTGGTGAATTTTCAACTGATTTCCAGCAAAAGTCCACACTCTGTACAGCCTGTGTCAGCGTTGGTCGATTTGGGCAGATCTGGCCGAGAAACGCTCAATTTGGCAAACGCAGCGTTGGGAGCTTGGAGACATCACAATTTGAAGTACAACAAGCTGTTTGGTGAATTTTCAACTTATTTCCAGCAAAAGTCCACACTATGTACAGCCTGTGTCAGCGTTGGTCGATTTGGACAGATCTGGCCGTGAGAACGCTCAATTTGGCAAACGCAGCGTGGGGAGCTTGGAGACATGACAATTTGAAGTAGAATAAGCTGTTTGGAGAATTTTCAACTGATTTCCAGCAAAAGTCCACACTCTGTACAGCCTGTGTCAGCGTTGGTCGATTTGGGCAGATCTGGCCGAGAAACGCTCAGTTTGGCAAACGCAGCGTTAGGCGCCCATGGGAGCTTGGATACATCACAATTTGAAGTAAAATAAGCTGTTTGGTGAATTTTCAACTTATTTCCAGCAAAAGTCCACACTCTGTACAGCCTGTGTCAGCGTTGGTCGATTTGGGCAGATCTGGCCGTGGGAGGCTCAATTTGGCAAACGCAGCGTGAGGAGATTGGAGACATGACAATTTGTAGTACAACAAGCTGTTTGGTGAATTTTCAACTGATTTCCAGCAAAAGTCCACACTCTGTACAGCCTGTGTCAGCGTTGGTCGATTTGGGCAGATCTGGCCGAGAAACGCTCAGTTTGGCAAACGCAGCGTTGGACGCCCATGGGAGCTTGGATACATCACAATTTGAAGTAAAATAAGCTGTTTGGTGAATTTTCAACTTATTTCCAGCAAAAGTCCACACTTTGTACAGCTTATTTCAGCGTTGTTCGATTTGGGCAGATCTGGCCGTGGGAGGCTCAATTTGGCAAACGCAGCGTGGGGAGCTTGTAGACATTACAATTTGAAGTACAATAAGGTGTTTGGTGAATTTTCAACTGATTTCCAGCAAAAGTCCACACTCTGTACAGTCTGTGTCAGAGTTGGTCGATTTGGGCAGATCTGGCCGTGGGAGGCTCAATTTGGCAAACGCAGCGTGAGGAGCTTGGAGACATGACAATTTGTAGTACAACAAGCTCTTTGGTGAATTTTCAACTGATTTCCAGCAAAAGTCCACACTCTGTACAGCCTGTGTCAGCGTTGGTCGATTTGGGCAAATCTGGCCGAGAAACGCTCAGTTTGGCAAACGCAGCGTTGGAAACCCATGGGAGCTTGGAGACATGACAATTTGAAGTACAACAAGCTGTTTGGTGAATTTTCAACTGATTTCCAGCAAAAGTCCACACTCTGTACAGTCTGTGTCAGCGTTGGTCGATTTGGGCAGATCTGGCCGTGGGAGGCTCAATTTGGCAAACGCAGCGTGGGGAGCTTGGAGACATGACAATTTGAAGTACAATAAGGTGTTTGGTGAATTTTCAACTGATTTCCAGCAAAAGTCCACACTCTGTACAGTCTGTGTCAGCGTTGGTCGATTTGGGCAGATCTGGCCGTGGGAGGCTCAATTTGGCAAACGCAGCGTGGGGAGCTTGGAGACATGACAATTTGAAGTACAACAAGCTGTTTGGTGAATTTTCAACTGATTTCCAGCAAAAGTCCACACCCTGTACAGCCTGTGTCAGCGTTGGTCGATTTGGGCAGATCTGGCCGAGAAACGCTCAGTTTGGCAAACGCAGCGTTGGAAACCCATGGGAGCTTGGAGACATGACAATTTGAAGTACAACAAGCTGTTTGGTGAATTTTCAACTGATTTCCAGCAAAAGTCCACACTCTGTACAGCCTGTGTCAGCGTTGGTCGATTTGGGCAGATCTGGCCGAGAAACGCTCAGTTTGGCAAATGCAGCGTTGGACGCCCATGGGAGCTTGGATACATCACAATTTGAAGTAAAATAAGCTGTTTGGTGAATTTTCAACTTATTTCCAGCAAAAGTCCACACTTTGTACAGCTTATTTCAGCGTTGTTCGATTTGGGCAGATCTGGCCGTGGGAGGCTCAATTTGGCAAACGCAGCGTGGGGAGCTTGGAGACGTGAAAATTTGAAGTACAATAAGCTGTTTGGAGAATTTTCAACTGATTTCCAGCAAAAGTCCACACTCTGTACAGCCTGTGTCAGCGTTGGTCGATTTGGGCAGATCTGGCCGAGAAACGCTCAGTTTGGCAAACGCAGCGTTGGGCGCCCATGGGAGCTTGGATACATCACAATTTGAAGTAAAATAAGCTGTTTGGTGAATTTTCAACTTATTTCCAGCAAAAGTCCACACTCTGTACAGCCTGTGTCAGCGTTGGTCGATTTGGGCAGATCTGGCCGTGGGAGGCTCAATTTGGCAAACGCAGCGTGGGGAGCTTGTAGACATGACAATTTGAAGTACAATAAGGTGTTTGGTGAATTTTCAACTGATTTCCAGCAAAAGTCCACACTCTGTACAGTCTGTGTCAGCATTGGTCGATTTGGGCAGATCTGGCCGTGGGAGGCTCAATTTGGCAAACGCAGCGTGGGGAGCTTGGAGACATGACAATTTGAAGTACAACAAGCTGTTTGGTGAATTTTCAACTGATTTCCAGCAAAAGTCCACACCCTGTACAGCCTGTGTCAGCGTTGGTCGATTTGGGCAAATCTGGCCGAGAAACGCTCAGTTTGGCAAACGCAGCGTTGGAAACCCATGGGAGCTTGGAGACATGACAATTTGAAGTACAATAAGCTGTTTGGTGAATTTTCAACTGATTTCCAGCAAAAGTCCACACTCTATACAGCCTGCGTCAGCGTTGGTCGATTTGGGCAGATCTGGCCGAGAAACGCTCAGTTTGGCAAACGCAGCGTTGGGCGCCCATGGGAGCTTGGATACATCACAATTTGAAGTAAAATAAGCTGTTTGGTGAATTTTCAACTGATTTCCAGCAAAAGTCCACACTCTGTACAGCCTGTGTCAGCGTTGGTCGATTTGGGCAGATCTGGCCGAGAAACGCTCAGTTTGGCAAACGCAGCATTGGGCGCCCATGGGAGCTTGGATACATCACAATTTGAAGTAAAATAAGCTGTTTGGTGAATTTTCAACTTATTTCCAGCAAAAGTCCACACTCTGTACAGCCTGTGTCAGCGTTGGTCGATTTGGGCAGATCTGGCCGTGGGAGGCTCAATTTGGCAAACGCAGCGTGGGGAGCTTGTAGACATGACAATTTGAAGTACAATAAGGTGTTTGGTGAATTTTCAACTGATTTCCAGCAAAAGTCCACACTCTGTACAGTCTGTGTCAGCGTTGGTCGATTTGGGCAGATCTGGCCGTGGGAGGCTCAATTTGGCAAACGCAGCGTGGGGAGCTTGGAGACATGACAATTTGAAGTACAATAAGCTGTTTGGTGAATTTTCAACTGATTTCCAGCAAAAGTCCACACCCTGTACAGCCTGTGTCAGCGTTGGTCGATTTGGGCAAATCTGGCCGAGAAACGCTCAGTTTGGCAAACGCAGCGTTGGAAACCCATGGGAGCTTGGAGACATGACAATTTGAAGTACAATAAGCTGTTTGGTGAATTTTCAACTGATTTCCAGCAAAAGTCCACACTCTGTACAGCCTGTGTCAGCGTTGGTCGATTTGGGCAGATCTGGCCGAGAAACGCTCAGTTTGGCAAACGCAGCGTTGGGCGCCCATGGGAGCTTGGATACATCACAATTTGAAGTAAAATAAGCTGTTTGGTGAATTTTCAACTTATTTCCAGCAAAAGTCCACACTTTGTACAGCTTATTTCAGCGTTGGTCGATTTGGGCAGATCTGGCCGTGGGAGGCTCAATTTGGCAAACGCAGCGTGGGGAGCTTGGAGACGTGAAAATTTGAAGTACAATAAGCTGTTTGGAGAATTTTCAACTGATTTCCAGCAAAAGTCCACACTCTGTACAGCCTGTGTCAGCGTTGGTCGATTTGGGCAGATCTGGCCGAGAAACGCTCAGTTTGGCAAACGCAGCGTTGGGCGCCCATGGGAGCTTGGATACATCACAATTTTGAAGTAAAATAAGCTGTTTGGTGAATTTTCAACTTATTTCCAGCAAAAGTCCACACTCTGTACAGCCTGTGTCAGCGTTGGTCGATTTGGGCAGATCTGGCCGTGGGAGGCTCAATTTGGCAAACGCAGCGTGGGGAGCTTGTAGACATGACAATTTAAAGTACAATAAGGTGTTTGGTGAATTTTCAACTGATTTCCAGCAAAAGTCCACACTCTGTACAGTCTGTGTCAGCATTGGTCGATTTGGGCAGATCTGGCCGTGGGAGGCTCAATTTGGCAAACGCAGCGTGGGGAGCTTGGAGACATGACAATTTGAAGTACAATAAGCTGTTTGGTGAATTTTCAACTGATTTCCAGCAAAAGTCCACACCCTGTACAGCCTGTGTCAGCGTTGGTCGATTTGGGCAAATCTGGCCGAGAAACGCTCAGTTTGGCAAACGCAGCGTTGGAAACCCATGGGAGCTTGGAGACATGACAATTTGAAGTACAATAAGCTGTTTGGTGAATTTTCAACTGATTTCCAGCAAAAGTCCACACTCTGTACAGCCTGCGTCAGCGTTGGTCGATTTGGGCAGATCTGGCCGAGAAACGCTCAGTTTGGCAAACGCAGCGTTGGGCGCCCATGGGAGCTTGGATACATCACAATTTGAAGTAAAATAAGCTGTTTGGTGAATTTTCAACTGATTTCCAGCAAAAGTCCACACTCTGTACAGCCTGTGTCAGCGTTGGTCGATTTGGGCAGATCTGGCCGAGAAACGCTCAGTTTGGCAAACGCAGCATTGGGCGCCCATGGGAACTTGGGTACATCACAATTTGAAGTAAAAAAAGCTGTTTGGTGAATTTTCAACTTATTTCCAGCAAAAGTGCACACTTTGTACAGCCTGTGTCAGCGTTGGTCGATTTGGGCAGATCTGGCCGTGGGAGGCTCAATTTGGCAAACGCAGCGTGGGGAGCTTGGAGACATGACAATTTGAAGTACAACAAGCTGTTTGGTGAATTTTCAACTGATTTCCAGCAAAAGTCCACACTCTGTACAGCCTGTGTCAGCGTTGGTCGATTTGGGCAGATCTGGCCGAGAAACGCTCAGTTTGGCAAACGCAGCGTTGGACGCCCATGGGAGCTTGGATACATCACAATTTGAAGTAAAATAAGCTGTTTGGTGAATTTTCAACTTATTTCCAGCAAAAGTCCACACTTTGTACAGCTTATTTCAGCGTTGGTCGATTTGGGCAGATCTGGCCGTGGGAGGCTCAATTTGGCAAACGCAGCGTGGGGAGCTTGGAGACGTGAAAATTTGAAGTACAATAAGCTGTTTGGAGAATTTTCAACTGATTTCCAGCAAAAGTCCACACTCTGTACAGCCTGTGTCAGCGTTGGTCGATTTGGGCAGATCTGGCCGAGAAACGCTCAGTTTGGCAAACGCAGCGTTGGGCGCCCATGGGAGCTTGGATACATCACAATTTGAAGTAAAATAAGCTGTTTGGTGAATTTTCAACTTATTTCCAGCAAAAGTCCACACTCTGTACAGCCTGTGTCAGCGTTGGTCGATTTGGGCAGATCTGGCCGTGGGAGGCTCAATTTGGCAAACGCAGCGTGGGGAGCTTGTAGACATGACAATTTGAAGTACAATAAGGTGTTTGGTGAATTTTCAACTGATTTCCAGCAAAAGTCCACACTCTGTACAGTCTGTGTCAGCGTTGGTCGATTTGGGCAGATCTGGCCGTGGGAGGCTCAATTTGGCAAACGCAGCGTGGGGAGCTTGGAGACATGACAATTTGAAGAATTTTCAACTGATTTCCAGCAAAAGTCCACACCCTGTACAGCCTGTGTCAGCGTTGGTCGATTTGGGCAAATCTGGCCGAGAAACGCTCAGTTTGGCAAACGCAGCGTTGGAAACCCATGGGAGCTTGGAGACATGACAATTTGAAGTACAATAAGCTGTTTGGTGAATTTTCAACTGATTTCCAGCAAAAGTCCACACTCTGTACAGCCTGTGTCAGCGTTGGTCGATTTGGGCAGATCTGGCCGAGAAACGCTCAGTTTGGCAAACGCAGCGTTGGGCGCCCATGGGAGCTTGGATACATCACAATTTGAAGTAAAATAAGCTGTTTGGTGAATTTTCAACTGATTTCCAGCAAAAGTCCACACTCTGTACAGCCTGTGTCAGCGTTGGTCGATTTGGGCAGATCTGGCCGAGAAACGCTCAGTTTGGCAAACGCAGCATTGGGTGCCCATGGGAACTTGGGTACATCACAATTTGAAGTAAAAAAAGCTGTTTGGTGAATTTTCAACTTATTTCCAGCAAAAGTGCACACTTTGTACAGCCTGTGTCAGCGTTGGTCGATTTGGGCAGATCTGGCCGTGGGAGGCTCAATTTGGCAAACGCAGCGTGGGGAGCTTGGAGACATGACAATTTGAAGTACAATAAGCTGTTTGGAGAATTTTCAACTGATTTCCAGCAAAAGTCCACACTCTGTACAGTCTGTGTCAGCGTTGGTCGATTTGGGCAGATCTGGCCGAGGGAGGCTCAATTTGGCAAACGCAGCGTGGGGAGCTTGGAGACATGACAATTTGAAGTACAATAAGCTGTTTGGAGAATTTTCAACTGATTTCCAGCAAAAGTCCACACTCTGTACAGTCTGTGTCAGAGTTGGTCGATTTGGGCAGATCTGGCCTTGGGAGGCTCAATTTGTCAAACGCAGCGTGGGGAGCTTGGAGACATGACAATTTGAAGTACAATAAGGTGTTTGGTGAATTTTCAACTGATTTCCAGCAAAAGTCCACACTCTGTACAGTCTGTGTCAGAGTTGGTCGATTTGGGCAGATCTGGCCGTGGGAGGCTCAATTTGGCAAACGCAGCGTGAGGAGCTTGGAGACATGACAATTTGTAGTACAACAAGCTCTTTGGTGAATTTTCAACTGATTTCCAGCAAAAGTCCACACTCTGTACAGTCTGTGTCAGCGTTGGTCGATTTGGGCAGATCTGGCCGTGGGAGGCTCAATTTGGCAAACGCAGCGTGAGGAGCTTGGAGACATGACAATTTGTAGTACAACAAGCTCTTTGGTGAATTTTCAACTGATTTCCAGCAAAAGTCCACACTCTGTACAGTCTGTGTCAGCGTTGGTCGATTTGGGCAGATCTGGCCGTGGGAGGCTCAATTTGGCAAACGCAGCGTGGGGAGCTTGGAGACATGACAATTTGAAGTACAATAAGCTGTTTGGTGAATTTTCAACTGATTTCCAGCAAAAGTCCACACTCTGTACAGCCTGTGTCAGCGTTGGTCGATTTGGGCAGATCTGGCCGTGGGAGGCTCAATTTGGCAAACGCAGCGTGGGGAGCTTGGAGACATGACAATTTGAAGTACAATAAGCTGTTTGGTGAATTTTCAACTGATTTCCAGCAAAAGTCCACACTCTGTACAGTCTGTGTCAGCGTTGGTCGATTTGGGCAGATCTGGCCGTGGGAGGCTCAATTTGGCAAACGCAGCGTGGGGAGCTTGGAGACCTGACAATTTGTAGTACAACAAGCTGTTTGGTGAATTTTCAACTTATTTCCAGCAAAAGTCCACACTCCGTAAAGCCTGTGTTAGCGTTGGTCAATTTGGGCAGATCTGGCCGAGAAACACTCAGTTTGGCAAACACAGCATTGGGCGCCCATGGGAGCTTGGATACATCACAATTTGAAGTAAAATAAGCTGTTTGGTGAATTTTCAACTTATTTCCAGCAAAAGTCCACACTTTGTACAGCTTATTTCAGCGTTGGTCGATTTGGGCAGATCTGGCCGTGGGAGGCTCAATTTGGCAAACGCAGCGTGGGGAGCTTGGAGACATGACAATTTGAAGTACAATAAGCTGTTTGGAGAATTTTCAACTGATTTCCTGCAAAAGTCCACACTCTGTACAGTCTGTGTCAGCGTTGGTCGATTTGGGCAGATCTGGCCGTGGGAGGCTCAATTTGGCAAACGCAGCGTGGGGAGCTTGGAGACATGACAATTTGAAGTACAATAAGCTGTTTGGAGAATTTTCAACTGATTTCCAGCAAAAGTCCACACTCTGTACAGCCTGTGTCAGCGTTGGTCGATTTGGGCAGATCTGGCCGTGGGAGGCTCAATTTGGCAAACGCAGCGTGGGGAGCTTGGAGACATGACAATTTGAAGTACAATAAGCTGTTTGGAGAATTTTCAACTGATTTCCTGCAAAAGTCCACACTCTGTACAGTCTGTGTCAGCGTTGGTCGATTTGGGCAGATCTGGCCGTGGGAGGCTCAATTTGGCAAAGGCAGCGTGGGGAGCTTGGAGACATGACAATTTGAAGTACAATAAGCTGTTTGGTGAATTTTCAACTGATTTCCAGCAAAAGTCCACACTCTGTAAAGCCTGTGTCACCGTTGGTCGATTTGGGCAGATCTGGCCGTGGGAGGCTCAATTTGGCAAACGCAGCGTGGGGAGCTTGGAGATATAACAATTTGAAGTACAATAAGCTGTTTGTTGAATTTTCAACTGATTTCCAGCAAAAGTCCACACTCTGTACAGTCTGTGTCAGCGTTGGTCGATTTGGGCAGATCTGGCCTTGGGAGGCTCAATTTGGCAAACGCAGCGTGGGGAGCTTGGAGACATGACAATTTGAAGTACAATAAGGTGTTTGGTGAATTTTCAACTGATTTCCAGCAAAAGTCCACACTCTGTACAGTCTGTGTCAGCGTTGGTCGATGTGGGCAGATCTGGCCGTGGGAGGCTCAATTTGGCAAACGCAGCGTGGGGAGCTTGGCGACATGACAATTTGTAGTACAACAAGCTCTTTGGTGAATTTTCAACTGATTTCCAGCAAAAGTCCACACTCTGTACAGTCTGTGTCAGCGTTGGTCGATTTGGGCAGATCTGGCCGTGGGACCGTATAAACATTTAAACGAGCGCCAGGTGGATTGTTTATGAAGTTAACGAGCTCTGGCCTGAGGATCAAAGAGGTTACCACGGCGATAGGGGCCCCCGCAGGCTGAGACAGACAGAAATGTGGAGAAAAAGAGCCATTTTCTGCCTCTGCACCGGTCTCACATTTAGGCTTCGCGTGACAAAACGGTGTGTTTCCATTTGTGTGTGTGTGTTGGATATGTGTGTATGGTCAGTGTGTGTCCATTTGTGTGTGTGTGTGTTGGATATGTGTGTATGGTCAGTGTGTGTCCATTTGTGTGTGTGACCGACAGACAGTCAAATAGAGAGAATGTGTGTGCGTTGCCATGGTGACGTTGCCATGATGACGTTGCCATGGTGAGGTTGCCATGGTGAGGTTACCATGGTGAGGTTGCCATGTTGAGGTTACCATGTAACTGGTGGCTGGTGGCTTTGTGGCATGGTGGCAGCTTTAACCATAGGCTTTAACTGCTCTGTGACACCCTCAAACAGATCTAATGTACGACAAATCTGTACTTAGTACGAGCAAAAGGTTTACATTTTCCGAACCATAAGACCTTGCTGAACGCGTCCATGTCACTTTGGTGTTTCTAGAGTAAAAATTGTTGATTGTGTCGCAGGTTGGAAACTTTGGGACGTTTAGAAAATCAGCTCCTACTTTTGAATGGGAGTCAATGAGAGGAGAGAGGGAACTGGCCACACTCAGAGGCTCCTAGTTTAAATTGTGTTCGTCTCTCTGGTTTTTTGAGCACATGAAGAGATCAAGGATGAGCTTGTCTACAAACGTGGCCGAAATTATGTGTGTAGAGTGTAATCTGTGGCCGTGCTGACAGGATAGAGAGAAAAATGTGAGAGGATTTTTAGACCCTCTGTCACTCTACCAACTGCCAACGTCCGAACATTCCGTCCCATTGACTTTCATGTTAAATCTGAATTTTGTCAGAAATTTTAATGATTTTAAAACTATACATATATCTGAAACTGTTGAAGATATCAATAAGCTGAGATATAGCTGAATAGTTGAAAGGTTTGTGAACAGTTTAAAAGTTGAATGAAGTCTGTAGCTGAAAGTATGCTGAAGCTATTAGAGGCTGAATGAAGCAGAAGATTTGAAGAGTTTGAAGACTGTTTCAATGTATTTCCTATGAGAGAAAAATTGCACAAAAAGTTAAATATTTTTAAAAAGTATAAATAGTATGAAAGAGAAAAATAATAGCATAAATGTCCTGAATAAGCTGCACGTTTTGATATATGAATTGTTGAAATAGCACAAAGTATGAAGGAGCAGAAAACTGCTGAAAAATGGTGGAAGAAGTAAGAATAATAATAACTAGAAAAAGATAGCATTTCCTGCAGAAAATGCGTGTGAATGCTGAAAGCAGCTGAACGCTGTTGCTGAAGCAATGCTGAATGAGCTGAAGAAATTGTTGAATCAATGCTAAATTAGTTGACGAAACTGCTAAAGCAATGTTGAAAAGACTAATGCTAGAGTAGAGTAGAGTAGAGTAGAGTAGAGTAGAGAGTAGAGGAATACTTTATTCATCCCTAGGAGGGAAAAAGCTGAAACATAACTTGTAGTGTGAGATGAATGCCTTTTTAAAGGTAAAAAGCAGTAGAAATGCTAAAGGGAGAAGAAAACATTGAAATTCTGCATGTTTAAATGTAATGGTTAAATAGTTGAAATCTGTAGCTAACCTGACAGGAAGGGACAACTGATGAACCAGCACTAACATAGCTGAAGCAATGGCTGAGAATATATTTAAAAGTAGAAGATGTGAGACTTTGTATGAAATGGCTGGAAATTACTTGAATTGTCAAAGAAGAGTTTGAAAAAATTCCTGAATTAGGAAAAAAGTTAATGCCTACTGAAATACATTGTAAACTGACAGCAGAAGAACATTGTTGAAGAATATAGATGGAGCATTAGCTGAGGAGTAGAACATGTAAACAGCCGGTTTAATGGTGTGAAATGGTTGAGAAGAGCCTCAGTAGTTTAGGATACGTGTAAAACAATGTGTTCAACATGACCAAAATGGGGAAATGTGTATTTTCAGTTTAAATAGCTAAAGAACAAAATTAACAGCAACGAGTCCATTAACTACAACAGGAAGATAGAGAGGTACATACAAAACAGTCAGACAACTGTAGGAAAAGTGTGTGTGTGTGTGTGTGTGTGAGAGAGAGAGTGAGAGAGTGAGGAAGATATACAAAAGTGTGTGTGTGTGTGTGTGTGTGTGTGTGTGTGTGTGTGTGTGTGTGAGTGAGGAAGATATACAAAAAGTTCTGACCTGACAACTGTATGAAATGTGTGTGTGTTGGACGTGTGTGTCTGTTTGTGTATGGTTAGTGTGTGTGTTTGTTGTGTGTGCATGTGTGTCTGTTTGTGTGTAATTGTGTAAATTGTGTATGTGTTTGGTAAGTGGTTGTATGTTTGTTGGGTGTGTGCGTGCGTGTGTGTGTGTGTGGTAGTTAGTGTGTGTCCATTTGTGTGTGTGTGTTGGATGTGTGTGTATGGTGAGTGTGTGTGTGTGTTTGTGTGTGTGTGTGTTTGTGTGTGTGTCCATTTGTGTGTGTGTGTGTGTGTGTGTGTGTTGGATGTGTGTGTATGATGAGTGTGTGTCCATTTGTGTGCGTGTGTGTTGGATGGTGTGTATATTGTGTATTGTGTGTGTGTGTGTGTGTGTGTGTGTGTTGGATGTGTGTGTATGGTGAGTGTGTGTCCATTTGTGTGTGTGTGTGTGTGTGGTAGTTAGTGTGTGTCCATTTGTGTGTGTGTGTGTGTATGACCGACAAACAGTCAGACAGAGAATGTGTGCGTTGCCATGGTGACGTTGCCATGGTGAGGTTACCATGGTGAGGTTGCCATGGTGAGGTTACCATGTTGAGGTTACCATGTAACTGTTGGCTGGTGGCTTTAAGGTATGGTGGCAGCTTTAACCATAGGCTTTAACTGCTCTGTGACACCCTCAAACAGATCTAATGTACGACAAATCTGTACTTAGTACGAGCAAAAGGTTTACATTTTCCAAACCATAAGACCTTGCTGAACGCGTCCATGTCACTTTGGTGTTTCTAGAGTAAAAATTGTTGATTGTGTCGCAGGTTGGAAACTTTGGGACGTTTAGAAAATCAGCGCCTACTTTTGAATGGGAGTCAATGGGAGGAGAGAGGGAACTGGCTGCACTCGGAGGCTCTTAGTTTAAATTGTGTTCGTCTCTCTGGTTTCTTGAGCACATGAAGAGATCAAGGATGAGCTTGTCTACAAACGTGGCCGAAATTATGTGTGTAGAGTGTAATCTGTGGCCGTGCTGGCAGGATAGAGAGAAAAATGTGAGAGGATTTTTAGACCCTCTGTCACTCTACCAACTGCCAACGTCCGAACATTCCGTCCCATTGACTTTCATGTTAAATCTGAATTTTGTCAGAAATTTTAATGATTTTAAAATTACACATATATCTGAAACTGTTGAAGATATCAATAAGCTGAGATATAGCTGAATAGTTGAAAGGTTTGTGAACAGTTTAAAAGTTGAATGAAGTCTGTAGCTGAAAGTATGCTGAAGCTATTAGAGGCTGAATGAAGCAGAAGATTTGAAGAGTTTGAAGACTGTTTCAATTCATTTCCTATGAGAGAAAAATTGCAGAAAAAGTTAATTATTTTAAAAAGTATAAATTGTATGAAAGAGAAAAATAATAGCATAAATGTCCTGAAAAAGCTGCACGTTTTGATATATGAATTGTTGAAATAGCACAAAGTATGAAGAAGTAGTTAAACACAGAAAAAGGGAAGAAGAAGTAAGAATAATAACTAGAAAAAGATAGCATTTCCTGCAGAAAATGCGTGTGAATGCTGAAAGCAGCTGAACGCTGTTGCTGAAGCAATGCTGAATTAGCTGAAGAAATTGTTGAATCAATGCTAAATTAGTTGACGAAACTGCTAAAGCAATGTTGAAAAGACTAATGCTAGAGTAGAGTAGAGTAGAGAGTAGAGGAATACTTTATTCATCCCTAGGAGGGAAAAAAGCTGAAACATATAACTTGTAGTGTGAGATGAATGCCTTTTTAAAGGTAAAAAGCAGTAGAAATGCTAAAGGGAGAAGAAAACATTGAAATTCTGCATGTTTAAATGCAATGGTTAAATAGTTGAAATCTGCAGCTAACCTGACAGGAAGGACAACTGATGAACCAGCACTAACATAGCTGAAGCAATGGCTGAGAATATATTTAAAAGTAGAAGATGTGAGACTTTGTATGAAATGGCTGGAAATTACTTGAATTGTCAAAGAAGAGTTTGAAAAATTCCTGAATTAGGAAAAAAGTTAATGCCTACTGAAATACATTGTAAACTGACAGCAGAAGAACATTGTTGAAGAATATAGATGGAGCATTAGCTGAGGAGTAGAACATGTAAACAGCGGGTTTAATGGTGTGAAATGGTTGAGAAGAGCCTCAGTAGTTTAGGATACGTGTAAAACAATGTGTTCAACATGACCAAAATGGGGAAATGTGTATTTTCAGTTTAAATAGCTAAAGAACAAAATTAACAGCAACGAGTCCATTAACTACAACAGGAAGATAGAGAGGTACATACAAAACAGTCAGACAACTGTAGGAAAAGTGTGTGTGTGTGTGTGAGTGAGGAAGATATACAAAAAGTTCTGACCTGACAACTGTATGAAATGTGTGTGTGTTGGACGTGTGTGTCTGTTTGTGTATGGTTAGTGTGTGTTTGTTGTGTGTGCATGTGTGTCTGTTTGTGTGTAATTGTGTAAATTGTGTATGTGTTTGGTAAGTGGTTGTATGTTTGTTGGGTGTGTGCGTGATAGATAGATAGATAGATAGATAGATAGATAGATAGATAGATAGATAGATAGATAGATAGATAGATAGATAGATAGATAGACAGACAGACAGACAGACAGACAGATAGATAAATAGATAGATAGATAGATAGATAGATAGATAGATAGATAGATAGATAGATAGATAGATAGATAGATAGAGAGATAGATAGACAGACAGACAAAGAGAGAGAGACAGATAGAGAGACAGATAGACAGATAGATAGATAGATAGATAGATAGACAGATAGATAGATAGATAGATAGATAGATAGATAGACAGACAGACAGACAGACAGACAGACAGACAGACAGACAGACAGACAGAGAGACAGACAGACAGACAGATAGATAGATAGATAGATAGATAGATAGATAGACAGACAGACAAAGAGAGAGAGACAGATAGAGAGACAGATAGACAGATAGATAGATAGATAGATAGATAGATAGACAGATAGATAGATAGATAGATAGATAGACAGACAGATAGATAAATAGATAGATAGACAGATAGATAGATAGATAGATAGACAGACAGACAGACAGACAGACAGATAGATAGATAGATAGATAGATAGACAGACAGATAGATAAATAGATAGATAGATAGACAGATAGATAGATAGATAGAGAGAGAGAGATAGAGAGATAGATAGATAGATAGATAGATAGATAGATAGAGAGAGAGAGAGATAGAGAGACAGATAGATAGATAGATAGATAGATAGATAGATAGATAGAGAGAGAGAGAGAGAGAGAGAGATAGATAGATAGACAGACAGACAAAGAGAGAGAGACAGATAGAGAGGGCACACACCCACAGATAGAGAGACAGATAGACAGATAGATAGATAGACAGATAGATAGACAGACAGACAGACAGACAGACAGACAGACAGACAGACAGACAGACAGACAGACAGACAGACAGACAGACAGATAGATAGATAGATAGATAGATGGAGAGAGAGACACACAGACAGACAAAGAGAGAGAGACAGATAGAGAGGGTGACACACACCCACAGATAGATAGATAGATAGATAGATAGATAGATAGATAGATAGATAGATAGATAGATAGATAGATAGATAGATAGATAGATAGAGAGAGAGAGAGAGAGAGAGAGAGAGAGAGAGAGAGAGACAGACAGACAGACAGACAGACAGACCATGCCACAGCATGGTGGCAGCTTTAACCATAGGCTTTAACTGCTCTGTGACACCCTCAAACAGATCTAATGTACGACAAATCTGTACTTAGTACGAGCAAAAGGTTTACATTTTCCGAACCATAAGACCTTGCTGAACGCGTCCATGTCACTTTGGTGTTTCTAGAGTAAAAATTGTTGATTGTGTCGCAGGTTGGAAACTTTGGGACGTTTAGAAAATCAGCGCCTACTTTTGAATGGGAGTCAATGAGAGGAGAGAGGGAAATGGCTGCACTCAGAGGCTCCCAGTTTAAATTGTGTTCGTCTCTCTGGTTTTTTGAGCACATGAAGAGATCAAGGATGAGCTTGTCTACAAGCATGCCCGAAATTATGTGTGTAGAGTGTAATCTGTGGCCGTGCTGGCAGGATAGAGAGAAAAATGTGAGAGGATTTTTAGACCCTCTGTCACTCTACCAACTGCCAACGTTCCGAACATTCCGTCCCATTGACTTTCATGTTAAATCTGAATTTTGTCAGAAATTTTTAATGATTTTAAAACTATACATATATCTGAAACTGTTGAAGATATCAATAAGCTGAGATATAGCTGAATAGTTGAAAGGTTTGTGAACAGTTTAAAAGTTGAATGAAGTCTGTAGCTGAAAGTATGCTGAAGCTATTAGAGGCTGAATGAAGCAGAAGATTTGAAGAGTTTGAAGACTGTTTCAATTCATTTCCTATGAGAGAAAAATTGCACAAAAAGTTAAATATTTTAAAAAGTATAAATAGTATGAAAGAGAAAAGACATAGCATAAATGTCCTGAAAAAGCTGCACGTTTTGATATATGAATTGTTGAAATAGCACAAAGTATGAAGAAGGAGTTAAACGCAGAAAAAGGGAAGAAGAAGTAAGAATAATAATAACTAGAAAAAGATAGCATTTCCTGCAGAAAATGCGTGTGAATGCTGAAAGCAGCTGAACGCTGTTGCTGAAGCAATGCTGAATGAGCTGAAGAAATTGTTGAATCAATGCTAAATTAGTTGACGAAACTGCTAAAGCAATGTTGAAAAGACTAATGCTAGAGTAGAGTAGAGTAGAGTAGATTAGAGTAGAGTAGAGTAGAGTAGAGTGGAGTATAGTAGAGAGTAGAGGAATACTTTATTCATCCCTAGGAGGGAAAAAGCTTAAACATATAACTTGTAGAAAGGTAAAAAGCAGTAGAAATACTAAAGGGAGAAGAAAACATTGAAATTCTGCATGTTTAAATGTAATGGTTAAATAGATGAAATCTGTAGCTAACCTGACAGGAAGGACAACTGATGAACCAGCACTAACATAGCTGAAGCAATGGCTGAGAATATATTTAAAAGTAGAAGATGTGAGACTTTGTATGAAATGGCTGGAAATTACTTGAATTGTCAAAGAAGAGTTTGAAAAATTCCTGAATTAGGAAAAAAGTTAATGCCTACTGAAATACATTGTAAACTGACAGCAGAAGAACATTGTTGAAGAATATAGATGGAGCATTAGCTGAGGAGTAGAACATGTAAACAGCGGGGTTTAATGGTGTGAAATGGTTGAGAAGAGCCTCAGTAGTTTAGGATACGTGTAAAACAATGTGTTCAACATGACCAAAATGGGGAAATGTGTATTTTCAGTTTAAATAGCTAAAGAACAAAATTAACAGCAACGAGTCCATTAACTACAACAGGAAGATAGAGAGGTACATACAAAACAGTCAGACAACTGTAGGAAAAGTGTGTGCGGTTAGTGTGTCCATTTGTGTGTGTGTTTGTTTTGTGTGCATGTGTGTCTGTTTGTGTGTAATTGTGTTAATTGTGTAGGCTATGTGTTTGGTAAGTGGTTGTATGTTTGTTGGGTGTGTGTGTGTTTGTGTTTGTGTGTCTGTGTGTGGTAGTTAGTGTGTGTGTGTGTGTGTGTGTGTGTGTGTTGGATGTGTGTGTATGGTGAGTGTGTGTCCATTTGTGTGTGTGTGTGTGTCCATTTGTGTGTGTGTGTGTGTGTGTGTGTGTATGGTGTGTGTGTGTGTGTGTGTGTGTGTGTGTGTGTGTGTGTGTGTGTGTGTAGTAGTTAGTGTGTGTCCATTTGTGTGTGTGTGTGTGTGTTGGATGTGTATGCATGGTGAGTGTGTGTCCATTTGTGTGTGTGTGTGTGTGTGTGTGTGTTGGATGTATGGTGAGTGTGTGTCCATTTGTGTGTGTGTGTCCATTTGTGTGTGTGTTGGATGTGTGTGTGTGGTAGTTAGTGTGTGTCCATTTGTGTGTGTGTGTGTGTGTGTATGACCGACAGACAGTCAAACAGAGAGAATGTGTGTGCGTTGCCATGGTGACGTTGCCATGGTGAGGTTGCCATGATGACATTGCCATGGTGAGGTTACCATGGTGAGGTTGCCATGTTGAGGTTACCATGTAACTGTTGGCTGGTGGCTTTAAGGTATGGTGGCAGCTTTAACCATAGGCTTTAACTGCTCTGTGACACCCTCAAACAGATCTAATGTACGACAAATCTGTACTTAGTACGAGCAAAAGGTTTACATTTTCCGAACCATAAGACCTTGCTGAACGCGTCCGTGTCACTTTGGTGTTTCTAGAGTAAAAAATTGTTGATTGGGTCGCAGGTTGGAAACTTTGGGACGTTTAGAAAATCAGCGCCTACTTTTGAATGGGAGTCAATGAGAGGAGAGAGGGAAATGGCTGCACTCAGAGGCTCCCAGTTTAAATTGTGTAAGTCTCTCTGGTTTTTTGAGCACATGAAGAGATCAAGGATGAGCTTGTCTACAAGCATGCCCGAAATTATGTGTGTAGAGTGTAATCTGTGGCCGTGCTGACAGGATAGAGAGAAAAATGTGAGAGGATTTTTAGACCCTCTGTCACTCTGCCAACTGCCAACGTCCGAACATTCCGTCCCATTGACTTTCATGTTAAATCTGAATTTTGTCAGAAATTTTAATGATTTTAAAACTATACATATATCTGAAACTGTTGAAGATATCAATAAGCTGAGATACAGCTGAATAGTTGAAAGGTTTGTGAACAGTTTAAAAGTTGAATGAAGTCTGTAGCTGAAAGTATGCTGAAGCTATTAGAGGCTGAATGAAGCAGAAGATTTGAAGAGTTTGAAGACTGTTTCAATGTATTTCCTATGAGAGAAAAATTGCACAAAAAGTTAAATATTTTAAAAAGTATAAATAGTATGAAAGAGAAAAGACATAGCATAAATGTCCTGAAAAAGCTGCACGTTTTGATATATGAATTGTTGAAATAGCACAAAGTATGAAGAAGGAGTTAAACGCAGAAAAAGGGAAGAAGAAGTAAGAATAATAATAATAATAATAACTAGAAAATTTCCTCTCGGGAAATTTTGAATGGGCCACGGGAGCTACTGCGGGTTGTGCCATCTCTGTCAACATGGGAATCAAACCCACGATCTTAAGGTCAAGACAGAGCTGATCAGACAGACACATGATCATCTTTCTATAAGCACTGATATGGAGGAGCTGTAACCACATTAGGTTACCTGTGTGTGTGTGTGTGTGTGTGTGTGTGTGTGTGTGTGTGTGTGTGTGTGTGTGTGTGTGTGTGTGTGTGTGTGTGTGTGTGTGTGTGTGTGACTGTAATCACATGAAGCTGGCTCTAGAGTCTGTGTGTGTGTGTGTGTGTGTGTGTGTGTGTGTGTGTGTGTGTGTGTGACTGTAATCACATGAAGCTGGCTCTAGAGTCTGTGTGTGTGTGTGTGACTGACTTGTCACATAGTTAGTTAGTAGCTGCATCCTGTGTCAGTCTGATTTAGCTGTGTCTGTGTTTATAAACATTTAAACGAGCGCCAGGTGGATTGTTTATGAAGTTAACGAGCCCTGGCCTGAGGATCAAAGAGGTTACCACGGCGATAGGGGCCCCCGCAGGCTGAGACAGACAGAAACGTGGAGAAAAACAGCCATTTTCTGCCTCTAAACCGGCCTCACAATTAGGCTTAGCATGACAAAACGGTAACTCCTATCAGAACAAAACACAGATCAACGTTGCTCTAAGGACTTACTGAAAATTTCGGTACGATTTGGTGTTTCTACAGTAAATATTTTGGCGACGCTGGCAGTTTTAAAACATCAGGCCGTTCTGCTCCTCTCAGAAAATATTTGTATTGGACTCAATGAGGAGCAGGGACAGACGTGGCCGCACTCAGAGGCTGATTCTGTAAGTTCTGTAAGTCTCTCTGATATTTTGAGCACATGACATGAGAGATAACAAGTTTGTCTTACAAATTCTGAAAAAATTATGTCTGTAGAGTGTAAATTGTGGCCGTGGTGGCAATTTATCCAGAAAAAAATACAGAATGTTTCTTCACTCTCTCCCACTCTAACCGATGATGTCACGCACTCTGACACGAACATTCCATGCAATACACACCCATTATAAACTCATAATTTCTCCAAAAATGATCATGGTCATTGATCAGGGATTGATCAAAAACTATATGACCTATCAAAACGTGGAGTAATACGACAATACACAAGACTTGTGTCTACTGTTTAAAGTTTAAATGGAGTCTCTAGGTGAAAGTATGCCTGAGCAGTAGACGTTTGTTAAACTCCAATGATTGGTCTTTTTCGCTCTTTTTTTTCCGCCCGTCCCATTGACTTACATGCAAAATTTTTGCGCAGTTTTTCGCGACTACGTCGCGAAAAATTCGTAAACTGTTGAGAAAAGTAATAGCACAGCGATCCCGATCAAGACGCACGTTTTGATATATAATATGTCCTGCAACTCTTCGAGTTGCAGGACTAGTAGCGCATCGAAATCTGGCCGGAAGTGGAAAAATAATAATAACTAGGAAAAAATCCACACAATAACAGTAGTGCCCGGGCTTCGCCCGGGCACTGGTCCCTGCAGCTATTTCATAGCTGTTGGGACCAGTGCCCGGTGCGATTGCCCGTGGCCCTAATAACTAGAAAATTTCCTCTCGGGAAATTTTGAATGGGCCACGGGAGCTACTGCGGGTTGTGCCATCTCTGTCAACATGGGAATCAAACCCACGATCTTAAGGTCAAGACAGAGCTGATCAGACAGACACATGATCATCTTTCTATAAGCACTGATATGGAGGAGCTGTAACCACATTAGGTTACCTGTGTGTGTGTGTGTGTGTGTGTGTGTGTGTGTGTGTGTGTGTGTGTGTGTGTGTGTGTGTGTGTGTGTGCACTGTTGTTCCTATCTAAGAGGGGACATCGGCGTCGTTACACATTCACCAACAGGGGACCAAGCAGCCAACAGGGGACTTTTTTTAGGTCCCCTGTTGGACATGCTTTAAATCAACTTAAAATCATGTGAAAAACCTTCTGGTTAATTTTTTTAACTTTAGCCAAGAGGGGACCTGAGTGTGTGTGTGTGTAAAATACCATATTCAGCAGTGCCCCGGCAGGCTGGAGCAGGGGTTTTAACGACTCATTCACACACGTCGTTTCTTACACTCCTCCATAGTGTGAACGACTTGCAGCCCCGGCAGCCTTTCAGACTGTAGAGAGGCTATCAAACAGGCTCCTTAGTGAACAAACCAGTACCTTGAAACATAATTTGTTATTCTTTGTAACAAAATATGTCTTAAGTTTAAACTCAACACTGTATTAGGTATAATAGAAATTTTAAAATATTGAAAAAATTGATCACCCATAACAAAATTTTAAATAAAATGGTCATTTAGATCATTTCTGTTGAATTCTGATTAAACATTAAAAATAATTGACCTTGCTATTGTTGCTTGTCCAGTTTTTTTAAGCACAGGGTTTCAATTTTACAATATACATGTGTTCTCAATCTGTATTTATAGTAATTATTAGTTGACTTACATTGCAGAAAAAGGTCCACACTTGGTTTATATGGAATGACAGGGGTCCACTGTTGGTTGATGCATAATGACACACGATCCCACTTAGTTAGCATGGAGTGACATACACACTCCATCATGTATGAATAAGAAAGAAATAAGCAAAAGTGATAGTTTTTAAGAGAAAACTTTCATCAAAACTTAAAACAAACATTTCTAATAAAGTAGCACCAATAATGCATCATAACTCTGTATTCATAAGGATGTATTTTATTTACTGTTTTATATTACAGAAAACTCAATGGCAACCTATGATGATATATTATGTGGAAGTAAACCATCAAAGATTAACTGATATTAAAGTATTGGCACGGCAATTTGTTATCTTTGGGGAAAATACAGAGGGTTTGGGAGAACATCAGTTTGTCAGAGATACAAGGGATAATTCATTGAGAGGATTAATCTCACAAAGTCCCTATGTTAAACTATTGCCAGACACATTTCTACAGTCTATTAATTTTTCACTGTACTGGTGTTTTATACTACTTAACTGCATTGTTGTCATGGGAAAATACTTAAACTACTCACAGTTTGACATGGCCTGATGGCTCAGAGCCACAAAAAGTTACTTTTTGGCCACGTACATCTCATATAGATGAAGCCCTGTTGGGGCCACCTATGGTCAGACTTTTACTTTTTAAATGCATGTGATTTCAATTAATTTTAATGTATTTGCGTCATAAATCTGTATAGGAATTATTAGTTGATTTACGTTGTAGAAAAAGGTCCCCACTTGGTTTATATGGAATGACAGGGGTCCACTGTTGGTTGGTGCATAATGATACAAGTGCCCACTTAGTTAGCATGGAGTGAAATACACACTCCATCATGTATGAATAAGAAAGAAATAAGCAAAAGTGATCATCCGTAAGAGAAATTTTTCATCAAAACATAACACAAACATTTCTAATAAAGTAGCACCAATAATGTTGTCATTATTTTTAAATGTAGGGTGTACTATTGCAACACACATATCTACAGTCTATTAATTTTTCCCCTACAAGAGTTTTATACTCCTTGACTGCATTTTTGTTATAGGAAAAATATTTGAATTAAAACTTTTTAGGTCATTTTAATCATGAATCTGTATTTATGAGGATGTATTTTATTTACTGTTTTACATTACAGAAAAAGGTCCACGCTTGGTTTATATGGAATGACAGGGGTCCACTGTTGGTTGGTACGGAGTGACACACACACTCCAGCATGGGTGGATAAGCAGAAATGAGAGAAATTGCTAAGTTTTAAGATACATTTTTAATCTAAATTTAATACAAACATTTGTAACTATTAATACACATAACACACACACACACACAAACACATGCAAACACACACATTTCAACTTAAAGGGGACACATTATGCAAAACTCACTTTTTCATTGCTTTAGTGTGTATTTGCGTATCTGGAGTGCCTCCTCACCCCTTAAACGTCAGTTTTGACAACTATGTCAATATTTTGTAAACTGCCATGGTAAGAAAATGTGTCTCGTAACAAGCCGTTTTAATTTCACCCGGCTTATTACATCACAAGCCGGGTGATGTGAATATTCAAGCCCTCGCTCCCATGGTTACCATGGTTGCCTCAGCTACCAGAGCGAAGATTCCAAAACGACCGTTTAGAGCAGGGCTGTGAAACTGGTGTGTAGAGAACCCAGCTGTGCTCAATCTTTTGGTTTTTCTGACCAAAGCATGTTACTAACATTACTTTTAGACATCAAGGTACCATGTCAAGAAGCAGAAATGAGCATAATATGTCCCCTTTAAGTAGCACGGGTTAAGTTGTAATTGTAGTTTTGTTTTTAAACATGGGGTTAGGGTTAGTTACTGTGAAAACTCAATGGCAACCTATCATGATACTTAAGGGAATATTTCAGTTATTGACATTTATGGATCAACAATAAAACATGTATGGGAAAATAAAAGAGGAGCTGGGGGGTCATCAGTTTGTCTTAGATACCAGGGATAATTCTTCTAGAGGATGGATTAACCTCAAAAGCTCAAAACTTTCATCAAAACTTAATACAAACATTTATAATGAAGTAGCAACGGTAATGTTGTGTTTTTTTATGTGGGGTGTACTGTGAAAACTCAATGGCAACCTACGATGATATATTATGTACAAGTAAACCATCAAAGAGGTACTGATATACGACAATTTGATATGGGAAAATACAGAGGGAATGGGGGATCATCAGTTTGTCAGAGATACAAGGGATAATTCACTGAGAAGATCAAAATGTTTTTAAACAGCCACGACCTCGAGAAAGCCATCCATGCGTTGCAGTAATCAGTTCTAGATTGGACTATTGCAATGCACTTTATGTTGGCGTCTCCCAGTCTTCGCTCAGTCGCCTCCAACTTGTCCAAAACGCTGCTGCCCGTCTTTTAACTAACACTAATAGACGTGAGCACATTACTCCTGTTCTTAACTCCCTTCACTGGCTCCCTGTCCCTTACAGAATTGATTTTAAACTTTTAATGTTTGTTTTTAAAGCACTTAACGGCCTGGCCCCACTGTATTTATCTGAGCTACTTTATTAGAAATGTTTGTGTTAAGTTTTGATGAAAAGTTTCTCTTAAGGATGATCACTTTTGCTTATTTCTTTCTTATTCATACATGATGGAGTGTGCATTTCACTCCACTTACTTACATTCAAAACAGACTGACTGAAACATGGGTACATGCAATATAGATTCACAGAGCATTTTTATGAGCTACCATTCTCTGCCAGAAATGTTGTCTGGGAACAACATCTTACTTAACATGGCACAAGAAATTAGGATTCATCAGATTGTCAGAGATACAAGGGATAAGGCATTGTGTGGATGGAATAACCCCAAATAGCTCAATGTTGAACTGCTGCAACACAAATAAAAAAAGTTGACAATGGTGTGGACCGTGTCTGAGGAATATAGTTCTTGCTGTGTCCTAATTGTCCTTTACAAGGCTTTGTAAGGCTTTGCATGTGTTTTTATATTTATGCGTTCCTTTCTTGTTTCCCTTGATTTTCTAAATACCTTTTAATTAGTAGTTTAACAGGGGGCTTTTTGGGGTTATTCCGTCCACACACTGACTTATTCTCTGTATCTCTGACAATCTGATGAATCTTAATTTCCATGTTAATTGTTGTTCTCAGACAGCATTACTACTAGCAGACAATGGTAGCTCATATAAAGGCCCTGTCACAAAATATTATAACAGGGCATTACACACCTTCACAAAACTCATCAAAGAACTGACAATTATTTAGACAAAATGGAATATTGCAGGTACACCCACTCTTTACAGTTGCCACAGAAATTGAGTCACCAAAGGCCATAGGTGCGTAGGTAGCACATGGCCAACCTAAGACCTGGGAATACCTGTGTCTCAGTCGGTCTGATTTGGATATAAGATATTGGCTGAAAGAAGGTAGAAACTCTGAAGCCCAACCTGAAAATACCTAACGACCATCGTCAGCTACGACAAACCATCCCCCACACTGCCCACACTCAAGGACTGACACAGGTCATCTGGCAAAGATTCAAACCCCTCACTCCACTCAGATCCCAGCAACTCTACCTTAAAGTTAGGATCTGTGAAATACATGAGTGCTGGCGACTTAACTACTTCAATGTAGAGGAATGTTTCGTGCCCACATCATAGACTGAACCCCATTAAAAATGTTTAACTCTACTTAGAAAACTGTGTGTAAATGTAATGAAGTCACATTGCTTACTACAACATGCACAAGGTTATACCTAGATAATGGAATATAAGGATAAGGAATAAGGGATAAGGAATATACACACTTGTGTTTAGCTGGGTACTGAAACAAAAGAAAATCATTAGGAAGCAACCAAAATGTATAACAAATTAATTACTTAAAAAATAAATACATTAGATAACATGTTTTGCCGTCTTCTGAACACAATTCATTGAATTTGTTTATAATCCACTGCAGATGCTATGAATAAGGTAATATGGGATTGTTGAATGTACAATCCACACATCCTGAAAGCAACCAGACCCATTTCTGCTGCGCACCAGTGTGAACTGAATACAGCTTTTATTGTGTACTTCCCACTTAATGTAAACTCTCTGATCCTGTGCCAATCCTGTACCCTTTGACAACTTTAAATTAGGTTTCAATTTATTCACCAATTTCATCTATAGATGTGTATGACTATGTGATACAGTGTGTAATATACAGGAAAAAAACACAAATTTAGCTTTAGTTTTCATTTTTGTTGTGGACCAAAAATATTCAGACAGGTATACATGAACTCCAGTAGAGCTAATGGTTTGGTAAGTAAAAAATTGTGTTGCAGTAGTTCAACAGTGGGTATTTTGGAGTTATTCCATCCACTATAGCTGATTTATCCCCTGCATGTCTGGCAATCTGATTAATCCTAATTTCTGCTGCCATGTTAAATTGTTGTTCCCAGACAACATTTCTACTGGCACACAATGGTAGATCATATAAAGACTGACAAAATATTATATTGATCACAAGGCATCACACACCTTTACAAAACTCATCAAAGACTTGACATGGTGGATTATTGCTGGGACACCCACTCTTTACAGTTGTCACAGAAGTCCATAGGTGTGTAGCACATGGCCAACCTAGGACTGGGGAATTCCATTGTCTGTTAGTCTGATTTGGATATAAGATCTTGGCTGAAGGATGTTAGTCTTTTCCAGGTTGCCCTTCAGAGTTGCTAACGACCATCGTCAGCTACAAGAAACCATCCCCCACACTGCCGACAGTCAAGGACTGACACAAGTCGTCTGGCACAGATTTAAAGCCCTCACTCACTTCTCAGAAGCCAGTTCCACATTTAGAGTGGAGAGTGGAGGTAGAGTTAAGCCTACCACACACATAAAGATAATCGGGCTGATTTTGCCCCGATTTTCCCCCTTCCGACCAAAGACAAAAATCGGCCGATTATCCTAAGGTTTTAAGATTATTTTATGAGATTCTCTTGTAGTGTGTGGTGTGTTAAGAGTCAAAATTCTAATAATAAATAAAAACAATCGCATCGGAAAACGTTCGGCGCCGATAATCGTAAATATTAAACATGTTCAATATTTACAAATCAAAAGTCATCTTGCGTGTGGAAAGCTGGTGTTGTGCTGAGAAGTGCCTGCTTGCCAAGCTCTGCATGCTGCTCGCGGCAAGCCACTTCTCAACACAACACCGGCAATCCCACAGAGAGCCACGGTGCAGCCCTGGCAATACATGAGGTTCACACAGACATTCACGCATACACAGGAGGTTTCCTGATAGCCGATAGCAAAGACGGTAGCGATCATAGCCAGCAACAGCCAGCAATAAAGCAGCGATGTTTAAACGATCATGTGACCGCCGCTCACAGCCGCTTTACTGCTCGGCGTCCGAAGCCACAGACACACAGACACACACCGATGGGATCGTTGTAAAGGCTGAAGTGTCCCGCTTTCATTTTAAAAGAATTACATCGCTCTCATTGTCCATTCCGGAAATAGACCCGAAAGAGTAGCTACAACAATACTGATCTCTTTCTGAGTTTTCTGACCGGAGGGTCAAGATTCTGAAAAATCTTAATGTGTGTGGTGCGCTGTGTTTGGAATATCACAGCACACCACACACAATACGATCAAAACTGTTCAATCACAGATTTTTTATCTTCATGTGTGGGGTCTTTCACAGATAAAAAAAATTGGTTGAAATTTAGAGAATCTTTATGTGTGTACCAGGATTTAGGATCTGTGAAATACATGAGTGTTGATGACCTACTTCAATGTAGAGGAATGCTTTTGTGTCCACATCATAGACTGAAGTCTATGGGTGGGAACTGAGAACCGGTTCCTCTTCAGAACTGGTTCCCACGTGATCATTTCCTTGGGATTGTGTGCGTGCATGCTTAATGATTCCGCTAATCGATTTTGCTTTTTTTCCTTTGCAAATGTGCATGTTTCTAACCCAAACAACACATGCCGTGTTCAGGTCAGAACGAAGGCAAACACGGCGTCGAGACAGAAGCGCTCTAAAGTGTCGGGGTAGATGTGATGTGACAAAAAATATTCAGATTTATAAAACACTGCATACACACACTTGCAAGTAAAGTGCCTACAAGGCACATACATACTGTAGATAGTAAGGAATATACACACTTGTGTTAAGCTGGGTACTAAAACATCAAAAAATCATTAGGAAGCAACCCAAATGTGTAACAAATTAATCACTGAATCAGATTGCCATTCTACTATTTGTTTTCAAAATAAATTAGATTAGAATTAGATTTATTGTGTACCTCCCACTTAACTCATTGAGTGCCATTGACGTACATATACGTCAAACGCAGTTTTCTGCGGCTGGTAAATGGGGACGCTGTCGCCCACACTGTGAGTAATTTTGGGGCTTCTGGGATGTGTAGAACAAATGAGACTGTAGATCAGAGCAAGAAGTGAAGAAGAAGGAGAAGACGAGTGCGATCGCTACGGAGATAAAAAAGTTGGAAAAAGTTTCTATTTCTAGAGAAAAACGACGGGCAGAGCCTGGAACAAGTGTAACGTGGAGCTGTGATGAAAAATTTCTCTTACGGATGATCACTTTTGCTTATTTCTTTCTTATTCATACATGATGGAGTGTGTATTTCACTTCATGCTAACTAAGTGGGCACTTGTATCATTATGCACCAACCAACAGTGGACCCCTGTCATTCCATATAAACCAAGTGTGGACCTTTTTTTTCTGCAATGCAAAACAATAAGTAAAATGCATCCCTATTAATATAGATTTAGAATGCAAGTACATTAAAATTGATTGAAACCATGTGCTGTTAAAAAGTAGAAGAGTGACAATAGGTGGCCACCACAGAGCTTTATCTATATGGGACATTAGGTGACTACAGAATAACACTTTGTGGCTCTGGGCCATCAGACCATGTTGAATCCTGAGTTTAGTTATTTAAAGTAGTTTTCCCATGACAACAATGCAGTCAAGGAGTATGAAACTTCATTAAGTCAAAAACTTGACAGACTGTAGAAAGGTGTGTTGCAGTGGTATATCATATTACTTAGTGAGGTTAATCCATCCTCTAGAAGAATTATCCCTTGTATCTCAGACAAACTGATGACCCCCCAGCGCCTCCTTTATTTTCCCATACATGTTTTATTGCTGAGCCATAAATGTCAATAACTGAAATATTCCCTTAAGTATCTTGATAGGTTGCCATTGAGTTTTCACAGTACATCCCATGTTTTAAAAAAACTACAATGACAACTTCACCAGTTCTACTTTAGTTTAAATATGTGTTTGTGCGTGTGTTGTGTGTGTATTAATAGTTACAAATGTTTGTATTAAATTTAGATTAAAAATATATCTTAAAACTTAGCAATTTATCTCATTTCTGCTTATCCACCCATGCTCGAGTGTGTATGTCGCTCCGTGCTATCTCAGTGGGAGCTTGTGTCATTATGCCCCAACCAACTGTGGACCCCTGTCATTCCATATAAACCAAGTGTGGACCTTTTTCTGTAATGTAAAACAGTAAATAAAATACATCCTCATAAATACAGATTCATGATGCAAGTACATTAAATGTGACCTAAAACCCTGAGTTTTAATTCAAATATTTTTCCTATAACAACAATGCAGTCAAGGAGTATAAAACTCTTGTAGGGGAAAAATTAATAGACTGTAGATATGTGTGTTGCAGTAGTACACCCTACATTCAAAAATAATGACAACATTATTGGTGCTACTTTATTAGAAATGTTTGTGTTAAGTTTTGATGAAAAATTTCTCTTACGGATGATCACTTTTGCTTATTTCTTTCTTATTCATACATGATGGAGTGTGTATTTCACTTCATGCTAACTAAGTGGGCACTTGTATCATTATGCACCAACCAACAGTGGACCCCTGTCATTCCATATAAACCAAGTGTGGACCTTTTTCTGTAATGTAAAACAGTAAATAAAATACATCCTCATAAATACAGATTCATGATGCAAGTACATTAAAATTTAATGTGACCTAAAACCCTTGGTTTAATTCAAATATTTTTCCTATAACAACAATGCAGTCAAGGAGTATAAAACTCTTGTAGGGGAAAAATTAATAGACTGTAGATATGTGTGTTGCAGTAGTGCACCCTACATTTAAAAATAAGGACAACATCATTGGTGCTACTTTATTAGAAATGTTTGTGTTAAGTTTTGATGAAAAACATTATCTTAAGAATTATCACTTTTGCTTATTTCTTTCTTATTCATACATATTACATATTAATGTATTTCCTATTACAGTAATTGGTTGAAACCAGATGTATGGAGCATTTTGACTATTTAAAATTGAGATGATAGTAGGTCCCTCTTGAACTGCTAAGAATGACAGAGGCAACACATTTATGGATGAGTAAAGACAGACAAGCAAATTATCTTTGTTAAGAAAAAAGGAATTCATTCATTAAAGCTGGTTTTAAGTAAATGTTGTTGCTTATACTGCAGAACTTGATATTAGTGCATGCAGCCATGTTACGTCTGAATTGCATGCAATTCATTAAAAAATATTTACTCTCAAATGTGGCCATGATTATATATATATATATGTCATATATATATATATATATATATATATATATATATATATATATATATATATAATTTGTATTACAGAGACTTTAAAATAAGTAATGATAACTCTCAAGTTATATTATCCATTCTTGAAAGAAACTGAGAAAGTCATTGTTGTAAAGACTCATTAGGTGAATGGGTCGTTAGGTGAATGAATGGGTGCAGACAGCTCCACTGCAGTATGTGGAGGTCCACTCTTTGATAGGTAAATGTCGCTCAGAGATCCAAGTCCCCTCTTGGCAATTTCTTTAAAAATAATTAAAAGTCACATTTTCAGTAATATTATGGTAAAACACCTTAAATGTCAATTTTATATTCCATTTTTGGTTTTTCAAAATAAGCAGAAACATAAGACCCCTCTTGGCAGCTTGGCCTGACAGGTCCCCTCTTACCCCTATTGGTGTGTATGTGTGTGTGTGTGTGTGTGTGACTGTAATCACATGAAGCTGGCTCTAGAGTCTGTGTGTGTGTGTGTGACTGACTTGTCACATAGTTAGTTAGTAGCTGCATCCTGTGTCAGTCTGATTTAGCTGTGTCTGTGTTTGTAAACATTTAAACGAGCGCCAGGTGGATTGTTTATGAAGTTAACGAGCCCTGGCCTGAGGATCAAAGAGGTTACCACGGCGATAGGGGCCCCCGCAGGCTGATACAGACAGAAACGTGGAGAAAAACAGCCATTTTCTGCCTCTAAACCGGCCTCACAATTAGGCTTAGCATGACAAAACGGTAACTCCTATCAGAACAAAACACAGATCAACGTTGCTCTAAGGACTTACTGAAAATTTCGGTACGATTTGGTGTTTCTACAGTAAATATTTTGGCGACGCTGGCAGTTTTAAAACATCAGGCCGTTCTGCTCCTCTCAGAAAATATTTGTATTGGACTCAATGAGGAGCAGAGACAGACGTGGCCGCACTCAGAGGCTGATTCTGTCAATTCTGTAAGTCTCTCTGATATTTTGAGCACATGACATGAGAGATAACAAGTTTGTCTTACAAATTCTGAAAAAATTATGTCTGTAGAGTGTAAATTGTGGCCGTGGTGGCAATTTATCCAGAAAAAATACAGAATGTTTCTTCACTCTCTCCCACTCTAACCGATGATGTCACGCACTCTGACACGAACATTCTATGCAATACACACCCATTATAAACTCATAATTTCTCCAAAAATGATCATGGTCATTGATCAGGGATTGATCAAAAACTATATGACCTATCAAAACGTGGAGTAATACGACAACACACAAGACTTGTGTCTACTGTTTAAAGTTTAAATGGAGTCTCTAGGTGAAAGTATGCCTGAGCAGTAGACTTTTGTTAAACTCCAATGATTGGTCTTTTTCGGTCTTTTTTTTTTCGCCCGTCCCATTGACTTACATGCAAAATTTTTGCGCAGTTTTTCGCGACTACGTCGCGAAAAATTCGTAAACTGTTGAGAAAAGTAATAGCACAGCGATCCCGATCAGGACGCACGTTTTGATATATAATATGTCCTGCAACTCTTCGAGTTGCAGGACTAGTAGCACATCGAAAATCGGCCGGAAGTGGAAAAATAATAACTAGAAAATTTCCTCTCGGGAAATTTTGAATGGGCCGCGGGGCTACTGCCGATTTTGCCATCTCTGTCAACATGGGAATCAAACCCACGATCTTAAGGTCAAGACAGAGCTGATCAGACAGACACATGATCATCTTTCTATAAGCACTGATATGGAGGAGCTGTAACCACATTAGGTTAACTGTGTGTGTGTGTGTGTGTGTGTGTGTGTGTGTGTGTGTGTGTGTGTGTGTGTGTGTGTGTGTGTGTGTGTGTGTGTGTGTGTGTGTGTGTGTGTGTTTGTGTGTGTGTGTGTGACACCAACAAGGTTTAACTTTAAAACCAGATTAAATCATGGTTTAAGTTTAAATTCTGTTGCACGTAAACTGTGTTTTAATCACATGAAGGTGTGTGTGTGTTTGTGTGTGTGTGTGTGACACCAACAAGGTTTAACTTTAAAACCAGATTAAATCATGGTTTAAGTTTAAATTCTGTTGCACGTAAACTGTGTTTTAATCACATGAAGGTGTGTGTGTGTGTTTGTGTGTGTGTGTGTGTGTGTGTTTGTGTGTGTGTGTGTGTGTGTGTGTGTGTGTGTGTGTGTGTGTGGTGTGTGTGTGTGTGTGTGTGTGTGTGTGTGTGTGTGTGTGTGTGTGTGTGTGACTGTAATCACATGAAGCTGGCTCTAGAGTCTGTGTGTGTGTGTGTGACTGACTTGACACATAGTTAGTTAGTAGCTGCATCCTGTGTCAGTCTGATTTAGCTGTGTCTGTGTTTATAAACATTTAAACGAGCGCCAGATGGATTGTTTATGAAGTTAACGAGCTCTGGCCTGAGGATCAAAGAGGTTACCATGGCGATAGGGGCCCCCGCAGGCTGAGACAGACAGAAACGTGGAGAAATAGAGCCATTTTCTGCCTCTAAACCGGTCTCACATTTAGGCTTAGCATGACAAAACGGTAACTCCTATCAGAACAAAACACAGATCAACGTTGCTCTAAGGACTTAATGAAAATTTCGGTACGATTTGGTGTTTCTACAGTAAATATTTTGGCGACGCTGGCAGTTTTAAAACATCAGGCCGTTCTGCTCCTCTCAGAAAATATTTGTATTGGACTCAATGAGGAGCAGGGACAGACGTGGCCGCACTCAGAGGCTGATTCTGTAAGTTCTGTAAGTCTCTCTGATATTTTGAGCACATGACATGAGAGATAACAAGTTTGTCTTACAAATTCTGAAAAAATTATGTCTGTAGAGTGTAAATTGTGGCCGTGGTGGCAATTTATCCAGAAAAAATACAGAACGTTTCTTCACTCTCTCCCACTCTAACCGATGATGTCACGCACTCTGACACGAACATTCCATGCAATACACACCCATTATAAACTCATAATTTCTCCAAAAATGATCATGGTCATTGATCAGGGATTGATCAAAAACTATATGACCTATCAAAACGTGGAGTAATACGACAATACACAAGACTTGTGTCTACTGTTTAAAGTTTAAATGGAGTCTCTAGGTGAAAGTATGCCTGAGCAGTAGACGTTTGTTAAACTCCAATGATTGGTCTTTTTCGCTCTTTTTTTTCCGCCCGTCCCATTGACTTACATGCAAAATTTTTGCGCAGTTTTTCGCGACTACGTCGCGAAAAATTCGTAGACTGTTGAGAAAAGTAATAGCACAGCGATCCCGATCAAGACGCACGTTTTGATATATAATATGTCCTGCAACTCTTCGAGTTGCAGGACTAGTAGCACATCGAAATCTGGCCGGAAGTGGAAAAATAATAATAATAACTAGGAAAAAATCCACACAATAACAGTAGTGCCCGGGCTCCGCCCGGGCACTGGTCCCTGCAGCTATTTCATAGCTGTTGGGACCAGTGCCCGGTGCGATTGCCCGCGGCCCTAATAATAATAAGAAAAAATCCACACAATAACAGTAGTCCCTGCAGCTATTTCATAGCTGTTGGGACCAGTGCCCGGTGCGATTGCCCGTGGCCCTAATAATTAAAGCCGCAAGCGGCTATGACGGGCCCTCGCTCCACGCCACTCGGCGTCCCCGCTACCCCCGGGCCGCTCTTCGAAAACCCCCGCGCGCAACCGGACGTGGGCGGCTGCGTCGAGGGCGGTCCCCTCGTCGAACACGTGACGTTTCGAGCAAAATGGACAACGTACGATGAAGTTACGGCAGGTTTACGGTTCGTCCACCAGGGGGCGGTAACGGGATGTGGGCCGTTGCGTACGGGGTCGTGACCTAATCACACATGTGAAGTTTCGAGCTGATCGGACAATGTCGATGCAAAACGCGACATTTCCTGTGTCCACAAGGGGGCGTATTGAGCGAGCTAGCGTACGATCAAATGGAGGCGTAGAGGGCGGGCCCCTGATCATGTACTGAAATTTTGAAGTGACTACGACCAAGTATGTGGGCGTGGAAGGCAAACGTAATAGCATGGCGACTGAACGAGCAGTTGACCAACTTTGTCGCCCCCTAGCAGCCACGCCGTTTCACGTAGAGAAAAGCTTTTAATAGTGTTTGACCAGCTCGGTCTCCTGATGATCTGTAGCGAATATGAAGTCAATCGGGCAAAATCCGTGGGAGGTGGCAGTTCACGATGGAGCGCTATTCCTGTCGCCGCCACAAGGGGGCCATTAGCCGTAGCGTCATAGCGTTCACGAAATACCTTCACCAACTTGTTCGGCATGTTTTAGAAGTGGAATGAAGTTGATGGGGGCAACTATGTATTTTTAATTAATTTTAGCGCACTTCCTGTTACCACCGGGGGGCGCTATGAGTGACGTAGGAAAATAATATGTCGGATCGTTCAGGGTCACGCCATCATCATGTGCACCAAGTTTGAAGCTGCTGCGATCAAATCTGTGGGCGTGATAGCATTTAAACCTTTTTAGCTGAATTCGGGAACTTGGCCGTGCCCTAGTAGCCACGCCCTTTGACCTACACACCTGCGGAGCACAAGCCGTAATCAGCTCAGTCTGGAGATGTTCCGTGCCCAATTTGAAGTCAATCGGGCGAACTCCCTCGGAGGAGTTCGTTTTGCGTCAAAGAAATGCTAACCAAAATGGCCGACTTCCTGTTGGGTTTAGGGCGTGGCTCCAATTCAATTTTTGGTATGTTTGGGTATGATACACGTGTGTGTCGAGTTTCGTATGTGTACGACAAAGTAAGCGAAATTTGTCTATGGAGAATTTCAGAAAAACTTCAAGGGGGCGCTATTGAGGCATTTAGCCACGCCCATGGGAAACGACTCTATCCGCTGAAAGAGCTCGCCATTCTTGACCTGTGTATGAAATTTCGTGAGGACACGACTTCGTTAAAGCCACGAAAAAGGCAAACGTAATTGTACGATAAAAAATCGTCAGTCGCCGCGGCGGCACACGGACGCCGTTCGTCGTAGCTTGACAGCGTTCATAATGTAGCTTCAGCAACTGGTTCTGCATGTATTAGAAGTGGAATGAAGTTGATCGGGTGAAGTATGGATTTTTAACGAATTTTTGCGTACTTCCTGTTACCACCGGGGGGCGCTATGAGCCAGGCAGGAAGTCGATATATCAAAACGTTCAGGGCGGAGCCAACGTCATGTCCTTTGAATTTCAAGTGGCTACGACGAAGTATGTGCGCGTAATTGGGAAACGTAATTTTACGACAAAAAATCGGCAGTCGCCGCGGCGGCACACGGACACCGTTGCTCGTAGGGTCAAAGCGTTCATGATGTAGCTTCACCATCCGGGTCTGCATGTACTAGAAGTGTAACGAAGTCGATTTGGTCAACTACGTATTTTTAACGAATTTTTGTACGTTTCCTGTTACCACCGGGGGGCGCTATGAGCGACGTCGGCAAATAATATGTCGGATCGTTCAGGGTCTCGCCATAGATTTTTGCACCAAGTTTGAAGCGTCTACGATCAAGTATGTGGGCATGAGAGCCATTCGTATTTACATGGCGAGCACCGAAACAGTCGCCAAACTTCGGGGCACGCCAGAGGCCAACCCCTTTGAGCTACAGACCTGCGGAGCACAAGATAAGCTCAGCTAGGTCTGACGATGTTCTGAACCCAATTTGGAGCCGATCGGGCGTAATCCCTAGGAGGAGTTCGTTTTGCGTTTACAAACTTTGAAGCAAAATGGCCGACTTCCTGTTGGGTTTCGGGCTTCGCGATAGGAGGATTTTGTGTTCATCTCGCATTGATGAACATGTGTGGCGATTTTGGTCCGCTTTCGTTAACGTCATTTTTTTCCCTATGGGTTTTTGGGAAAATTGTAGGGGGCGCTATTTAGCCATTTGGCCCCGCCCAAATGCGACGCTGCCAAAATATCAAATTTTTCGCGAAGCCCCACGAGGCTACAAAGTTTGGTGAGTTTTCGTGCATGGCAAAGGGGTCGTTTTTGCGATTCTTTGCGGGGAATAATAATAATAATAATAATAATTAAAGCCGCAAGCGGCGATGACGGGCCCTCGCTCACCCATGCCACCGCGGGGCCTGAGGCACGCTGGGGCTGTGGTGTGAAGGTGAAAGGGTGAAAAAACCTGAGAGGAGGCAAAAAAAGCAATTTTTCGTTCATCCACCAGGGGGCAGTCACCGCATGTGGTCTGGTGCGTTCAGGGGCCGCCCCTCATCACTCATGTGAAGTTTGGTGTAAATCGGACAAAGCACGAAGGAGTTATGAGCAGTTAATGGTTCGTCCACTAGGGGGCAGTAATTGTATGCGTGCAGGTGTGTTCAGGGTCAGTCCCTCATCACACATGTGAAGTTTGGAGTGAATCGGACAAAGCATGAGGGAGTTATGAGCAGTTAAAGGTTCGTCCACTAGGGGGCAGTAATGGGATGCGTGCAGGTGTGTTCAGGGTCAGTCCCTCATCACACATGTGAAGTTTCGTGTAAATCGGACAAACCATGAGGTAGTTATGAGCAGTTGATGGTTGGTCCACTAGGGGGCAGTAATGGTATGCATGCAGGTGTGTTCAGGGTCAGTCCCTCATCACACATGTGAAGTTTCGTGGAAATCGGACAATGTTGATGTAAAATATGGCACTTCCTGTTTCCACTAGGGGGCAAATGAGTGAGATCGCCTACCAGCATATGGAAACGTTGAGGTCGTGACCCTGGACCTGTGTACCAATTTTCATGTTGATACGAGTTCAATAAAGCCATCCAAAGGGCAAACGTATTGTCATGGCGAGGAATGGTCGCCGCGTCGCCACACGGACGCCATTACTCGTAGCTTCACAGCATTCATGATGGAGCTTCACCAACTGGTTCTGCATGTTTTAGAAGTGGAATGAAGTTGATGGGGCAAAGTATGTACATTTTCCAAATTTTAGTCCACTTCCTGTTACCACCGGGGGGCGCTATGAGTTACGTGGGAAGTTAATATATCGGGACGTTCAGGGCGGAGCCATCATCATGTCCAGCAAGTTTGAAGTTGATTGGATGAAGTATGTGGGCGTGAGAGCCACTCGTATGGACATGGCGAGCACGCCAAAGTGAATTGAGCGCTGGCAGCCACGCCCTTTGACCTACGGACTCACGGAGCACAAGATAAGCTCAGCTAGGTCTGGAGATGTGGTGTACCTAATTTGAACTTGATCGGGCGAACGCTCTGGGAGGAGTTAATTTTAGGCGGGAAAAATCAAAACCAAAATGGCCGACTTCCTGTTGTGTTGAGGTCATGAGGTCAAGAGGATTTTTTGTATATCTGGGTATAATACATATGTGTACCGAATTTTGTGTGTGTATGACAAAGTAAGACGATGGCGATGCCATTGACACGTGTTTGTAGGGGGCGCTATTCAGCCATTTGGCCACGCCCATTTCCAACGACTTTAAAATATCAAATTTTTCGCGAGGCCTGATGTGCATGCCAAAATTCACGCGTTTTGGGGCATGTTGAGGCCCCCAAAAATGCGATTTTAGGGAGAATATAATAATAATAATAAACATAGCAATTACAATAGGGCTTTCGCTGGGCGACTTGCAGTCGCCGCTCGGGCCCTAATTAAAGCCGCAAGCGGCGATGATCGGCCCTCGCTCGCCCATGCCACCGGGGGGCCTGAGGCACGCCGGGGCTGTGGCGCGGAGCAGAAATGGAGAAGAAACCCGGAAGGAGGCCAAAATTGCAATGTTTCGTTCATCCACCAGGGGGCAGTCACCGCATGTGGTGTGGTGCGTTCAGGGGCCGCCCCTCATCACTCATGTGAAGTTTGGAGTGAATCGGACAAAGCATGAGGGAGTTATGAGC
This sequence comes from Trachurus japonicus, assembly GCF_045865225.1. Classification (NCBI taxonomy): domain Eukaryota; kingdom Metazoa; phylum Chordata; class Actinopteri; order Carangiformes; family Carangidae; genus Trachurus; species Trachurus japonicus. The sequence goes on along the minus strand of NC_140922.1, from coordinate 33,121,021 downwards.
AGTTAATGGTTCGTCCACCAGGGGGCAGTAATGGGATGTGTGCAGGTGTGTTCGGGGTCAGTCCCTCATCACAAATGTGAAGTTTCGTGGAAATCGGACAAAGCATGAGGGAGTTATGAGCAGTTAAAGGTTCGTCCACTAGGGGGCAGTAATGGGATGTGTGCAGGTGTGTTCAGGGTCAGTCCCTCATCACACATGTGAAGTTTCGTGGAAATCGGACAATGTTGATGCAAAAAATCGCACTTCCTGTTTCCACTAGGGGGCCACATGAGCGACACCCCTATCAGATGGAAGAGGTCTCCACCCTGGACCTGTGTATCAAGTTTCATGATGATACGAGTTCAATAAAGCCATCAAAAAGCCAAACGTATTTTCATGGCGAGGAATTGATGGTAGCCACGCCCCCACAGGGACGCCATTACTCGTAGCTTCACAGTCTTCATAATGTAGCTTCACCAACTGGTTCTGCATGTTTTACAAGTGGAATGGAGTTGATTGGGTGAACTATGTATTTTTAATGAATTTTAGTTCACTTCCTGTTACCACCGGGGGGCGCTATGAGCGACGTAGGCAAATAATATGTCGGATCGTTCAGGGTCTCGCCATAGATTTTTGCACCAAGTTTGAAGCGTCTACGATCAAGTATGTGGGCGTGAGAGCCAATCGTATTACATGGCGAGCACGCCAAAGTTAATTGAGCGCTGGCAGCCACGCCCTTTGACCTACGGACTCACGGAGCACAAGATAAGCTCAGCTAGGTCTGGAGATGTGGTGTACCTAATTTCAACTTGATCGGGCGAACGCTGTGGGAGGAGTTAAGTTTAGGCGGGAAAAATCTAAACCAAAATGGCCGACTTCCTGTTGGGATTTCACCATGACATTAAGAGGCTTTTTTGCATATCTGGGTATAATACATATGTGTACCGAATTTTGTAGGTCTACGCCAAAGTAAGCAAAATTGTCTATGGGACTTTTCAAAATTTGTAGGGGGCGCTATTTCGCCATGTCGCGTCGGACATGTGCGACCACCACATATATCGAATTTCGGATCAGGCCGGACGTCCGGGCAAAAGTTCACGCATTTTCGAAGTCGGGAAAGGGGCCAAATTGGGGCATTTAGGTGACGGAATAATAAGAATAATTAAAGCCGCAAGCGGCGATGACGGGCCCTCGCTCGCCCATGCCACCGCGGGGCCTGAGGCATGTCGGGGCTGCAATGCTTCGTTCATCCACCAGGTGGCGCTAAGCAGTTGTGGGTGGGTGCGTTCAGGGGCGGCCCCTCATCACTCATGTGAAGTTTGGAGTGAATCGGACAAAGCATGAAGGAATTATGAGCAGTTAAAGGTTCGTCCACCAGGGGGCAGTAATGGGATGCGTGCAGGTGTGTTCAGGGTCAGTCCCTCATCACACATGTGAAGTTTCGTGGAAATCGGACAATGTTGATGTAAAATATGCCACTTCCTGTTTCCACTAGGGGGCAAATGAGTGAGATCGCCTATGAGCATATGGAAACGTTGAGGTCGTGACCCTGGACCTGTGTACCAATTTTCATGTTGATACGAGTTCAATAAAGCCATCCAAAGGGCAAACGTATTGTCATGGCGAGGAATGTTAGCCACGCCCCCACAGGGACGCCATTACTCGTAGCTTCACAGTCTTCATAATGTAACTTCACCAACTGGTTCTGCATGTTTTAGAAGTAGAATGAAGTTGATGGGGCAAAGTATGTACATTTTCCAAATTTTAGTACACTTCCTGTTACCACCGGGGGGCGCTATGAGTTACGTGGGAAGTTAATATATCGGGACGTTCAGGGCGGAGCCATCATCATGTCCAGCAAGTTTGAAGTTGATTGGATGAAGTATGTGGGCGTGAGAGCCACTCGTATGTACATGGCGAGCACGCCAAAGTGAATTGAGCGCTGGCAGCCACGCCCTTTGACCTACGGACTCACGGAGCACAAGATAAGCTCAGCTAAGTCTGGAGATGTGGTGTACCTAATTTGAACTTGATCGGGCGAACGCTCTGGGAGGAGTTAATTTTAGGCGGGAAAAATCTACACCAAAATGGCCGACTTCCTGTTGGGTTTAGGGCGTGGCTCCAATTCAATTTTTGGTATGTTTGGGTATGATACACGTGTGTGTCGAGTTTCGTATGTGTACGACAAAGTAAGCGAAATTTGTCTATGAAGAATTTCGGAAAAACTTCAAGGGGGCGCTATTGAGGCATTTAGCCACGCCCATAGGAAACGACTCTATCTGCTGAAAGAGCTCGCCATTCTTGACCCGTGTATGAAATTTCGTGAGGACACGACTTCGTTAAAGCCACGAAAAAGGCAAACGTAATTGTACGATAAAAAATCGTCAGTCGCCGCGGCGGCACACGGACGCCGTTCGTCGTATCTTCACAGCGTTCATAATGTAGCTTCAGCAACTGGTTCTGCATGTATTAGAAGTGGAATGAAGTTGATCGGGTGAAGTATAGATTTTTAATGAATTTTTGCGTACTTCCTGTTACCACCGGGGGGCGCTATGAGCCAGGCAGGAAGTCGATACATCAAAACGTTCAGGGCGGAGCCAACGTCATGTCCTTTGAATTTCAAGTGGCTACGACGAAGTATGTGCGCGTAATAGGCAAACGTAATTTTACGACAAAAAATCGTCAGTCGCCGCGGCGGCACACGGACGCCGTTCGTCGTATCTTCAAAGCGTTCATAATGTAGCTTCAGCAACTGGTTCAGCATGTACTAGAAGTGGAACAAAGTCGATTTAGTGAACTACGTATTTTTAACGAATTTTTGTACGTTTCCTGTTACCACCGGGGGGCGCTATGAGCGACGTAGGCAAATAATATGTCGGATCGTTCAGGGTCTCGCCATAGATTTTTGCAGCAAGTTTGAAGCGTCTACGATCAAGTATGTGGGCATGAGAGCCGTTCGTATTTACATGGCGAGCACCGAAACAGTCGCCAAACTTCGGGGCACGCCAGAGGCCAAGCGCTTTGAGCTACAGACCTGCGGAGCACAAGATAAGCTCAGCTAGGTCTGACGATGTTCTGAACCCAATTTGGAGCCGATCGGGCGTAATCCCTCGGACGAGTTCGTTTTGCGTAAACGAACTTTGAACCAAAATGGCCGACTTCCTGTTGGGTTTCGGGCTTCGCTATAGGAGGATTTTTTGTTCATCTCGCATTGATAAATATGTATGCCGATTTTGGTCCGCTTTCGTTAACGTCATTTTTTTCCCTATGGGTTTTTGGCAAAATTGTAGGGGGCGCTATTTAGCCATTTCGCGTCGACCATGTGCGACCACCCAAAAATATCGAATTTCGGATCAGGCCGGACGTCCGTGCAAAAGTAGACGCATTTTCGCGTTTGGGAAAGGGGCGAAATTGGGGTTTAAAGGCGGAGAAGAATAATAATAATAATTAAAGCCGCAAGCGGCGATGACGGGCCCTCGCTCGCCCATGCCACCGCGGGGCCTGAGGCATGTCGGGGCTGCAATGCTTCGTTCATCCACCAGGTGGCGCTAAGCAGTTGTGGGTGGGTGCGTTCAGGGGCAGCCCCTCATCACTCATGTGAAGTTTGGAGTGAATCGGACAAAGCATGAAGGAATTATGAGCAGTTAAAGGTTCGTCCACCAGGGGGCAGTAATGGGATGCGTGCAGGTGTGTTCAGGGTCAGTCCCTCATCACACATGTGAAGTTTCGTGGAAATCGGACAATGTTGATGTAAAATATGCCACTTCCTGTTTCCACTAGGGGGCGAATGAGTGAGATCGCCTATGAGTACATAGAAACGTTGAGGTTGTGACCCTGGACCTGTGTACCAATTTTCATGTTGATTGGAGTTCAATAAAGCCATCCAAAGGGCAAACGTATTGTCATGGCGAGGAATTGTCGCCGCGCCCCCACACGGACGCCATTACTCGTAGCTTCACAGCGTTCATGATGGAGCTTCACCAACTGGTTCTGCATGTATTAGAAGTGGAATGAAGTTGATGGGGCAAAGAATGTACATTTTCCAAATTTTAGTACACTTCCTGTTACCACCGGGGGGCGCTATGAGTTACGTGGGAAGTTAATATATCGGGACGTTCAGGGCGGAGCCATCATCATGTCCAGCAAGTTTGAAGTTGATTGGATGAAGTATGTGGGCGTGAGAGCCACTCGTATGGACATGGCGAGCACGCCAAAGTGAATTGAGCGCTGGCAGCCACGCCCTTTGACCTATGGACTCACGGAGCACAAGATAAGCTCAGCGAGGTCTGGAGATGTGGTATACCTAATTTGAACTTGATCGGGCGAACGCTCTGGGAGGAGTTAATTTTAGGCGGGAAAAATCTACACCAAAATGGCCGACTTCCTGTTGGGTTTAGGGCGTGGCTCCAATTCAATTTTTTGTATGTTTGGGTATGATTCACGTGTGTGTCGAGTTTTGTATGTGTTCGACAAAGTAAGCGAAATTTGTCTATGAAGATTTTCGGAAAAACTTCAAGGGGGCGCTATTGAGGCATTTAGCCACGCCCATAGGAAACGACTCTATCTGCTGATAGAGCTCGCCATTCTTGACCCGTGTATGAAATTTCGTGAGGACACGACTTCGTTAAAGCCACGAAAAAGGCAAACGTAATTGTACGATAAAAAATCGTCAGTCGCCGCGGCGGCACACGGACGCCGTTCGTCGTATCTTCACAGCGTTCATAATGTAGCTTCAGCAACTGGTTCTGCATGTATTAGAAGTGGAATGAAGTTGATCGGGTGAAGTATAGATTTTTAATGAATTTTTGCGTACTTCCTGTTACCACCGGGGGGCGCTATGAGCCAGGCAGGAAGTCGATACATCAAAACGTTCAGGGCGGAGCCAACGTCATGTCCTTTGAATTTCAAGTGGCTACGACGAAGTATGTGCGCGTAATAGGCAAACGTAATTTTACGACAAAAAATCGTCAGTCGCCGCGGCGGCACACGGACGCCGTTCGTCGTATCTTCAAAGCGTTCATAATGTAGCTTCAGCAACTGGTTCAGCATGTACTAGAAGTGGAACAAAGTCGATTTAGTGAACTACGTATTTTTAACGAATTTTTGTACGTTTCCTGTTACCACCGGGGGGCGCTATGAGCGACGTAGGCAAATAATATGTCGGATCGTTCAGGGTCTCGCCATAGATTTTTGCACCAAGTTTGAAGCGTCTACGATCAAGTATGTGGGCATGAGAGCCGTTCGTATTTACATGGCGAGCACCGAAACAGTCGCCAAACTTCGGGGCACGCCAGAGGCCAAGCGCTTTGAGCTACAGACCTGCGGAGCACAAGATAAGCTCAGCTAGGTCTGACGATGTTCTGAACCCAATTTGGAGCCGATCGGGCGTAACCCCTCGGACGAGTTCGTTTTGCGTAAACGAACTTTGAACCAAAATGGCCGACTTCCTGTTGGGTTTCGGGCTTCGCTATAGGAGGATTTTTTGTTCATCTCGCATTGATAAATATGTGTGCCGATTTTGGTCCGCTTTCGTTAACGTCATTTTTTTCCCTATGGGTTTTTGGCAAAATTGTAGGGGGCGCTATTTAGCCATTTCGCGTCGACCATGTGCGACCACTCAAAAATATCGTTTTTCGGATCCGGCCGGACACCCATGCAAAAGTAGACGCATTTTCGCCTTTGGGAAAGGGGTCAAAATGGCGTTTTAAGGGTGTGGGAATAATAATAATAATAATAATAATAATAAACAGCGCGATTTCAATAGGGCTTTCGCTGGGCGACTTGCAGTCGCCGCTCGGGCCCTAATAAACAGCGCGATTTCAATAGGGCTTTCGCTGGGCGACTTGCAGTCGCCGCTCGGGCCCTAATAATAATAAAAAACAACGCGATTTCAATAGCCCCTCGGGCGAGTGCTACTCGCCGCTCGGGCCTAATAATAAACATTACAATATCTGGGTTTTTTGCTGCCAGGTCTATGCAGTACTTGAGTACTTGCTTGCTTACTTGTTGTTACTCGTCGGCTGGCACGTTGACTAATGTGCATGTCGAATAACAATAGGGACCTCCCTGGGTCGTTGACACAGGCTCGGGCCCTAATAATAAGTATAAAGATTTGAATAACAATAGTGTGAATGCTTGCAGCATTCACACTAATAATAATAATAAGTATAAAGATTTGAATAACAATAGTGTGAATGCTTCCAGCATTCACACTAACTAGAAAATTTCCTCTCGGGAAATTTTGAATGGGCCGCGGGGCTACTGCCGATTTTGCCATCTCTGTCAACATGGGAATCAAACCCACGATCTTAAGCGCAAGACAGAGCTGATCAGACAGACACATGATCATCTTTCTATAAGCACTGATATGGAGGAGCTGTAACCACACACCTGTGTGTGTGTGTGTGTGTGTGTGTGTGTGTGTGTGTGTGTGTGTAGGTGTGTGTGTGTGTGTGTGACACCAACAAGGTTTAACTTTAAAACCAGATTAAATCATGGTTTAAATTTAAATTCTGTTGCACGTTAACTGTGTTTTAATCACATGAAGGTGTGTGTGTGTTTGTGTGTGTGTGTGTGTGTAGGTGTGTGTGTAGGTGTGTGTGTGTGTGTTTGTGTGTGTGTGTGTGTGTGTGTGTGTGTGACTGTAATCACATGAAGCTGGCTCTAGAGTCTGTGTGTGTGTGTGACTGACTTGACACATAGTTAGTTAGTAGCTGCATCCTGTGTCAGTCTGATTTAGCTGTGTCTGTGTTTATAAACATGTAAACGAGCGCCAGGTGGATTGTTTATGAAGTTAACGAGCCCTGGCCTGAGGATCAAAGAGGTTACCACGGCGATAGGGGCCCCCGCAGGCTGAGACAGACAGAAACGTGGAGAAAAAGAGCCATTTTCTGCCTCTAAACCGGTCTCACATTTAGGCTTAGCATGACAAAACGGTAACTCCTATCAGAACAAAACACAGATCAACGTTGCTCTAAGGACTTAATGAAAATTTCGGTACGATTTGGTGTTTCTACAGTAAATATTTTGGCGACGCTGGCAGTTTTAAAACATCAGGCCGTTCTGCTTCTCTCAGAAAATATTTGTATTGGACTCAATGAGGAGCAGAGACAGACGTGGCCGCACTCAGAGGCTGATTCTGTAAGTTCTGTAAGTCTCTCTGATATTTTGAGCACATGACATGAGAGATAACAAGTTTGTCTTACAAATTCTGAAAAAATTATGTATGTAGAGTGTAAATTGTGGCCGTGCTGACAGTTTATCCAGAAAAAATACAGAATGTTTCTTCACTCTCTCCCACTCTAACCGATGATGTCACACACTCTGACACGAACATTCCATGCAATACACACCCATTATAATCTCATAATTTCTCCAAAAATGATCATGGTCATTGATCAGGGATTGATCAAAAACTATATGACCTATCAAAACGTGGAGTAATACGACAATACACAAGACTTGTGTCTACTGTTTAAAGTTTAAATGGAGTCTCTAGGTGAAAGTATGCCTGAGCAGTAGACTTTTGTTAAACTCCGATGATTGGTCTTTTTCGGTCTTTTTTTTCCGCCCGTCCCATTGACTTACATGCAAAAATTTTGCGCAGTATTTCGCGACTTACGTCGCGAATAATTCGTACACTGTTGAGAAAAGTAATAGCACACCGATCCCGATCAAGACGCACGTTTTGATATATAATTTGGCCTGCAACTCTTCGAGTTGCAGGACTAGTAGCGAATCGAAAGTTGGCCGGAAGTGGAAAAATAACTAGAAAAAGCATTTCCAAGAATGGAAATGGTGTGACTGCTGATAGCAACTGAACGCTGTTGCAGAATTAGCAAATAGTGCAAGCAGTGATCACCATACAAATGTTTGACCAAGGTCAGAATCGAACCCACAACCTCATGGTCATTAGACTTCTACTCTGCCTCTAGGCCACAGTGCGCACACAGTTGCAGAGACTGTTGTCTGTTAATGATCTGCACACTGTCAACATCAAGAAAGCTTGAGAGTCAAGCTTGAATGACTTAGAATGAAAATTTCTGTGAATTTTAGGCTGAGAGCAGCAGTTTCAACATGAAGCAAGTTATCAGAAGTCAACAGAGGACGACTGGGAAAATAATTCACTATAATTGTTGTTGAGGCAAGATTTGAACCAGCAACCTTCAGGTCGTCAGGCCAGCAAGCTAACCACTAGGCTACAGACAGAGACAGTATATGAGGGGCAAAGAAAACCTTTTATAAGAGGATCACTGGCTTCTGCTTAGAAAAAAAAGTAAGGAAAGTGCAGAAATTAACCACAACAAGTAAGTAGAGGACACTTTTGTAAAAATAGTGCAAGCAGTGATGACCATACAAATGGTTGACCAAGGTAGGAATTGAACCCACAATCTCATGGTGAGAAGACTTTGACTTTGCCCCCCGGTTGCTGACAGCTGGACATTGTATAATTACAGATTCAGCGCATTTAGTGTAAAACTCTACACTGGGATTCGATCACAGACTGGAGCATAGTCCTTGCTCACAGTGATAGCTGCTCTACCAGGTGAGCTATACCTATTATACCTTGACAGCTACACTGAGCTGTCAAGCCTTTCACCTCTGAGCCAGATGAAGAACGGGGCGGCAGCTTGTAGCACTAGTGCCCTCCCCTGGAGCTGTGACACGTCAGCTCCAGTCTCCCTGAAACTGCCAGTTTGAGTCTGCCATTGGTTCACAGCAGTTTGAAGGCAGAAAAACTCAGAAATGCAATTTTGCACTTCCTTTTCTGCTGATATGTGCTCTAACACAAGAAAAATGCCACAGGAACATGTGAAAAGCTCAAAAAACACGATTTTCACGGAGTGGGTCTTTATAAAAGCATCATAAATGAGCCATTAGAAGTTTGTCTACAAATCAGAATTTGAATGAAGTCTCTAGCAGAAAGTACTACATGAATGAGGCAGGAATCGAACCCATGACCTCATGAGCAGTAAACCTTTACTCTGCCACTTCGCCACAGAGAGCACAGACTAAAGCATGTTGCCATTGTAATTTGATGATGTGCTGCAAATGGTGGCACTAGCAATTAATGCGTCTCTTAACGACCACCTGTAACCAATTGAGGGTGATGGAGGGGAGCAGAATTCAACATAACATAACAAGATTGCTCAGCCTGGATTCGAACTAGTGACCTTGGGGTTGGCAAGCGGACATCTTACCAACTGGACTACAGACAGAGTTATGAGTAAGAGAGGTTGAGACTTTGATGAATGTGAGATTTTTCAATGATACTTAAAATAAAGAGAAATGAGTAAATTAGCCACACCAAGTAAGAAGAGGACTTTTTTGTGACCTGTGACTATTTTTTGGTGAATTAAAATGATTTAAAAAGCACTTAACAGCAAGTTACAAAGTTGAGCTCCTTCTCCTGCTGCTGTGAAAAAAATGCATTGAGCTGTATGAGAGCAGAGAGCTCCCTGGCTGCATTTAAAAAATATTTTAAATTATTATCTAAGTCTCTTTGCATTTTTGACCAGAATTTTAGCCAGAAGACAAGTGTGGCTACAAAACTGGAGAAAATAATTTGTCTAGAGTTTAATTTGTGGCCATGCTGACAGTTTAGCCAGAAAAACTCTAGAATGTTTTTTTGCCTCTCTCCACTCTGACACCACTCTGGCTCTGCTCGTTAGACGCAACACACACACATTATAAAGCTGAAAAAAATCAGAAAAAGTTAAATATTTTAAAAAGTATAAAGAGTTAAAAAGAGAAAAGTAATGCCGATAAAGTTCAAAAAAAGCTGCACGTTTTGATATATGAATTGTTGAAATAGCACAAAGTATGAAGGACTAGAAGAAGACCGTAAAAAGGCGGAAGAAAATGGCCAAACAGAAGAACAATAGTGTGACTGCTTCAGCAGTCACACTAACTAGAAAAAGCATTTCCAAGAATGGAAATGGTGTGACTGCTGATAGCAACTGAACGCTGTTGCAGAATTAGCAAATAGTGCAAGCAGTGATCACCATACAAATGTTTGACCAAGGTCGGAATTGAACCCACAACCTCGTGGTCATTAGACTTCCACTCTGCCTCTAGGCCACGGTGGACACACAGTTGCAGAGACTGTTGTCTGTTAATGATCTGCACACTGTCAACATCAAGAAAGCTTGAGAGTCAAGCTTGAATGACTTAGAATGAAAATTTCTGTGAATTTCAGGCTGAGAGCAGCAGTTTCAACATGAAGCAAGTTATCAGAAGTCAACAGAGGACAACTGGGAAAATAATTCACTATAATTGCTGTTGAGGCAAGAATTGAACCAGCAACCTTCAGGTCTCCAGACCAGCAAGCTAACCACTAGGCTACAGACAGAGACAGTGTGTGAGAGGTAAAGAAAACCTTTGATAAGAGGATCACTGGCTTCTGCTTAAAAAAAAGAGTAAGGAATCGAACCCATGACCTCATGATCAATAAACCTTTACTCCGCCACTTCGCCACAGAGAGCACAGACATAAGCATGTTTCAGACAGGGTTGTGGAGAATTCTCAGCATTGGGCTGAATGAGAGCAGAGAGCTCCCTGGCTGCATTTAAAAAATATTTAAAATTATTATCTAAGTCTCTTTGCATTTTTGACCAGAATTTTAGCCAGAAGACAAGTGTGGCTACAAAACTGGAGAAAATAATTTGTCTAGAGTTTAATTTGCAGAAAAAGTTAAATATTTTAAAAAGTATAAATAGTTAAAAAGAGAAAAGTAACGCCGATAAAGTTCAAAAAAAGCTGCACGTTTTGATATATGAATTGTTGAAATAGCACAACACCTAACACACTAACCATATGGCCACAGAGAACCTGAGTTACAATGAGCTTTATACTATGAGGAATCAAAGACTGTCCAATGACAGCTGAATAATTGGAATCAAAAGTCAAACAATGATGTGAAATGACTGAGGCAGGAATCGAACCCGTGACCATATGATCACTAAACCTTTACTCTGCCACTCGGCTACAGAGAGCACACTGCTTTCAAGACTGTTGTCATTAATTTAATGTGATGATGTGCTGCAAACTGGTACGAGTAATCAAGGAGATAACAAACACCTGTAACCAATTGAAGGCGGGGGAGGAGAGCAGAATTCAACATAACATAACAAGAATTCTTCCCTTGGATTCGAACCAGTGACCTTAGGGTTGGCAGGCAGTTACCCTAACCCCTACACTACAGAGGAGTTGTCAAGAAGAGAGGTTGAGACTTTGATGAATGTGAGATTTTTCAATGATGCTTAAAACAAAAATAAATTAATATAAATTAGCCACACCAAGTAAGAAGAGGACTTTTTTGTGACCTGTGACTATTTTTTGGTGAATTAAAATGAATTAAAAAGCACTTAACAGCAAGTTACAAAGTTGAGCTCCTTCTCCTGCTGATGTGAAAAAAATGCATTGAGCTTAATGAGAGCAGAGAGCTCCCTGGCTGCATTTAAAAAATATTTAAAATTATTATCTAAGTCTCTTTGCATTTTTGACCAGAATTTTAGCCAGAAGACAAGTGTGGCTACAAAACTGGAGAAAATAATTTGTCTAGAGTTTAATTTGTGGCCATGCTGACAGTTTAGCCAGAAAAACTCTAGAATGTTTTTTTGCCTCTCTCCACTCTGACACCACTCTGGCTCTGCTCGTTAGACGCAATACACACACATTATAAAGCTGAAAAAAATCAGAAAAAGTTAAATATTTGAAAAAGTATAAATAGTTAAAAAGAGAAAAGTAATGCCGATAAAGTTCAAAAGAAGCTGCACGTTTTGATATATGAATTGTTGAAATAGCACAAAGTATGAAGGACTAGAAGAAGACCGTAAAAAGGCGGAAGAAAATGGCCAAACAGAAGAACAATAGTGTGACTGCTTCAGCAGTCACACTAATAAGAAGAAAAAATCCACACAATAACAGTAGTGCCCGGGCTTCGCCCGGGCACTGGTCCCTGCAGCTATTTCATAGCTGTTGGGACCAGTGCCCGGTGCGATTGCCCGCGGCCCTAACTAGAAAAAGATAGCATTTCCTGCAGAAAATGCGTGTGAATGCTGAAAGCAGCTGAACGCTGTTGCTGAAGCAATGCTGAATGAGCTGAAGAAATTGTTGAATCAATGCTAAATTAGTTGACGAAACTGCTAAAGCAATGTTGAAAAGACTAATGCTAGAGTAGAGTAGAGTAGAGTAGAGTAGAGTAGAGTAGAGTAGAGTAGAGAGTAGATGAATACTTTATTCATCCCTAGGAGGGAAAAAGCTGAAACATATAACTTGTAGTGTGAGATGAATGCCTTTTTAAAGGTAAAAAGCAGTAGAAATGCTAAAGGGAGAAGAAAACATTGAAATTCTGCATGTTTAAATGTAATGGTTAAATAGTTGAAATCTGTAGCTAACCTGACAGGAAGGACAACTGATGAACCAGCACTAACATAGCTGAAGCAATGGCTGAGAATATATTTAAAAGTAGAAGATGTGAGACTTTGTATGAAATGGCTGGAAATTACTTGAATTGTCAAAGAAGAGTTTGAAAAATTCCTGAATTAGGAAAAAAGTTAATGCCTACTGAAATACATTGTAAACTGACAGCAGAAGAACATTGTTGAAGAATATAGATGGAGCATTAGCTGAGGAGTAGAACATGTAAACAGCGGGTTTAATGGTGTGAAATGGTTGAGAAGAGCCTCAGTAGTTTAGGATACGTGTAAAACAATGTGTTCAACATGACCAAAATGGGGAAATGTGTATTTTCAGTTTAAATAGCTAAAGAACAAAATTAACAGCAACGAGTCCATTAACTACAACAGGAAGATAGAGAGGTACATACAAAACAGTCAGACAACTGTAGGAAAAGTGTGTGTGTGTGTGTGTGTGTGTGTGTGTGTGTGTGAGAGAGAGTGAGGAAGATATACAAAAGTGTGTGTGTGTGTGTGTGTGTGTGTGTGAGTGAGGAAGATATACAAAAAGTTCTGGCCTGACAACTGTATGAAATGTGTGTGTGTTGGACGTGTGTGTCTGTTTGTGTATGGTTAAATGGTAAATGGTAAATGGACTTGCACTTATATAGCGCTTTTCTAGTCTCTTGGACCACTCAAAGCGCTTTACAATGTAATGGTCACATTCACCCTTTCACACACATTCATACAGCGCTGTAGCGCAGGAATCTAACCATTCACACACATTCATGCCCCGATGGACACATCGGAGGGCAAGTGTGGGTTCAGTGTCTTGCCCAAGGACACTTCGACATGTTGCCAGGAGGAGCCTGGAATCGAACCACCGACCTTCCAGTTAGTGAACGACCCGCTCTACCTCCTGAGCCACAGCCGCCCCGGTTAGTGTGTGTCCATTTGTGTGTGTGTTTGTTGTGTGTGCATGTGTGTCTGTTTGTGTGTAATTGTGTAAATTGTGTATGTGTTTGGTAAGTGGTTGTATGTTTGTTGGGTGTGTGCGTGTGTGTGTGTGTGTGTGTGTGTGTGTGTGTGTGTGTGTGTGTGTGTGTGTGGTAGTTAGTGTGTGTCCATTTGTGTGTGTGTGTGTGTGTGTGTTGGATGTGTGTGTATGGTGAGTGTGTGTGTGTGTGTGTGTGTGTGTGTGTGTGTGTTTGTGTGTGTGTGTGTGTGTGTGGTAGTTAGTGTGTGTCCATTTGTGTGTGTGTGTGTGTGTGTGGTAGTTAGTGTGTGTCCATTTGTGTGTGTGTGTGTGTGTGTGTGTGTTGGATGTGTGTGTATGGTGAGTGTGTGTCCATTTGTGTGCGTGTGTTGGATGTGTGTGTATGGTGTGTGTGTGTGTGTGTAGTAGTTAGTGTGTGTCCATTTGTGTGTGTGTGTTGGATGTGTATGCATGGTGAGTGTGTGTCCATTTGTGTGTGTGTGTGTGTGTGTGTGTTGGATGTGTGTGTATGGTGAGTGTGTGTCCATTTGTGTGTGTGTGTGTGTCCATTTGTGTGTGTGTGTGTGTGTGTGTGTGTGGTAGTTAGTGTGTGTCCATTTGTGTGTGTGTGTGTGTATGACCGACAGACAGTCAGACAGAGAGAATGTGTGCGTTGCCATGGTGACGTTGCCATGGTGAGGTTACCATGGTGAGGTTGCCATGGTGAGGTTACCATGTTGAGGTTACCATGTAACTGTTGGCTGGTGGCTTTAAGGTATGGTGGCAGCTTTAACCATAGGCTTTAACTGCTCTGTGACACCCTCAAACAGATCTAATGTGCGACAAATCTGTACTTAGTACGAGCAAAAGGTTTACATTTTCCGAACCATAAGACCTTGCTGAACACGTCCATGTCACTTTGGTGTTTCTAGAGTAAAAATTGTTGATTGTGTCGCAGGTTGGAAACTTTGGGACGTTTAGAAAATCAGCGCCTACTTTTGAATGGGAGTCAATGGGAGGAGAGAGGGAACTGGCTGCACTCGGAGGCTCTTAGTTTAAATTGTGTTCGTCTCTCTGGTTTTCTGAGCACATGAAGAGATCAAGGATGAGCTTGTCTACAAGCATGCCCGAAATTATGTGTGTAGAGTGTAATCTGTGGCCGTGCTGGCAGGATAGAGAGAAAAATGTGAGAGGATTTTTAGACCCTCTGTCACTCTACCAACTGCCAACGTCCGAACATTCCGTCCCATTGACTTTCATGTTAAATCTGAATTTTGTCAGAAATTTTAATGATTTTAAAACTATACATATATCTGAAACTGTTGAAGATATCAATAAGCTGAGATATAGCTGAATAGTTGAAAGGTTTGTGAACAGTTTAAAAGTTGAATGAAGTCTGTAGCTGAAAGTATGCTGAAGCTATTAGAGGCTGAATGAAGCAGAAGATTTGAAGAGTTTGAAGACTGTTTCAATGTATTCCTATGGGAAAAAAATTGCACAAAAAGTTAAATATTTTAAAAAGTATAAATAGTATGAAAGAGAAAAATAATAGCATAAATGTCCTGAAAAAGCTGCACGTTTTGATATATGAATTGTTGAAATAGCACAAAGTATGAAGAAGGAGTTAAACGCAGAAAAAGGGAAGAAGACTCAGAATAATAATAATAACTAGAAAAAGAAAGCATTTCCTGCAGAAAATGCGTGTGAATGCTGTAAGCAGCTGAACGCTATTGCTGAAGCAATGCTGAATAAGCTGAAGAAATCATTGAAACAAAGTTGAATTAGCTGAAGAACTGTTGAAAAAGTCTAACGTTGAAGCTGAAACATATAACTTGAAGATTAATGCCTTTTTAAGGACAAAAAGCAGTAGAAATGTAAAAAAAAAAAAAAAAAGGAGAAGAAAATGTTAAAATCCTGCATGTTGAAGATGTTTAACAGTTGAAGAGTTGAAATCTGCAGCTAGCCACAGCAAGGAAAACTGATGAACCAGCAGTAACATAGCTGAAGCAACAAGTGAGAATAGATTAAAAAGAAGGAACATGTAAGCAGGAAGCTGATTGACATGACGTGATGGAAAAAATCCTGAATTGTTTAGGTTTAAGTGTAATAAATGTGTGTTTAGTCTAAAAGCAGTAGAAATGTTGAAAAGGCAGAGGAATGTGTTGGAAAATCCTGCATTATTAAGTCTAACAGTTGAGGAGTCTGCAGTCAGCTGCAAAAAGCACTGCTACAGAAAACAGATAAACAAGTGCTAACATGGCTAAAGTAATAAGTGAAAATAGATTAACAAATGGAACCTGTAAGAAGGAGGTTTATTTTGTATGAAATGATTGGAAATTATTTAAATTGTTGAAGATTAGCATAAAGAAATTGAAAAGCTGAAGTCTACTCAAATATATTTAAACATGACAGCATGAATACATTGTTGGACTATTACTAATATAGATTAAACAATATCTAGGTGGTTGGAAATTATTTGAATTGTTGAAGATTGTGGTGAAAGAAAAATTAACATTTTAAGTACACTCAAATTACTCTAATAAAAATTATATGTGTGTTGGATATGTGTGTATGGTCAGTGTGTGTCCGTGTGTGTGTGTGTGTGTGTGTGTGTGTGTGTTGGATATGTGTGTATGGTCAGTGTGTGTCCGTGTGTGTGTGTGTGTGTCCGTGTGTGTGTGTGTGTGTGTGTGTGTGTGTGTGTTGGATATGTGTGTATGGTCAGTGTGTGTCCATTTGTGTGTGTGACCGACAGACAGTCAGACAGAGAGAATGTGTGTGCGTTGCCATGGTGACGTTGCCATGGTGAGGTTACCATGGTGAGGTTGCCATGTTGAGGTTACCATGTAACTGTTGGCTGGTGGCTTTAAGGTATGGTGGCAGCTTTAACCATAGGCTTTAACTGCTCTGTGACACCCTCAAACAGATCTAATGTACGACAAATCTGTACTTAGTACGAGCAAAAGGTTTACATTTTCCGAACCATAAGACCTTGCTGAACGCGTCCATGTCACTTTGGTGTTTCTAGAGTAAAAATTGTTGATTGGGTCGCAGGTTGGAAACTTTGGGACGTTTAGAAAATCAGCGCCTACTTTTGAATGGGAGTCAATGGGAGGAGAGAGGGAACTGGCTGCACTCGGAGGCTCCCAGTTTAAATTGTGTTCGTCTCTCTGGTTTTTTGAGCACATGAAGAGATCAAGGATGAGCTTGTCTACAAGCATGCCCGAAATTATGTGTGTAGAGTGTAATCTGTGGCCGTGCTGGCAGGATAGAGAGAAAAATGTGAGAGGATTTTTAGACCCTCTGTCACTCTACCAACTGCCAACGTCCGAACATTCCGTCCCATTGACTTTCATGTTAAATCTGAATTTTGTCAGAAATTTTAATGATTTTAAAACTATACATATATCTGAAACTGTTGAAGATATCAATAAGCTGAGATATAGCTGAATAGTTGAAAGGTTTGTGAACAGTTTAAAAGTTGAATGAAGTCTGTAGCTGAAAGTATGCTGAAGCTATTAGAGGCTGAATGAAGCAGAAGATTTGAAGAGTTTGAAGACTGTTTCAATTCATTTCCTATGAGAGAAAAATTGCAGAAAAAGTTAAATATTTTAAAAAGTATAAATAGTATAAAAGAGAAAAATAATAGCAATATTGTCCTGAAAAAGCTGCACGTTTTGATATATGAATTGTTGAAATAGCACAAAGTATGAAGGAGCAGAAAACTGCTGAAAAAGGGTGAAAGAAGTAAGAATAATAATAACTAGAAAAAGATAGCATTTCCTGCAGAAAATGCGTGTGAATGCTGAAAGCAGCTGAACGCTATTGCTGAAGCAATGCTGAATGAGCTGAAGAAATTGTTGAATCAATGCTAAATTAGTTGACGAAACTGCTAAAGCAATGTTGAAAAGACTAATGCTAGAGTAGAGTAGAGTAGAGAGTAGAGGAATACTTTATTCATCCCTAGGAGGGAACAAGCTGAAACATATAACTTGTAGTGTGAGATGAATGCCTTTTTAAAGGTAAAAAGCAGTAGAAATGCTAAAGGGAGAAGAAAACATTGAAATTCTGCATGTTTAAATGTAATGGTTAAATAGTTTAAATCTGCAGCTAACCTGACAGGAAGGACAACTGATGAACCAGCACTAACATAGCCGAAGCAATGGCTGAGAATATATTTAAAAGTAGAAGATGTGAGACTTTGTATGAAATGGCTGGAAATTACTTGAATTGTCAAAGAAGAGTTTGAAAAATTCCTGAATTTGGAAAAAAGTTAATGCCTACTGAAATACATTGTAAACTGACAGCAGAAGAACATTGTTGAAGAATATAGATCGAGCATTAGCTGAGGAGTAGAACATGTAAACAGCGGGTTTAATGGTGTGAAATGGTTGAGAAGAGCCTCAGTAGTTTAGGATACGTGTAAAACAATGTGTTCAACATGACCAAAATGGGGAAATGTGTATTTTCAGTTTAAATAGCTAAAGAACAAAATTAACAGCAACGAGTCCATTAACTACAACAGGAAGATAGAGAGGTACATACAAAACAGTCAGACAACTGTAGGAAAAGTGTGTGTGTGTGTGTGTGTGTGTGTGTGTGTGTGTGTGTGTGTGTGTGTGTGTGTGTGTGTGTGTGTGTGTGTGTGTGTGTGAGTGTGTGTGTGTGTGTGAGTGAGTGAGGAAGATATACATAAAGTTCTGACCTGACAACTGTATGAAATGTGTGTGTGTTGGACGTGTGTGTCTGTTTGTGTATGGTTAGTGTGTGTCCATTTGTGTGTGTGTTTGTTGTGTGTGCATGTGTGTCTGTTTGTGTGTAATTGTGTAAATTGTGTATGTGTTTGGTAAGTGGTTGTATGTTTGTTGGGTGTGTGTGTGTGTGTGTGTGTGTGTGTGTGTGTGTGTGTGTGTGTGTGTGTGTGTGTGTGTGTAGGTGTGTGTGTTTGTGTGTGTGTGGTAGTTAGTGTGTGTCCATTTGTGTGTGTGTTGGATGTGTGTGTATGGTGAGTGTGTGTCCATTTGTGTGTGTGTCTCCATTTGTGTGTGTGTGTGTGTGTGTGTGTATGGTGTGTGTGTGTGTGTGTGTGTGTGTGTGTGTGTGTGTGTGTTTGTAGTAGTTAGTGTGTGTCCATTTGTGTGTGTGTGTTGGATGTGTATGCATGGTGAGTGTGTGTCCATTTGTGTGTGTGTGTGCGTGTGTGTTGGATGTGTGTGTATGGTGAGTGTGTGTCCATTTGTGTGTGTGTGTGTGTGTGTGTGTGTCCATTTGTGTGTGTGTGTGTGTGTGTGTGTGTTGGATGTGTGTGTGTGTGTGTGTGTGTGTGTGGTAGTTAGTGTGTGTCCATTTGTGTGTGTGTGTGTGTGTGTGTATGACCGACAGACAGTCAGACAGAGAGAATGTGTGTGCGTTGCCATGGTGACGTTGCCATGGTGAGGTTACCATGGTGAGGTTGCCATGTTGAGGTTACCATGTAACTGTTGGCTGGTGGCTTTAAGGTATGGTGGCAGCTTTAACCATAGGCTTTAACTGCTCTGTGACACCCTCAAACAGATCTAATGTACGACAAATCTGTACTTAGTACGAGCAAAAGGTTTACATTTTCCGAACCATAAGACCTTGCTGAACGCGTCCGTGTCACTTTGGTGTTTCTAGAGTAAAAATTGTTGATTGTGTCGCAGGTTGGAAACTTTGGGACGTTTAGAAAATCAGCGCCTACTTTTGAATGGGAGTCAATGAGAGGAGAGAGGGAAATGGCCACACTCAGAGGCTCCCAGTTTAAATTGTGTTCGTCTCTCTGGTTTTTTGAGCACATGAAGAGATCAAGGATGAGCTTGTCTACAAGCATGCCCGAAATTATGTGTGTAAAGTGTAATCTGTGGCCGTACTGACAGGATAGAGAGAAAAATGTGAGAGGATTTTTTAGACCCTCTGTCACTCTGCCAACTGCCAACGTCCGAACATTCCGTCCCATTGACTTTCATGTTAAATCTGAATTTTGTCAGAAATTTTAATGATTTTAAAACTATACATATATCTGAAACTGTTGAAGATATCAATAAGCTGAGATACAGCTGAATAGTTGAAAGGTTTGTGAACAGTTTAAAAGTTGAATGAAGTCTGTAGCTGAAAGTATGCTGAAGCTATTAGAGGCTGAATGAAGCAGAAGATTTGAAGAGTTTGAAGACTGTTTCAATGTTTTTCCTATGAGAGAAAAATTGCACAAAAAGTTAAATATTTTAAAAAGTATAAATAGTATGAAAGAGAAAAATAATAGCATAAATGTCCTGAAAAAGCTGCACGTTTTGATATATGAATTGTTGAAATAGCACAAAGTATGAAGGACTAGTTAGATGCAGAAAAAGAGCGGAAGAAGTAAGAATAATAAGTATAAAGATTTGAATAACAATAGTGTGAATGCTTCCAGCATTCACACTAATAATAATAATAATAAGTATAAAGATTTGAATAACAATAGTGTGAATGCTTCCAGCATTCACACTAATAATAAGAAAAAATCCACACAATAACAGTAGTGCCCGGGCTTTGCCCGGGCACTGGTCCCTGCAGCTATTTCATAGCTGTTGGGACCAGTGCCCGGGGCGATTGCCCGTGGCCCTAATAATAAGTATAAAGATTTGAATAACAATAGTGTGAATGCTTGCAGCATTCACACTAACTAGAAAAAGAAAGCATTTCCTGCAGAAAATGCGTG
>NC_140922.1:32875953-33098453 GCF_045865225.1 Trachurus japonicus | reverse complement strand
GCAGGCCATGACGTCAAGCTCTTAATCAGCACAGCGTAACTGTCTTCACCTGTGCAGATCAGCTGATGGCTCAGCTGACTCCCCTATTGGGGAACTGCATTCAGGGCGCGCTATTTAAACTGCTCTAGCCCGACGTCACCTCCCTTGCTGCTGCTTCTTCCTCTGCCGGCTTTTTTGCAAGACGGGCCCCCGCATGAGGGAAGGATCGCTGGTTGTGTTCGTGCTCGCCCTGCTGCTCCCGATGTCGTCGCCCCGTCCACGATGCGGACCCGCGGCGGCTGGCGCGGTGTCGTGTCATGGGGCTTCAGCGAAGCTCTGGAACGGAGGACGCCATCTGTGACGACGGGGGAGGGGGGCTCCTTCTCTCCGTCGGGGCTCTCACCTGGCAGGCGGGGGCGGCGTCACACACAGCTGTTCCATTGACCGACGACGGCTGATTCCGGGACTGTGGAGTTTCTGTTTGCCAGCGATGCTGCCAAGCGGTCGGAGCGTCACACAAGGAACGGTTTGCTTTATTCTTAATTTGCGCTGGGTTTCAACCTCCATAGCGATAATACAGAATCATATTTGGCATTGAATTATTCACTGAGGCAGCTCCTTTTGCGGGTTTTGGGGGGTTCGTCTATTTCCTTTTAAATGGGCTACATTCCAACTTAAATAGCCTCCTGACATCTCTTGTTGCTAGAGGGTCAGGGATTTGCCGGCGTGGTCGTTTTGGGGGGTTTTCTTTGCTCCCTGTTTTCTTGTCCGTAACAACATCTATTGCACGTCTGTCCGTCCTGGGTGAGGGATCCCTCCTCTGTTGCTCACCCTGAGGTTTCTCCGATTTTTCCCTGTTAAAAGGGTTTTCCATGGAGTTTTTCCTCAGTCGATGTGAGGGTCAAAGGACAGAGGATGTTGTTACGATGCCATGTAAAGCCCTTTGAGACAAACTGTTTGTAAAAACGGGCTATACAAATAAAATTGCCTTGCCTTACTGCGCCTGTCAATAGAGCCATTCTAGATGCACAAAAAGCCATGAGCCTCTCATTGTAAATAATTGATTTAATATTATTATTGTTATTATTATTATTATTAATAATGGTTATTATTGTAATTATTATTGTTAAGAGGTAGCGTGTGGCTTATTCCCTATTAAATTTTATAGGAAAAAATTAATTCCATCCTAGATAGCCTCCTGGCATCTCTTAGCAGAGGTTCCAGGATTTGCCGGTGTGGTTGTTTTGGGGGTTTTCTTTGCTGCTGCGCTCCCTGCTTATGCCGTTCATGATGGCTCGTGAAGGGCAGGAAGGTGCTCTTCCTGCCTCAGGCTTTCCACGCAAGCGCGTGGAAGAGCAGGGGGTCCCAGAACAGTACCATACCGCCAAATTAAACTGTGCAAGTAAATATTATTTTGACATAGTGGTCCTGACAGAAATTAAGCGTAGCGTTAGTTCTGGCAGGCCATGACGTCAAGCTCTTAATCAGCACAGCGTAACTGTCTTCACCTGTGCAGATCAGCTGATGGCTCAGCTGACTCCCCTATTGGGGAACTGCATTCAGGGCGCGCTATTTAAACTGCTCTAGCCCGACGTCACCTCCCTTGCTGCTGCTGCTTCCTCTGCTGGCTTTTTTGCAACCCACCTCCGCCCCAGCTCCTCCTGTCATTGTACATGTTGGTTGCTCTGCTCTGTCTGGGTTTTCTTTGCTGCTGCGCTCCCTGCTTATGCCGTTCATGATGGCTCGTGAAGGGCAGGAAGGTGCTCTTCCTGCCTCAGGCTTTCCACGCAAGCGCGTGGAAGAGCAGGGGGTCCCAGAACAGTACCATACCGCCAAATTAAACTGTGCAAGTAAATATTATTTTGACATAGTGGTCCTGACAGAAGTATAAATAGTATGAAAGAGAAAAATAATAGCATAAATGTCCTGAAAAAGCTGCACGTTTTGATATATGAATTGTTGAAATAGCACAAAGTATGAAGAAGTAGTTAAACACAGAAAAAGGGAAGAAGACTCAGAATAACTAGAAAAAGATAGCATTTCCTGCAGAAAATGCGTGTGAATGCTGAAAGCAGCTGAACGCTGTTGCTGAAGCAATGCTGAATGAGCTGAAGAAATTGTTGAATCAATGCTAAATTAGTTGACGAAACTGCTAAAGCAATGTTGAAAAGACTAATGCTAGAGTAGAGTAGAGAGTAGATGAATACTTTATTCATCCCTAGGAGGGAAAAAGCTGAAACATATAACTTGTAGTGTGAGATGAATGCCTTTTTAAAGGTAAAAAGCAGTAGAAATGCTAAAGGGAGAAGAAAACATTGAAATTCTGCATGTTTAAATGTAATGGTTAAATAGTTGAAATCTGTAGCTAACCTGACAGGAAGGAAAACTGATGAACCAGCACTAACATAGCCGAAGCAATGGCTGAGAATATATTTAAAAGTAGAAGATGTGAGACTTTGTATGAAATGGCTGGAAATTACTTGAATTGTCAAAGAAGAGTTTGAAAAATTCCTGAATTAGGAAAAAAGTTAATGCCTACTGAAATACATTGTAAACTGACAGCAGAAGAACATTGTTGAAGAATATAGATGGAGCATTAGCTGAGGAGTAGAACATGTAAACAGCGGGTTAAATGGTGTGAAATGGTTGAGAAGAGCCTCAGTAGTTTAGGATACGTGTAAAACAATGTGTTCAACATGACCAAAATGGGGAAATGTGTATTTTCTGTTTAAATAGCTAAAGAACAAAATTAACAGCAACGAGTCCATTAACTACAACAGGAAGACAGAGAGGTACATACAAAACAGTCAGACAACTGTAGGAAAAGTGTGTGTGTGTGTGTGTGTGTGTGTGTGAGTGAGGAAGATATACAAAAGTGTGTGTGTGTGTGTGTGTGTGTGTGTGTGTGTGTGTGTGAGTGAGGAAGATATACAAAAGTGTGTGTGTGTGTGTGTGTGTGTGTGTGTGTGTGTGTGTGTGTGTGTGTGTGTGTGTGTGTGTGTGTGAGTGAGGAAGATATACAAAAAGTTCTGACCTGACAACTGTATGAAATGTGTGTGTGTTGGACATGTGTGTCTGTTTGTGTATGGTTAGTGTGTGTCCATTTGTGTGTGTGTTTGTTGTGTGTGCATGTGTGTCTGTTTGTGTGTAATTGTGTAAATTGTGTATGTGTTTGGTAAGTGGTTGTATGTTTGTTGGGTGTGTGTGTGTGTGTGTGTGTGTGTGGTAGTTAGTGTGTGTCCATTTGTGTGTGTGTGTGTGTGTGTGTGTTGGATGTGTGTGTATGGTGAGTGTGTGTCCATTTGTGTGTGTGTGTGTGTGTGTGTGTGTGTAGTAGTTAGTGTGTGTCCATTTGTGTGTGTGTGTTGGATGTGTATGCATGGTGAGTGTGTGTCCATTTGTGTGTGTGTGTGTGTTGGATGTGTGTGTATGGTGAGTGTGTGTGTGTGTGTGTGTGTGTGTGTGTGTGTTTGTGTGTGTGTGTGTGGTAGTTAGTGTGTGTCCATTTGTGTGTGTGTGTGTGTGTGTGTTGGATGTGTGTGTATGGTGAGTGTGTGTCCATTTGTGTGCGTGTGTGTTGGATGTGTGTGTATGGTGTGTGTGTGTGTGTGTGTGTGTGTGTGTAGTAGTTAGTGTGTGTCCATTTGTGTGTGTGTGTTGGATGTGTATGCATGGTGAGTGTGTGTCCATTTGTGTGTGTGTGTGTGTGTGTTGGATGTGTGTGTATGGTGAGTGTGTGTCCATTTGTGTGTGTGTGTGTGTGTGTCCATTTGTGTGTGTGTGTGTGTGTGGTAGTTAGTGTGTGTCCATTTGTGTGTGTGTGTATGACCGACAGACAGTCAGACAGAGAGAATGTGTGTGCGTTGCCATGGTGACGTTGCCATGGTGAGGTTACCATGGTGAGGTTGCCATGTTGAGGTTACCATGTAACTGTTGGCTGGTGGCTTTAAGGTATGGTGGCAGCTTTAACCATAGGCTTTAACTGCTCTGTGACACCCTCAAACAGATCTAATGTACGACAAATCTGTACTTAGTACGAGCAAAAGGTTTACATTTTCCGAACCATAAGACCTTGCTGAACGCGTCCATGTCACTTTGGTGTTTCTAGAGTAAAAATTGTTGATTGTGTCGCAGGTTGGAAACTTTGGGACGTTTAGAAAATCAGCGCCTACTTTTGAATGGGAGTCAATGAGAGGAGAGAGGGAACTGGCTGCACTCGGAGGCTCTTAGTTTAAATTGTGTTCGTCTCTCTGGTTTTTTGAGCACATGAAGAGATCAAGGATGAGCTTGTCTACAAACGTGGCCGAAATTATGTGTGTAGAGTGTAATCTGTGGCCGTGCTGGCAGGATAGAGAGAAAAATGTGAGAGGATTTTTAGACCCTCTGTCACTCTACCAATTGCCAACGTCCGAACATTCCGTCCCATTGACTTTCATGTTAAATCTGAATTTTGTCAGAAATTTTAATGATTTTAAAACTATACATATATCTGAAACTGTTGAAGATATCAATAAGCTGAGATATAGCTGAATAGTTGAAAGGTTTGTGAACAGTTTAAAAGTTGAATGAAGTCTGTAGCTGAAAGTATGCTGAAGCTATTAGAGGCTGAATGAAGCAGAAGATTTGAAGAGTTTGAAGACTGTTTCAATTCATTTCCTATGAGAGAAAAATTGCACAAAAAGGTAAATATTTTAAAAAGTATAAATAGTATGAAAGAGAAAAATAATAGCATAAATGTCCTGAAAAAGCTGCACGTTTTGATATATGAATTGTTGAAATAGCACAAAGTATGAAGAAGGAGTTAAACGCAGAAAAAGGGAAGAAGAAGTAAGAACTAGAAAAAGATAGCATTTCCTGCAGAAAATGCGTGTGAATGCTGAAAGCAGCTGAACGCTGTTGCTGAAGCAATGCTGAATGAGCTGAAGAAATTGTTGAATCAGTGCTAAATTAGTTGACGAAACTGCTAAAGCAATGTTGAAAAGACTAATGCTAGAGTAGAGTAGAGTAGAGTAGAGTAGAGTAGAGTAGAGTAGAGTAGAGTGGAGTGGAGTATAGTAGAGAGTAGAGGAATACTTTATTCATCCCTAGGAGGGAAAAAGCTTAAACATATAACTTGTAGAAAGGTAAAAAGCAGTAGAAATACTAAAGGGAGAAGAAAACATTGAAATTCTGCATGTTTAAATGTAATGGTTAAATAGATGAAATCTGTAGCTAACCTGACAGGAAGGACAACTGATGAACCAGCACTAACATAGCTGAAGCAATGGCTGAGAATATATTTAAAAGTAGAAGATGTGAGACTTTGTATGAAATGGCTGGAAATTACTTGAATTGTCAAAGAAGAGTTTGAAAAATTCCTGAATTAGGAAAAAAGTTAATGCCTACTGAAATACATTGTAAACTGACAGCAGAAGAACATTGTTGAAGAATATAGATGGAGCATTAGCTGAGGAGTAGAACATGTAAACAGCGGGTTTAATGGTGTGAAATGGTTGAGAAGAGCCTCAGTAGTTTAGGATACGTGTAAAACAATGTGTTCAACATGACCAAAATGGGGAAATGTGTATTTTCAGTTTAAATAGCTAAAGAACAAAATTAACAGCAACGAGTCCATTAACTACAACAGGAAGATAGAGAGGTACATACAAAACAGTCAGACAACTGTAGGAAAAGTGTGTGCGGTTAGTGTGTCCATTTGTGTGTGTGTTTGTTTTGTGTGCATGTGTGTCTGTTTGTGTGTAATTGTGTAAATTGTGTATGTGTTTGGTAAGTGGTTGTATGTTTGTTGGGTGTGTGTGTGTGTGTGTGTGTGTGTGTGTGTGTGTGTGCGCGCGTGTGTGGTAGTTAGTGTGTGTGTGTGTGTATGGTGAGTGTGTGTCCATTTGTGTGTGAGTGTGTGTCCATGTGTGTGTGTGTGTGTGTGTGTGTGTGTGGTAGTTAGTGTGTGTCCATTTGTGTGTGTGTGTGTGTGTGTGTGTGTGTTGGATGTGTGTGTATGGTGAGTGTGTGTCCATTTGTGTGTGTGTGTGTGTGTGTGTGTGTGTGTGTGTGTGTGTGTGTGTGTGTGTGTGTGTGTGTGTGTGTGTGTGTGTGTGTGTGTGGTATAGTATATAATAGTATGAAAGAGAAAAATAATAGCATAAATGTCCTGAAAAAGCTGCACGTTTTGATATATGAATTGTTGAAATAGCACAAAGTATGAAGAAGGAGTTAAACGCAGAAAAAGGGAAGAAGAAGTAAGAACTAGAAAATTTCCTCTCGGGAAATTTTGAATGGGCCACGGGAGCTACTGCGGGTTGTGCCATCTCTGTCAACATGGGAATCAAACCAACGATCTTAAGGTCAAGACAGAGCTGATCAGACAGACACATGATCATCTTTCTATAAGCACTGATATGGAGGAGCTGTAACCACATTAGGTTACCTGTGTGTGTGTGTGTGTGTGTGTGTGTGTGTGTGTGTGTGTGACTGAAATCACATGAAGCTGGCTCTAGAGTCTGTGTGTGTGTGTGTGACTGACCTGTCACATAGTTAGTTAGTAGCTGCATCCTGTGTCAGTCTGATTTAGCTGTGTCTGTGTTTATAAACATTTAAACGAGCGCCAGGTGGATTGTTTATGAAGTTAACGAGCTCTGGCCTGAGGATCAAAGAGGTTACCACGGCGATAGGGGCCCCCGCAGGCTGAGACAGACAGAAACGTGGAGAAAAACAGCCATTTTCTGCCTCTAAACCGGCCTCACAATTAGGCTTAGCATGACAAAACGGTAACTCCTATCAGAACAAAACACAGATCAACGTTGCTCTAAGGACTTACTGAAAATTTCGGTACGATTTGGTGTTTCTACAGTAAATATTTTGGCGACGCTGGCAGTTTTAAAACATCAGGCCGTTCTGCTCCTCTCAGAAAATATTTGTATTGGACTCAATGAGGAGCAGGGACAGACGTGGCCGCACTCAGAGGCTGATTCTGTAAGTTCTGTAAGTCTCTCTGATATTTTGAGCACATGACATGAGAGATAACAAGTTTGTCTTACAAATTCTGAAAAAATTATGTCTGTAGAGTGTAAATTGTGGCCGTGGTGGCAATTTATCCAGAAAAAATACAGAATGTTTCTTCACTCTCTCCCACTCTAACCGATGATGTCACGCACTCTGACACGAACATTCCATGCAATACACACCCATTATAAACTCATAATTTCTCCAAAAATGATCATGGTCATTGATCAGGGATTGATCAAAAACTATATGACCTATCAAAACGTGGAGTAATACGACAATACACAAGACTTGTGTCTACTGTTTAAAGTTTAAATGGAGTCTCTAGGTGAAAGTATGCCTGAGCAGTAGACTTTTGTTAAACTCCAATGATTGGTCTTTTTCGGTCTTTTTTTTTCGCCCGTCCCATTGACTTACATGCAAAATTTTTGCGCAGTTTTTCGCGACTACGTCGCGAAAAATTCGTAAACTGTTGAGAAAAGTAATAGCACAGCGATCCCGATCAGGACGCACGTTTTGATATATAATATGTCCTGCAACTCTTCGAGTTGCAGGACTAGTAGCACATCGAAAATCGTCCGGAAGATGAAGGAGAATAATAATAAGAAGAAAAAATCCACACAATAACAGTAGTGCCCGGGCTTCGCCCGGGCACTGGTCCCTGCAGCTATTTCATAGCTGTTGGGACCAGTGCCCGGTGCGATTGCCCGTGGCCCTAATAATAACTAGAAAAAGATAGCATTTCCTGCAGAAAATGCGTGTGAATGCTGAAAGCAGCTGAACGCTGTTGCTGAAGCAATGCTGAATGAGCTGAAGAAATTGTTGAATCAATGCTAAATTAGTTGACGAAACTGCTAAAGCAATGTTGAAAAGACTAATGCTAGAGTAGAGTAGAGAGTAGATGAATACTTTATTCATCCCTAGGAGGGAAAAAGCTGAAACATATAACTTGTAGTGTGAGATGAATGCCTTTTTAAAGGTAAAAAGCAGTAGAAATGCTAAAGGGAGAAGAAAACATTGAAATTCTGCATGTTTAAATGTAATGGTTAAATAGTTGAAATCTGTAGCTAACCTGACAGGAAGGACAACTGATGAACCAGCACTAACATAGCTGAAGCAATGGCTGAGAATATATTTAAAAGTAGAAGATGTGAGACTTTGTATGAAATGGCTGGAAATTACTTGAATTGTCAAAGAAGAGTTTGAAAAATTTCTGAATTAGGAAAAAAGTTAATGCCTACTGAAATACATTGTAAACTGACAGCAGAAGAACATTGTTGAAGAATATAGATGGAGCATTAGCTGAGGAGTAGAACATGTAAACAGCGGGTTTAATGGTGTGAAATGGTTGAGAAGAGCCTCAGTAGTTTAGGATACGTGTAAAACAATGTGTTCAACATGAACAAAATGGGGAAATGTGTATTTTCAGTTTAAATAGCTAAAGAACAAAATTAACAGCAACGAGTCCATTAACTACAACAGGAAGATAGAGAGGTACATACAAAACAGTCAGACAACTGTAGGAAAAGTGTGTGTGTGTGTGTGTGTGTGTGTGTGTGTGTGTGTGTGTGTGTGTGTGTGTGTGTGTGTGTGTGTGTGTGTGAGAGAGAGTGAGAAAGATATACAAAAAGTTCTGACCTGACAACTGTATGAAATGTGTGTGTGTGTGTTTGTGCATGGTTAGTGTGTGTCCATTTGTGTGTGTGTTTGTTGTGTGTACGTGTGTGTCTGTGTGTGTGTGTAATTGTGTAAATTGTGTATGTGTTTGGTAAGTGGTTGTATGTTTGTTGTGTGTGTGTGTGTGTGTGTGTGTGTGTGGTAGTTAGTGTGTGTCCATTTGTGTGTGTGTGTTGGATTTGTGTGTGTGTGTGTCCATTTGTGTGTGTGTGTAGTAGTTAGTGTGTGTCCATTTGTGTGTGTGTGTTGGATGTGTATGCATGGTGAGTGTGTCCATTTGTGTGTGTGTGTGTGTGTGTGTGTGTGTGTGTGTGTGTGTGTGTGTGTGTGTGTGTGTGTGTGTGTGTGTGTGTGTGTGTGTGTGTGTGTGTGTTGGACATGTGTGTATGGTCAGTGTGTGTCCATTTGTGTGTGTGTGTTGGATATGTGTGTATGGTCAGTGTGTGTCCATTTGTGTGTGTGTGTTGGATGTGTGTTGGATATGAGTGTATGGTCAGTGTGTGTCCGTGTGTGTGTGTGTGTGTGTGTGTGTGTGTGTGTGTGTGTGTGTGTGTGTGTGTGTATGACCGACAGACAGTCAGACAGAGAGAATGTGTGTGCATTGCCATGGTGACGTTGCCATGGTGAGGTTACCATGGTGAGGTTGCCATGTTGAGGTTACCATGTAACTGTTGGCTGGTGGCTTTAAGGCATGGTGGCAGCTTTAACCATAGGCTTTAACTGCTCTGTGACACCCTCAAACAGATCTAATGTACGACAAATCTGTACTTAGTACGAGCAAAAGGTTTACATTTTCCGAACCATAAGACCTTGCTGAACGCGTCCATGTCACTTTGGTGTTTCTAGAGTAAAAATTGTTGATTGTGTCGCAGGTTGGAAACTTTGGGACGTTTAGAAAATCAGCGCCTACTTTTGAATGGGAGTCAATGAGAGGAGAGAGGGAACTGGCTGCACTCGGAGGCTCCCAGTTTAAATTGTGTTCGTCTCTCTGGTTTTTTGAGCACATGAAGAGATCAAGGATGAGCTTGTCTACAAGCATGCCCGAAATTATGTGTGTAGAGTGTAATCTGTGGCCGTACTGACAGGATAGAGAGAAAAATGTGAGAGGATTTTTAGACCCTCTGTCACTCTACCAACTGCCAACGTCCGAACATTCCGTCCCATTGACTTTCATGTTAAATCTGAATTTTGTCAGAAATTTTAATGATTTTAAAACTATACATATATCTGAAACTGTTGAGGATATCAATAAGCTGAGATATAGCTGAATAGTTGAAAGGTTTGTGAACAGTTTAAAAGTTGAATGAAGTCTGTAGCTGAAAGTATGCTGAAGCTATTAGAGGCTGAATGAAGCAGAAGATTTGAAGAGTTTGAAGACTGTTTCAATGTATTCCTATGGGAAAAAAATTAGCAGAAAAAGTTAAATATTTTAAAAAGTATAAATAGTATGAAAGAGAAAAGTAATAGCATAAATGTCCTGAAAAAGCTGCACGTTTTGATATATGAATTGTTGAAATAGCACAAAGTATGAAGGACTAGTTAAACGCAGAAAAAGGGAAGAAGACTCAGAATAATAATAAGTTTAAAGAAACAAAATGGCCGAACAGAATAACAATACTGTGAATGCTTCCAGCATTCACACTAATAACTAGAAAATTTCCTCTCGGGAAATTTTGAATGGGCCACGGGAGCTACTGCGGGTTGTGCCATCTCTGTCAACATGGGAATCAAACCCACGATCTTAAGGTCAAGACACAGCTGATCAGACAGACACATGATCATCTTTCTATAAGCACTGATATGGAGGAGCTGTAACCACATTAGGTTAACTGTGTGTGTGTGTGTGTGTGTGTGTGTGTGTGTGTGTGTGTGTGTGTGTGTCTGTGTGTGTGTGTGTGACACCAACAAGGTTTAACTTTAAAACCAGATTAAATCATGGTTTAAGTTTAAATTCTGTTGCACGTTAACTGTGTTTTAATCACATGAAGGTGTGTGTGTGTTTGTGTGTGTGTGTGTGACTGTAATCACATGAAGCTGGCTCTAGAGTCTGTGTGTGTGTGTGTGTGTGTGTGTGACTGACTTGACACATAGTGTTAGTTAGTAGCTGCATCCTGTGTCAGTCTGATTTAGCTGTGTCTGTGTTTATAAACATTTAAACGAGCGCCAGGTGGATTGTTTATGAAGTTAACGAGCTCTGGCCTGAGGATCAAAGAGGTTACCACGGCGATAGGGGCCCCCGCAGGCTGAGACAGACAGAAACGTGGAGAAAAAGAGCCATTTTCTGCCTCTAAACCGGTCTCACATTTAGGCTTAGCATGACAAAACGGTAACTCCTATCAGAACAAAACACAGATCAACGTTGCTCTAAGGACTTACTGAAAATTTCGGTACGATTTGGTGTTTCTACAGTAAATATTTTGGCGACGCTGGCAGTTTTAAAACATCAGGCCGTTCTGCTCCTCTCAGAAAATATTTGTATTGGACTCAATGAGGAGCAGAGACAGACGTGGCCGCACACAGAGGCTGATTCTGTCAATTCTGTAAGTCTCTCTGATATTTTGAGCACATGACATGAGAGATAACAAGTTTGTCTTACAAATTCTGAAAAAATTATGTCTGTAGAGTGTAAATTGTGGCCGTGCTGACAGTTTATCCAGAAAAAATACAGAATGTTTCTTCACTCTCTCCCACTCTAACCGATGATGTCACGCACTCTGACACGAACATTCCATGCAATACACACCCATTATAATCTCATAATTTCTCCAAAAATCATGGTCATTGATCAGGGATTGATCAAAAACTATATGACCTATCAAAACGTGGAGTAATACGACAATACACAAGACTTGTGTCTACTGTTTAAAGTTTAAATGGAGTCTCTAGGTGAAAGTATGCCTGAGCAGTAGACGTTTGTTAAACTCCAATGATTGGTCTTTTTCGGTCTTTTTTTTCCGCCCGTCCCATTGACTTACATGCAAAATTTTTGCGCAGTTTTTCGCGACTATGTCGCGAAAAATTCGTAATCTGTTGAGAAAAGTAATAGCACAGCGATCCCGATCAAGACGCACGTTTTGATATATAATTTGTAGCGCATCGAAAATCGGCCGGAAGTGGAAAAATAATAATAATAAGAAAAAATCCACACAATAACAGTAGTGCCCGGGCTTTGCCCGGGCACTGGTCCCTGCAGCTATTTCATAGCTGTTGGGACCAGTGCCCGGTGCGATTGCCCGTGGCCCTAATAACTAGAAAAAGATAGCATTTCCTGCAGAAAATGCGTGTGAATGCTGAAAGCAGCTGAACGTTGTTGCTGAAGCAATGCTGAATGAGCTGAAGAAATTGTTGAATCAATGCTAAATTAGTTGACGAAACTGCTAAAGCAATGTTGAAAAGACTAATGCTAGAGTAGAGTAGAGTAGAGTAGAGTAGAGTAGAGAGTAGAGGAATACTTTATTCATCCCTAGGAGGGAAAAAGCTGAAACATGTAACTTGTAGTGTGAGATGAATGCCTTTTTAAAGGTAAAAAGCAGTAGAAATGCTAAAGGGAGAAGAAAACATTGAAATTCTGCATGTTTAAATGTAATGGTTAAATAGTTGAAATCTGCAGCTAACCTGACAGGAAGGACAACTGATGAACCAGCACTAACATAGCCGAAGCAATGGCTGAGAATATATTTAAAAGTAGAAGATGTGAGACTTTGTATAAAATGGCTGGAAATTACTTGAATTGTCAAAGAAGAGTTTGAAAAATTCCTGAATTAGGAAAAAAGTTAATGCCTACTGAAATACATTGTAAACTGACAGCAGAAGAACATTGTTGAAGAATATAGATCGAGCATTAGCTGAGGAGTAGAACATGTAAACAGCGGGTTTAATGGTGTGAAATGGTTGAGAAGAGCCTCAGTAGTTTAGGATACGTGTAAAACAATGTGTTCAACATGACCAAAATGGGGAAATGTGTATTTTCAGTTTAAATAGCTAAAGAACAAAATTAACAGCAACAAGTCCATCAACTACAACAGGAAGATAGAGAGGTACAAAACAGTCAGACAACTGTAGGAAAAGTGTGTGCGGTTAGTGTGTCCATTTGTGTGTGTGTTTGTTGTGTGTGCATGTGTGTCTGTTTGTGTGTAATTGTGTAAATTGTGTATGTGTTTGGTAAGTGGTTGTATGTTTGTTGGGTGTGTGTGTGTGTGTGTGTGTGTGTGTGTGCGCGTGTGTGTGGTAGTTAGTGTGTGTCCGTGTGTGTGTGTGTATGGTGAGTGTGTGTCCATTTGTGTGTGAGTGTGTGTCCATGTGTGTGTGTGTGTGTGTTGGATGTGTGTGTATGGTGAGTGTGTGTCCATTTGTGTGTGTGTGTGTGGTAGTTAGTGTGTGTCCATTTGTGTGTGTGTGTGTGTGTGTGTGTGTGTTGGATGTGTGTGTATGGTGAGTGTGTGTCCATTTGTGTGTGTGTGTGTGTGTGTGTGTGTGTGTGGTAGTTAGTGTGTGTCCATTTGTGTGTGTCCATCGGTGTGTGTGTGTGTGTGTGTGTGTGTGACACTGACAGACTGAGAGAGAATGTGTGTGAATATATGAATTGTTGAAATAGCACAAAGTATGAAGGAGGAGTTAGATCCTGAAAAAGAGCGGAAGAAGTAAGAATAATAATTAGATAGATAGATAGATAGATAGATAGATAGATAGACAAAGAGAGAGAGAGAGAGATAGAGAGGGTGACAGAGGGAGAAGGAGAGACAGAGAGTGAAACACACACACACACACACACACACACACACACACACACACACACACACACACACACAGGTAGATAGATAGACAGACAGATAGATAAATAGACAGACAGACAGATAGATCTAGAGAGAAGGAGAGAGGGAGAGAGAGGGAGGGAGGGAGAAGGGAGAGAGAGAAGGAGAGGGAAGGATAGAGAGAGGGAGGAAGGGAAGGAGAGAGGGAAGGAGAGAGAGAGAGAGGAAGGGAGGGAGAGAGGGAGGGAAGGATAGAGAGAGGGAGGAAGGGAGGGAGAGAGGGAAGGAGGGAGACAGAAGAGAGAGAGGGAAGGATAGAGAGAGGGAGGAAGGGAGGGATTATAATTATTATTATTTAGAAGTATATAGTATTGAATAATATCATTTCAGACAGACAGACAGACAGACCCAGAGAGAACAAAAGAGAGAGACAAATAGAGAGGGTGACACAGAGAGAGAGAAAGAGAGAGATAGATAGACAGACAGACAGACAGACAGACAGACAGACAGACAGACAGATAGATAGATAGATAGATAGATATCTATCTATCTATCTATCTATGGAGAGAGAGAGAGACAGACAGACAGACAGACAGACAGACAGACCATGCCACAGCATGGTGGCAGCTTTAACCATAGGCTTTAACTGCTCTGTGACACCCTCAAACAGATCTAATGTACGACAAATCTGTACTTAGTACGAGCAAAAGGTTTACATTTTCCGAACCATAAGACCTTGCTGAACGCGTCCATGTCACTTTGGTGTTTCTAGAGTAAAAATTGTTGATTGTGTCGCAGGTTGGAAACTTTGGGACATTTAGAAAATCAGCGCCTACTTTTGAATGGGAGTCAATGAGAGGAGAGAGGGAACTGGCCGCACTCAGAGGCTCCGAGTTTAAATTGTGTAAGTCTCTCTGGTTTTTTGAGCACATGAAGAGATCAAGGATGAGCTTGTCTACAAACGTGGCCGAAATTATGTGTGTAGAGTGTAATCTGTGGCCGTGCTGACAGGATAGAGAGAAAAATGTGAGAGGATTTTTAGACTCTCTGTCACTCTGCCAACTGCCAACGTCCGAACATTCCGTCCCATTGACTTTCATGTTAAATCTGAATTTTGTCAGAAATTTTAATGATTTTAAAACTATACATATATCTGAAACAGTTGAAGATATCAATAAGCTGAGATATAGCTGAATAGTTGAAAGTTTTGTGAACAGTTTAAAAGTTGAATGAAGTCTGTAGCTGAAAGTATGCTGAAGCTATTAGAGGCTGAATGAAGCAGAAGATTTGAAGAGTTTGAAGACTGTTTCAATGTATTTCCTATGAGAGAAAAATTGCAGAAAAAGTTAAATATTTTAAAAAGTATAAATAGTATGAAAGAGGAAAGTCATAGCAATATTGTCCAGAAAAAGCTGCACGTTTTGATATATGAATTGTTGAAATAGCACAAAGTATGAAGGAGCAGAAAACTGCTGAAAAAGGGTGGAAGAAGTAAGAATAATAATAACTAGAAAATTTCCTCTCGGGAAATTTTGAATGGGCCACGGGAGCTACTGCGGGTTGTGCCATCTCTGTCAACATGGGAATCAAACCCACGATCTTAAGGTCAAGACAGAGCTGATCAGACAGACACATGATCATCTTTCTATAAGCACTGATATGGAGGAGCTGTAACCACATTAGGTTACCTGTGTGTGTGTGTGTGTGTGTGTGTGTGTGTGTGTGTGTGTGTGTGTGTGTGTGTGTGTGTGTGTGTGTGTGTGTGTGTGTGTGTGTGTCTGTGTGTGTCTGTGTGTGTGTGTGTGTGTGTGACACCAACAAGGTTTAACTTTAAAACCAGATTAAATCATGGTTTAAGTTTAAATTCTGTTGCACGTTAACTGTGTTTTAATCACATGAAGGTGTGTTTGTGTGTGTGTTTGTGTGTGTGTGTGTGTGTGTGTGTGTGTGACTGTAATCACATGAAGCTGGCTCGAGAGTCTGTGTGTGTGTGTGTGTGTGTGTGTGTGTGTGTGTGTGTGTGTGTGTGTGTGTGTGTGTGTGTGTGTGTGTGTGTGTGTGTGTGTGTGTGTGTGACTGTAATCACATGAAGCTGGCTCTAGAGTCTGTGTGTGTGTGTGTGTGACTGACTTGACACATAGTTAGTTAGTAGCTGCATCCTGTGTCAGTCTGATTTAGCTGTGTCTGTGTTTATAAACATTTAAACGAGCGCCAGGTGGATTGTTTATGAAGTTAACGAGCCCTGGCCTGAGGATCAAAGAGGTTACCACGGCGATAGGGGCCCCCGCAGGCTGAGACAGACAGAAACGTGGAGAAAAAGAGCCATTTTCTGCCTCTAAACCGGTCTCACAATTAGGCTTAGCATGACAAAACGGTAACTCCTATCAGAACAAAACACAGATCAACGTTGCTCTAAGGACTTACTGAAAATTTCGGTACGATTTGGTGTTTCTACAGTAAATATTTTGGCGACGCTGGCAGTTTTAAAACATCAGGCCGTTCTGCTCCTCTCAGAAAATATTTGTATTGGACTCAATAAGGAGCAGAGACAGACGTGGCCGCACTCAGAGGCTGATTCTGTAAGTTCTGTAAGTCTCTCTGATATTTTGAGCACATGACATGAGAGATAACAAGTTTGTCTTACAAATTCTGAAAAAATTATGTCTGTAGAGTGTAAATTGTGGCCGTGCTCACAGTTTATCCAGAAAAAATACAGAATGTTTCTTCACTCTCTCCCACTCTAACCGATGATGTCACGCACTCTGACACGAACATTCTATGCAATACACACCCATTATAATCTCATAATTTCTCCAAAAATGATCATGGTCATTGATCAGGGATTGATCAAAAACTATATGACGTATCAAAACGTGGAGTAATGCGACAATACACAAGACTTGTGTCTACTGTTTAAAGTTTAAATGGAGTCTCTAGGTGAAAGTATGCCTGAGCAGTAGACTTTTGTTAAACTCCAATGATTGGTCTTTTTCGGTCTTTTTTTTCCGTCCGTCCCATTGACTTACATGCAAAATTTTTGCGCAGTTTTTCGCGACTATGTCGCGAAAAATTCGTAAACTGTTGAGAAAAGTAATAGCACACCGATCCCGATCAGGACGCACGTTTTGATATATAATTTGTCCTGCAACTCTTCGAGTTGCAGGACTAGTAGCGCATCGAAAATCGGCCGGAAGTGGAAAAATAATAATAATAATAACTAGAAAATTTCCTCTCGGGAAATTTTGAATGGGCCGCGGGGCAACTGCCGATTTTGCCATCTCTGTCAACATGGGAATCAAACCCACGATCTTAAGCGCAAGACAGAGCTGATCAGACAGACACATGATCATCTTTCTATAAGCACTGATATGGAGGAGCTGTAACCACATTAGGTTACCTGTGTGTGTGTGTGTGTGTGTGTGTGTGTGTGTGTGTGTTTGTGTGTGTGTGTGTGTGTGACACCAACAAGGTTTAACTTTAAAACCAGATTAAATCATGGTTTAAGTTTAAATTCTGTTGCACGTTAACTGTGTTTTAATCACATGAAGGTGTGTGTGTGTGTAGGTGTGTGTGTGTGTGTGTGTGTGTGTGTGACTGTAATCACATGAAGCTGGCTCTAGAGTCTGTGTGTGTGTGTGTGTGACTGACTTGACACATAGTTAGTTAGTAGCTGCATCCTGTGTCACACTGTGTGTGTGTGTGTGTGTGTGTGACTGTAATCACATGAAGCTGGCTCTAGAGTCTGTGTGTGTGTGTGACTATGAGCTGCATCCTGTGTCAGTCTGATTTAGCTGTGTCTGTGTTTATAAACATTTAAACGAGCGCCAGGTGGATTGTTTATGAAGTTAACGAGCTCTGGCCTGAGGATCAAAGAGGTTACCACGGCGATAGGGGCCCCCGCAGGCTGAGACAGACAGAAACGTGGAGAAAAACAGCCATTTTCTGCCTCTAAACCGGCCTCACAATTAGGCTTAGCATGACAAAACGGTAACTCCTATCAGAACAAAACACAGATCAACGTTGCTCTAAGGACTTACTGAAAATTTCGGTACGATTTGGTGTTTCTACAGTAAATATTTTGGCGACGCTGGCAGTTTTAAAACATCAGGCCGTTCTGCTCCTCTCAGAAAATATTTGTATTGGACTCAATGAGGAGCAGGGACAGACGTGGCCGCACTCAGAGGCTGATTCTGTAAGTTCTGTAAGTCTCTCTGATATTTTGAGCACATGACATGAGAGATAACAAGTTTGTCTTACAAATTCTGAAAAAATTATGTCTGTAGAGTGTAAATTGTGGCCGTGGTGGCAATTTATCCAGAAAAAATACAGAATGTTTCTTCACTCTCTCCCACTCTAACCGATGATGTCACGCACTCTGACACGAACATTCCATGCAATACACACCCATTATAAACTCATAATTTCTCCAAAAATGATCATGGTCATTGATCAGGGATTGATCAAAAACTATATGACCTATCAAAACGTGGAGTAATACGACAATACACAAGACTTGTGTCTACTGTTTAAAGTTTAAATGGAGTCTCTAGGTGAAAGTATGCCTGAGCAGTAGACGTTTGTTAAACTCCAATGATTGGTCTTTTTCGCTCTTTTTTTTCCGCCCGTCCCATTGACTTACATGCAAAATTTTTGCGCAGTTTTTCGCGACTACGTCGCGAAAAATTCGTAAACTGTTGAGAAAAGTAATAGCACAGCGATCCCGATCAAGACGCACGTTTTGATATATAATATGTCCTGCAACTCTTCGAGTTGCAGGACTAGTAGCGAATCGAAATCTGGCCGGAAGTGGAAAAATAATAACTAGGAAAAAATCCACACAATAACAGTAGTGCCCGGGCTTCGCCCGGGCACTGGTCCCTGCAGCTATTTCATAGCTGTTGGGACCAGTGCCCGGGGCGATTGCCCGCGGCCCTAACTAGAAAATTTCCTCTCGGGAAATTTTGAATGGGCCGCGGGGCTACTGCCGATTTTGCCATCTCTGTCAACATGGGAATCAAACCCACGATCTTAAGCGCAAGACAGAGCTGATCAGACAGACACATGATCATCTTTCTATAAGCACTGATATGGAGGAGCTGTAATCACATTAGGTTAACTGTGTGTGTGTGTGTGTGTGTGTGTGTGTGTGTGTGTGTGTGTGTGTGTGTGTGTGTGTGTGTGTGTTTGTGTGTGTGTGTGTGACACCAACAAGGTTTAACTTTAAAACCAGATTAAATCATGGTTTAAGTTTAAATTCTGTTGCACGTAAACTGTGTTTTAATCACATGAAGGTGTGTGTGTGTTTGTGTGTGTGTGTGTGTGTGTGTGTGTGTGTGTGTGTGTGTGTGTGTGTGTGTGTGACTGTAATCACATGAAGCTGGCTCTAGAGTCTGTGTGTGTGTGTGTGACTGACTTGTCACATAGTTAGTTAGTAGCTGCATCCTGTGTCAGTCTGATTTAGCTGTGTCTGTGTTTATAAACATTTAAACGAGCGCCAGGTGGATTGTTTATGAAGTTAACGAGCTCTGGCCTGAGGATCAAAGAGGTTACCACGGCGATAGGGGCCCCCTGCAGGCTGAGACAGACAGAAACGTGGAGAAATAGAGCCATTTTCTGCCTCTAAACCGGTCTCACATTTAGGCTTAGCATGACAAAACGGTAACTCCTATCAGAACAAAACACAGATCAACGTTGCTCTAAGGACTTAATGAAAATTTCGGTACGATTTGGTGTTTCTACAGTAAATATTTTGGCGACGCTGGCAGTTTTAAAACATCAGGCCGTTCTGCTCCTCTCAGAAAATATTTGTATTGGACTCAATGAGGAGCAGAGACAGACGTGGCCGCACTCAGAGGCTGATTCTGTCAATTCTGTAAGTCTCTCTGATATTTTGAGCACATGACATGAGAGCTAACAAGTTTGTCTTACAAATTCTGAAAAAATTATGTCTGTAGAGTGTAAATTGTGGCCGTGCTGACAGTTTATCCAGAAAAAATACAGAATGTTTCTTCACTCTCTCCCACTCTAACCGATGATGTCACGCACTCTGACACGAACATTCCATGCAATACACACCCATTATAATCTCATAATTTCTCCAAAAATGATCATGGTCATTGATCAGGGATTGATCAAAAGCTATATGACCTATCAAAACGTGGAGTAATACGACAATACACAAGACTTGTGTCTACTGTTTAAAGTTTAAATGGAGTCTCTAGGTGAAAGTATGCCTGAGCAGTAGACGTTTGTTAAACTCCAATGATTGGTCTTTTTCGCTCTTTTTTTTCCGCCCGTCCCATTGACTTACATGCAAAATTTTTGCGCAGTTTTTCGCGACTACGTCGCGAAAAATTCGTAAACTGTTGAGAAAAGTAATAGCACAGCGATCCCGATCAAGACGCACGTTTTGATATATAATATGTCCTGCAACTCTCCGAGTTGCAGGACTAGTAGCACATCGAAATCTGGCCGGAAGTGGAAAAATAATAATAACTAGAAAATTTCCTCTCGGGAAATTTTGAATGGGCCGCGGGGCTACTGCCGATTTTGCCATCTCTGTCAACATGGGAATCAAACCCACGATCTTAAGGTCAAGACAGAGCTGATCAGACAGACACATGATCATCTTTCTATAAGCACTGATATGGAGGAGCTGTAACCACATTAGGTTAAGTGTGTGTGTGTGTGTGTGTGTGTGTGTGTGTGTGTGTGTGTGTGTGTGTGTGTGTGTGTGTGTGTGTGTCACCAACAAGGTTTAACTTTAAAACCAGATTAAATCATGGTTTAAGTTTAAATTCTGTTGCACGTTAACTGTGTTTTAATCACATGAAGGTGTGTGTGTGTGTGTGTGTGACTGTAATCACATGAAGCTGGCTCTAGAGTCTGTGTGTGTGTGTGTGTGTGTGTGTGTGTGTGTGTGACTGTAATCACATGAAGGTGTGTGTGTGTGTGTGTGTGTGTGTGACTGTAATCACATGAAGCTGGCTCTAGAGTCTGTGTGTGTGTGTGACTGACTTGACACATAGTTAGTTAGTAGCTGCATCCTGTGTCAGTCTGATTTAGCTGTGTCTGTGTTTATAAACATTTAAACGAGCGCCAGGTGGATTGTTTATGAAGTTAACGAGCTCTGGCCTGAGGATCAAAGAGGTTACCACGGCGATAGGGGCCCCCGCAGGCTGAGGCAGACAGAAACGTGGAGAAAAACAGCCATTTTCTGCCTCTAAACCGGTCTCACAATTAGGCTTAGCATGACAAAACGGTAACTCCTATCAGAACAAAACACAGATCAACGTTGCTCTAAGGACTTACTGAAAATTTCGGTACGATTTGGTGTTTCTACAGTAAATATTTTGGCGACGCTGGCAGTTTTAAAACATCAGGCCGTTCTGCTCCTCTCAGAAAATATTTGTATTGGACTCAATGAGGAGCAGAGACAGACGTGGCTGCACTCAGAGGCTGATTCTGTCAATTCTGTAAGTCTCTCTGATATTTTGAGCACATGACATGAGAGATAACAAGTTTGTCTTACAAATTCTGAAAAAATTATGTCTGTAGAGTGTAAATTGTGGCCGTGGTCACAGTTTATCCAGAAAAAATACAGAATGTTTCTTCACTCTCTCCCACTCTAACCGATGATGTCACGCACTCTGACACGAACATTCCATGCAATACACACCCATTATAATCTCATAATTTCTCCAAAAATGATCATGGTCATTGATCAGGGATTGATCAAAAACTATATGACCTATCAAAACGTGGAGTAATGCGACAATACACAAGACTTGTGTCTACTGTTTAAAGTTTAAATGGAGACTCTAGGTGAAAGTATGCCTGAGCAGTAGACTTTTGTTAAACTCCAATGATTGGTCTTTTTCGCTCTTTTTTTTCCGCCCGTCCCATTGACTTACATGCAAAATTTTTGCGCAGTTTTTCGCGACTATGTCGCGAAAAATTCGTAAACTGTTGAGAAAAGTAAAAGCACACCGATCCCGATCAAGACGCACGTTTTGATATATAATATGTCCTGCAACTCTTCGAGTTGCAGGACTAGTTGCGAATCGAAAATCGTCCGGAAGATGAAGGAGAATAATAATAATAAGAAGAAAAAATCCACACAATAACAGTAGTGCCCGGGCTTTGCCCGGGCACTGGTCCCTGCAGCTATTTCATAGCTGTTGGGACCAGTGCCCGGTGCGATTGCCCGCGGCCCTAATAACTAGGAAAAAATCCACACAATAACAGTAGTGCCCGGGCTTCGCCCGGGCACTGGTCCCTGCAGCTATTTCATAGCTGTTGGGACCAGTGCCCGGTGCGATTGCCCGCGGCCCTAATAAGAAAAAATCCACACAATAACAGTAGTGCCCGGGCTTCGCCCGGGCACTGGTCCCTGCAGCTATTTCATAGCTGTTGGGACCAGTGCCCGGTGCGATTGCCCGTGGCCCTAACTAGAAAAAGATAGCATTTCCTGCAGAAAATGCGTGTGAATGCTGAAAGCAGCTGAACGCTGTTGCTGAAGCAATGCTGAATGAGTTGAAGAAATTGTTGAATCAATGCTAAATTAGTTGACGAAACTGCTAAAGCAATGTTGAAAAGACTAATGCTAGAGTAGAGTAGAGAGTAGATGAATACTTTATTCATCCCTAGGAGGGAAAAAGCTGAAACATATAACTTGTAGTGTGAGATGAATGCCTTTTTAAAGGTAAAAAGCAGTAGAAATGCTAAAGGGAGAAGAAAACATTGAAATTCTACATGTTTAAATGTAATGGTTAAATAGTTGAAATCTGTAGCTAACCAGACAGGAAGGACAACTGATGAACCAGCACTAACATAGCCGAAGCAATGGCTGAGAATATATTTAAAAGTAGAAGATGTGAGACTTTGTATGAAATGGCTGGAAATTACTTGAATTGTCAAAGAAGAGTTTGAAAAATTCCTGAATTAGGAAAAAAGTTAATGCCTACTGAAATACATTGTAAACTGACAGCAGAAGAACATTGTTGAAGAATATAGATGGAGCATTAGCTGAGGAGTAGAACATGTAAACAGCGGGTTTAATGGTGTGAAATGGTTGAGAAGAGCCTCAGTAGTTTAGGATACGTGTAAAACAATGTGTTCAACATGACCAAAATGGGGAAATGTGTATTTTCAGTTTAAATAGCTAAAGAACAAAATTAACAGCAACGAGTCCATTAACTACAACAGGAAGATAGAGAGGTATACAAAACAGTCAGACAACTGTAGGAAAAGTGTGTGTGTGTGTGTGTGTGTGTGTGTGTGTGTGTGTGTGAGTGTGTGTGTG
Source organism: Trachurus japonicus (assembly GCF_045865225.1). Classification (NCBI taxonomy): domain Eukaryota; kingdom Metazoa; phylum Chordata; class Actinopteri; order Carangiformes; family Carangidae; genus Trachurus; species Trachurus japonicus. The sequence goes on along the minus strand of NC_140922.1, from coordinate 33,075,743 downwards.
TGTGTGTGTGTGTGTGTGTGTGTGTGTGTGTGTGTGTGTGTGAGTGTGTGTGTGTGTGTGTGTGTGAGTGTGTGAGTGTGTGTGGTAGTTAATGTGTGTTCATTTGTGTGTGTGTGTGTGTGTGTGTGTGTGTGTGGTAGTTAATGTGTGTTCATTTGTGTGTGTGTGTGTGTGTGTGGTAGTTAATGTGTGTGTGTGTGTGTGTGTGTGTGTGTGTGTGTGTGTGTGTGTGTGTGTGTGTGTGACTGTAATCACATGAAGCTGACTCTAGAGTCTGTGTGTGTGTGTGTGTGTGTGTGTGTGTGTGTGTGTGTGTGTGTGTGTGACTGACTTGACACATAGTTAGTTAGTAGCTGCATCCTGTGTCAGTCTGATTTAGCTGTGTCTGTGTTTATAAACATTTAAAGGAGCGCCAGGTGGATTGTTTATGAAGTTAACAAGCTCTGGCCTGAGGATCAAAGAGGTTACCACGGCGATAGGGGCCCCCGCAGGCTGAGACAGACAGAAACGTGGAGAAAAAGAGCCATTTTCTGCCTCTGCACCGGTCTCACATTTAGGCTTAGGGTGAGAAAACGGTAACTCCTATCAGAACAAAACACAGATCAACGTTGCTCTAAGGACTTCCTGAAAATTTCGGTACGATTTGGTGTTTCTACAGTAAATATTTTGGCGACGCTGGCAGTTTTAAAACATCAGGCCGTTCTGTTTCTCTCAGAAAATATTTGTATTGGACTCAATGAGGAGCAGGGACAGACGTGGCCGCACTCAGAGGCTGATTCTGTAAGTTCTGTAAGTCTCTCTGATATTTTGAGCACATGAATTGATAGATAACAAGTTTGTCTTACAAATTCTGAAAAAATTATGTGTGTAGACTGTGAATTGTGGCCGTGCTGACAGTTTATCCAGAAAAAATACAGAATGTTTCTTCACTCTCTCCCACTCTAACCGATGATGTCACGTGCTCTGACACGAACATTCCATGCAATACACACCCATTATAATCTCATAATTTCTCCAAAAATGATCATGGTCATTGATCATGGATTGATCAAAAACTATATGACCTATCAAAACGTGGAGTAATACGACAATACACAAGACTTGTGTCTACTGTTTAAAGTTTAAATGAAGTCTCTAGGTGAAAGTATGCCTGAGCAGTAGACGTTTGTTAAACTCCAATGATTGGTCTTTTTCGCTCTTTTTTTTTCGCCCGTCCCATTGACTTACATGCAAAATTTTGCGTAGTTTTTCGCGACATACGTCGCGAAAAATTCGTACACTGTTGAGAAAAGTAATAGCACACCGATCCCGATCAAGACGCACGTTTTGATATATAATTTGGCCTGCAACTCTTCGAGTTGCAGGACTAGTAGCGAATCGAAAATCGTCCGGAAGAGGACGAAGTGCCCGGGCACTGGTCCCTGCAGCTATTTCATAGCTGTTGGGACCAGTGCCCGGTGCGATTGCCCGTGGCCCTAACTAGAAAAAGATAGCATTTCCTGCAGAAAATGCGTGTGAATGCTGAAAGCAGCTGAACGCTGTTGCTGAAGCAATGCTGAATCAGCTGAAGAAATTGTTGAATCAATGCTAAATTAGTTGACGAAACTGCTAAAGCAATGTTGAAAAGACTAATGCTAGAGTAGAGTAGAGTAGAGTACACTGAAAACGGAGTGACCAGTGCCAACAGAAGAAGGACATCATGTATGGAGCTGTGATGATGATGATGATGAAACCAAGAAACCATCTCCTGTCCAGCCTCCTCTGATGAGAGATTAGACCAACTGTTTGTTTATTATTCTATATTCACATTTGACCTCCAACTTTTTAGGTTGAACATAAAATGGCAGTTAAGTTTTTTATGCAGTTATTTTCATATTCCAATTAATACACAACTTGTATTTAGACCATGATTGTTATCGTTGAAAAAGGTGATAATAAAAAAAGTTACTGTGAATAAATTGTTGTATTTCTTTTACAGATTTACCATAATCTCATGATCAATGTATAGAGTGCAAAAGCTTTGATATTCATCTCTGGATGATTTACTGTCATTTCAAGGAAGTTGAAACCCGGCTTTAATGTCATATTCCTAAGCAGACAAATCTTAATGTAATTATCTATACTTTGGTATCTGACATAATGACTTAGGATGCATCATAGATTTTTTTAAATGCATGCACATGTGTTACACTTTACTTAACACCAACAATGAAACATTATGGTGAGGTATGCTGCATTATAAATGCATCCATATAAACTTCACTTTACTTAAAGCATACATTGATAACTTATGATCCTTCATGGAATATTATAGCATCCTATGAGTCCTTATAACAGTTGATTGTTAGGTGTGTGTATAGAGGGGTATAATGTATTATAAGCCCCATCAGTCAGTCTGTAGTTTATAACCAGTCAAGAGCACTCGTAAGGCCCTTGGATTTATAAATCATTATAAACTAGATTTGAAGAACTGTTGATATAGTGCATCATTAAGCTTTATGTGTGTTTATGAGTGTAGTCATAGTGCATTATGACTGATTATGATGAGCATTATAATGCACTATGAATGCACTCATAATGCACTATAGAGGTGGTCTTCATAGAAAGTGTTACCAAAAATTTTATTGGACCAGCAACTGAGAAATTTTAAGTCTACACGAAAGTCAAAATCAACACAAAACGGATGAGGAAAAAAAAAAAAAAAAAAGGGTGAAGTCTACCAACAAGCATCAAGATAAAGCCTGGAGCTCACCATCCAAACCAAAGACAATATCCACTGAAGCAACATGCCATTGAAGGTATTAAGCCAACAGTCGCACGGCTGTTAAAAGCTGGAGTGTTGGTAAAAAACAAAGACTGTATGTAAAACATACTAATTTTCCAATCAGAAAACCACAGTTTAATGATTATAGACTAGTAAATGATTTACAAGCTGTCAACTCTGTTGTAGGATCTAAAACTCCTATCGTCCCAGATCCTTACACCTTACTCTTACATATACCACCCACAGTAAATGGTTTACAGTAGATGATTTGTGTTCTGCATTTTTAGGGCCACGGGCAATCGCACCAGGCACTGGTCCCAACAGCTATGAAATAGCTGCAGGGACCAGTGCCCGGGCACTACTGTTATTGTGTGGATTTTTTCCTAGTTATTTTTCCACTTACGGCCGACTTTCGGTTCGCTAGCGAGACCAATTATATATCAAAACGTGTGTCCTGATCGGGATCAGTGTGCTATTACTTTTCTCAACAGTGTACGTATTTTTCGTGACGTAAGTCGCGAATAACTGCGCAAAATTTTGCATTGAAGTCAATGGGACGGGCGGGAAAAAAAGAGCGAAAAAGACCAATCATTGGAGTTTAACAAACGTCTACTGCTCAGGCATACTTTCACCTAGAGACTCCATTTAAACTTTAAACAGTAGACACAAGTCTTGTGTATTGTCATATTACTCCATGTTTTGATAGGTCATATAGTTTTTGATCAATCCCTGATCAATGACCATGATCATTTTTGGAGAAATTATGAGATTATAATGGGTGTGTATTGCACGGAATGTTCGTGTCAGAGTGCGTCACATCATCGGTTAGAGTGGGAGAGATGCCAGAAAAACTCCAGATTTTTTCTCTTTCCAAACTCCAAACGGCCACAATTTACACTCTACACACATAATTTCCGCCACGTTTGTAGACGAGCTCATCCTCGATCTCTTAATCTGCTCAAAATATCAGAGTGACTTACAGAATTTAAACTCTGAGCCTCTAAGTGCAGCCACGTCTATCTCTACTCCTCATTGACTCCAATACAAATATTTTCTGAGAGAAGCAGAACGGCCTGATGTTTTAAAACTGCCAGCATCACCAAAATATTTACTGTAGAAACACCAAATCGTACCAAAATTTTCAGTAAGTCCTTTGAGCAACGTTGATCTGTGTTTTGTTCTGATAGGAGTTACCCTTTTGTCATGCTAAGCCTAAATGTGAGACCGGTGCAGAAGCAGAAAATGGCTCTTTTTCTCCACGTTTCTGTCTGTCTCAGCCTGCGGGGGCCCCTATCGCCGTGGTAACCTCTTTGATCCTCAGGCCAGAGCTCGTTAACTTCATAAACAATCCACCTGGCGCTCGTTTAAATGTTTATAAACAGAGACACAGCTAAATCAGACTGATGCCTAGTCCACACGAGCCCGGGTATTTTTGAAACCGTGAACATATGTTCCCGGTTGTATGTCCTGTCCACATGCAACCGTGCTTTTGGAACCCTGAAACCGTGGTTTTTTGAAACCGGAGTCCAGGGTGGGGTTTTCGGCCGGGGTTGGTTTCACCGGGTGCGTGTGGACACTGCAACCGTGATTGTTTTACTCGTTTACGTCATAGCTGCACACGTGCTGATATAAACACTGCCAGCTGCAGAGGTTGTTTGCAGCGGTTTGCAGGTGAGCTCGCAAAAATGGAGGTGACAAAGTGGATTTTTATCACTTTTTATTTTATTTTTTTACATCATCTAAATGCTAGGCTATTTGTATAGTTTTTCGATGAGAAAAATATAACGAAACGGTCGTCAGGACGATCCTCTTGTCAGCTCCAAACTCACCCTCAATCACAGACCACAGCTGGTTTTCCACACAGCATCATTTACAGTAACAAGTGACGCTACAGATCAGCTGGGCCGCTGCCTGTGTTTTTAAAATGACAGAAGTACTACAGTAGCGCTGCAGTTTCTTATTCCCCACCTTGTTTGATTGAGAGTTTTTCGGGATGATTTTCATGAATGAACAGGCAATAGCCTATGTCACTGTCAGACCGGGTACGACGGGAGGGGGGGGCGGGGGGGGTCGCATCATGCAGTGATAAAAAGAGCCTATGCGGAGATGAGGAACGAGCCAAAAGCCGAAAATGTATCCGTGACGTCCGCGGTCGATATAAAGTGGATATGATGTTTCATTCATCCATGTTTTGACAGACAACACAACAGCCAGAGTTGCGCCGCACCGACAGACAGTCATGTGGCTCAGCAGCCAGGTGACGCACACAGCACAACAACACAGCGCACAACAACACACAGCACAAGAGTCAAGACACAGCGCAGCAACATGTGCAGGCTGCTGCAGCAGTGCACGTCAAAGGGACACCGCCGAAAATAAAATAAATAGGCTACACATTTTTATTAAATTAATTAATATTTAATTGTTGGACTTGGAGTCTGTGAAATAAAGCTATAATAACACGTAGTTTTGAAATGGTTTTTGCGCATGTTTCATCCATAACATGACCAAAAATGAACACTATAAGAGGATTTCTTGATAACGAATTATTTAAACAGCATTTGTATAGAAATGATTCCGTCCCAAGCCTTTTGATCCAAGCGGTTTCCACTGTATTTTGATTGGTTAAAACAGCCTTCCACACGTGCATTGCGTCACTTGGTAGCGGATTTCACGGTATTGTGTGTACGGAGTGTTTTTATTACACCACTGGTGTGGACGCGAAGCAAAACTCCGGTTTCAAAAATACCCGGGCTCGTGTGGACTAGGCCTGACACAGGATGCAGCTACTAACTAACTATTGCCTAGTCCACACGAGCCTGGGTATTTTTGAAACCGTGAACATATGTTCCCGGTTGTATGTCCTGTCCACATGCAACCGCGCTTTTGGAACCCTGAAACCGTGGTTTTTTGAAACCGGAGTCCAGGGTGGGGTTTTCGGCCGGGGTTGGTTTCACCGGGTGCGTGTGGACACTGCAACCGTGATTGTTTTACTCGTTTACGTCATAGCTGCACACGTGCTGATGTAAACACTGCCAGCTGCAGAGGTTGTTTGCAGCGGTTTGCAGGTGAACTCGCAAAAATGGAGGTGACAAAGTGGATTTTTATCACTTTTTTTATTTTTTTCTTTACATCATCTAAATGCTAGGCTATTTGTATAGTTTTTCGATGAGAAAAATATAACGAAACGGTCGTCAGGGCGATCCTCTTGTCAGCTCCAAACTCACCCTCAATCACAGACCACAGCTGGTTTTCCACACAGCATCATTTACAGTAACAAGTGACGCTACAGGTCAGCTGGGCCGCTGCCGGTGTGTTTTTAAAATTACAGAACTACTACAGTAGCGCCACAGTTTCTTATTCCCCACCTTGTTGAGAGTTTTTCGGGATGATTTTCATGAATGAACAGGCAATAGCCTATGTCCCGGGTACGACGGGAGGGGGGGTCGCGCTGCTGTCATGCAGTGATAAAAAGAGCCTATGCGGAGATGAGGAACGAGCCAAAAGCCGAAAATGTATCCGTGACGTCCGCGGTCGATATAAAGTGGATATGTTTCATTCATCCATGTTTTGACAGACAACACAACAGCCAGAGTTGCGCCGCACCGACAGACAGTCATGTGGCTCAGCAGCCAGGTGATGCACACAGCACAACAACACAGCGCACAACAACACACAGCACAAGAGTCAAGACACAAGCGCAGCAACATGTGCAGGCTGCTGCAGCAGTGCACGTCAAAGGGACACCGCCGAAAATAAAATAAATAGGCTACACATTTTTATTAAATTCATTAATATTTAATTGTTGGACTTGGAGTCTGTGAAATAAAGCTATAATAACACGTAGTTTTGAAATGGTTTTTGCGCATGTTTACATCCATAAAATGACCAAAAATGAACACTATAAGCGGATTTCTTGATAATGAATTATTTAAACAGCATTTGTATAGAAATGATTCCGTCCCAAGCCTTTTGATCCAAGCTGTTTCCACTGTATTTTGATTGGTTAAAACAGCCTTCCACACGTGCATTGCGTCACTTGGTAGCTGATTTCACGGTATTGTGTGTACGGAGTGTTTTTATTACACCACTGGTGTGGACGCGAAGCAAAACTCCGGTTTCAAAAATACCCGGGCTCGTGTGGACTAGGTGTTATGTTAATAAAGCGAGGACACACCGTTGAACGTTAGGCAAAACTCTGCCGTGTTTACTTTCACTTCTAGTTGTCTCTCTACATCCGTACTACGGCAGCCTCTCAGCGCCAAAAGTCATAACACCAAAACAGGGCGCATATCACAACGTTTAAACTGCTCAAACACAAACACAACATTTCCCCCCTCCCCCCACCCTCCCCAATGTTCAAGTGTGGAAGGTGGTTACAAAGTCCTGAAGATGCCCAGGGCGTGCCCGGGCCCTGACAGGCCGAGGCTCAGGATCCGGACGAACTGGAGAGGGGGCAGGGCATTGAGCAACCGGTACCAGCTGGGTGTGTGGCACTGCCGCTGGGGCTGGCGGAGCAGGAAACAGTCCAGGCCCCGGAGGACACAGTCCCATTCCTGGGCGTGTGACTAGGGGAGGTTGGTGAGATGGCCTGGGGACTTTGCGCAGGGAGCTGGCATGCCAGCGGGATCCATCAGCCAGCTCATACGTAGCAGGGCCTAGCTGGCGCCTGACTTGGAGTGGTGCAGACCAGAATGTCGACAGCTTGTGAGCTCGGTGGGGTCGGCGGGCCCTGACCCAGTCTGACACTCTAATGCTTGGCAGCTTAGCTCTGTGCTTCTTGTCGAACCTTTGCTTCATGGCACTCTGTTGTCTGATGACATGAGACCTGACCGCCGGGTGAGGTTGAGAGCTCAGGACTGGTGTTGGGCGGAGTCTTGACAGAGGAAGCACCAGCTCTCTACCCATCATGAGTTTGGCGGGAGAGACCCCTGTAGTGGTGTGGTTTGTTGCCCGGTAATGGAGAAGAGTCTGTGATAGTGCCGCCATCAGTGAGTACCCCTCAGACATGTGAGCACGGAGCCCATTTTTGAGTGACTGATTAAATCTTTCTACCCCCCCATTGGCCTGGGGATGAAAGACAGAGGTCCGGATGTGAGTGATGCCCTTGGAGGTGAGGTAGGTCGAAAACTCACTGGACAGGAACTGGGGACCGTTGTCAGTAGTGATTGCACGGGGCAGGCCCCAGCGGGCGAAAAGGTGGTCAAGGAAGCCAATCACAGCCGCAGAGGTGACCGTGCCCATGGGAGAGACTTCAGGCCACTTGGAGTGTAGGTCATACACAACCACGAGGAACCTCTGGTGGTGTGGCACGTTGTATAACTCGCCACAAATATCAAGCTGCAGGTGGTCCCATGGAGTAGATGGCCAGTCCAAGGGCTGAAGTGGCGGTGAAGGAGGGGTCCCAGTTTTCCCACTGGTGAGACAAGCAGCGCAGGACCTGACAAGTTCCTCCAGGTCGCGGTCAATAGCAGGCCACCACACCACATCGCGGCATCTTTGCTTGACTTTAACCACGCCAAGGTGACCCTGATGTGCCATCTGCAGAATGCATCCTCTGAGCGCCTCCGGTATCACAGCACGATGACCACGGGCAATGCAGGCCTCACCCCAGCAGGAGAGTTCGTGCTTCACTCTGGAGTAGGGCTCCAGTTCAGGCAGGACACGGGAGGGCCAGCCGCGTCTGATGTAGTCCCTAAGAGTGGAGAAGAGAGGCTCAGATGCTGAGGCAACCTCCAGGTCGTGGAGGGAGACCACATCCTTCAGTGGGGAGTGGACCAAGTGGACCACGTCGTCCTCATCATCTGCAGAAAGGACTGGGCATTGGATGGTGGCGGGACGGGACAGGAAGTCTGCTACAACATTATCCCTGCCTGGAGTGAATTGTAGCTGGAAGTCGTATTGCTGCAGGCGGTCTGACCACCTATAGAGGCGAAGGGGCTTGTGTCCCCTGCCCGAGGTGGACATCAGAGCCGTCAGGGCCTGGTGGTCAGTTCTCAGGGTAAAGGAACGGCCATAGAGGTAGAGGTGCCACCGTTCGCACGCCCAGATGCATGCGAGCGCCTCTCGCTCACCTGCTGAGTATTTCTGCTCCGTGGGGCTGAGTGCTCGGGAGGCAAAAGCTACTGGCTTCTCCACACCATCGTGAAGCTGTGACAAAACAGCACCCAGAGCCACTGCGGATGCATCGCAGGTAACAAATGTAGGGCAGTCCAACTGAAAGTGTGCCAGTGTCGGAGATGTGGTGAGGAGGAGTTTAAGTTTCTCAAAACTAGTCTGGCAGTCAGGGGTCCAGTTCCAAGGGACGTCCCGTTTGAGGAGCAGTCGCAGAGGTGCTGTGACAGAGGAGTACTGGGGCAAAAACCGCATGTAGTAGGCTGTCATACCTAAGAATGATGCCAATTGTGAGGCTGTTGCGGGAGCAGACACCTGGGCAATGGCATCAACGTTAGACTGAAGAGGGGAAATACCATCAGCAGACACACGGAATCCGACAAAGTCGATGGCTGGCGCAGAGAAAACACACTTGTCTGTGTTCAGGGTAGCACTGTGATGGGTGAGTGTGGCAAAAACCTGTTGGAGGCGGGCGTCATGGGTAGCAGTGTCGGGTCCATGCACCACGATGTCATCCAGATAGGCCACCGTTCAAGGGCAGCTCGCGAGGATTGTTGACATGATTTTCTGAAAACAGCTGGGTGCTGAGCTGAGTCCAAAAGGCATCCTCGTATAGCGATACAGTCCAGTATGGGTGATGAACGCTGTGAGGTTCCGGCTTTCAGGGTGCAGTGGCACCTGTAGATATCCCTGCCGCAAGTCCAGCTTAGAGAAGACCCGGGAGCCACGAAAGTGGGTTGTGAGTTCCTCCGTTGTGGGTAGAGGATAGTTATCCGGCACCACAGCCTTGTTTACCTGACGAAGGTCAATGCAGATTCGCAGTCCTCCAGATTTCTTCCTGGCGATTACAAGGTTGGAAACCCAGGGTGAGGCATCAATGGGCTCTATTATGCCATCAGCCTGGAGGCGCTGGAGCTCCTCTGTAACGTTGTCACGCAAAGCCAGCGGCACACGGCGAAGGGGCTGGACTACAGGCACCACCTCGTGATTCAGGAGCGGTTTGTGCGTGAATGAGGTAAGACACCCCAAGCCCTGAAAGAGGTGAGGCCAGGCCTGATGCCACGGGGAAGCTACATGGAGGATCTTTGTGCCACTATTGTCCTGCAGGGAAAAACCAAGGCTGACGAACAGGTCAAGGCCCATGATGTTCTCACCATGGCTTGTGATGTGGAACGGAAAAAAACTCAAGGATGTGGAGGCATAGCGCACAGGGAGATGGAGCACACCAACTACATTAATTTTACTCTGGCCGTAACCACAGAGGGTGGTGGAGGGAGGCTGCAGCCGCCGGCGTGGAAAAAAACGCTTGCATGTGTCGGCATTCAATAGAGACACCTTAGCCCCTGTATCAAGGAGGAGAGGGATACAGCAGTCCTCCAGATAGACAGGGCACTTGGAAAAGGTCACTGGGTGGGGCCCCACAGTGTGAATCACAGCTTGAGTGTTCTGCAATTGTCCAGGGTCGTCTGTTGCCGAGGAGCGGCACCACTTTGCAAAGTGATTAGGTTTCTGACATCGCCTGCATATTTGGCCCCTCGCAGGACAGTCTTGAGCCCTTGTGGCATGACGGGTGGAGCCGCAATTCCCACACCGTCTCTGTTGGCGTGTGTGTTGGGGTCGTGCAACTTGTACAACAGCATCATTGTCAGCCAGGTTTTCGTAGCTCGTCAGCTGGTGCACTGGCTGGTCTCTAGCAGCTGCATGCGACTTGGTCTCTGCTATCTTAGCAGCACATTCAGTAGCTGCTTCAACTTGTAAGGCAGTTGTGAGTGCATCAGCAAGAGTCAATGTAGCGTCCTTCAGCAGCAGTTCTTCTTGAACCCTGGGATTAGACGTTTTTTCAATGAGCTGGTCCCTTATGAGCTCATCCGTGACGGGACCGAAATTACAGCTGTGTGATAGGGCTTTCAAATCGGCGACGAACTGCCGAGCAGACTCACCAGGACGCTGACATCGTTGTCTGAACAGCAGTCGTCTCAGGAGTATGTTCTGTGATTTCACAAAGTGTCCGTTCAGAGCCGCTATGGCCGCATCGTAACTATCGTCGGCGGCACCGAGCGTGTTGATGATGCGGCTACCCTCTGCTCCCAGCAGATGAAGGAGGATAGCCCGCTTCCTCGCGCCAGCGGTGGCGTTCAGTCCGGTGGCTACGAGATACGTCTCAAACGAAGCCCTCCATTGCTCCCAGGGAACGACAGGATCTCCCGGAAGAGGTAAGAATGGGTCCGGAGGTGGCAGGGAATAGATAGGGACAGCCTCAGCCATCCTCGTCGCCAATGTTATGTTAATAAAGCGAGGACACACCGTTGAACGTTAGGCAAAACTCTGCCGTGTTTACTTTCACTTCTAGTTGTCTCTCTACATCCGTACTACGGCAGCCTCTCAGCGCCAAAAGTCATAACACCAAAACAGGGCGCATATCACAACGTTTAAACTGCTCAAACACAAACACAACACTAGGCCTAAGTGTCAAGTCAGTCACACACACACACACAGACTCTAGAGCCAGCTTCATGTGATTACAGTCACACACACACACACACACAAACACACACACACCTTCATGTGATTAAAACACAGTTAACGTGCAACAGAATTTAAACTTAAACCATGATTTAATCTGGTTTTAAAGTTAAACCTTGTTGGTGTCAAATGTGTCAAATGCCTCTCGTGGGAGCAGCTGATAGAGTCCCCCCCAGCTGAAAGCAACCCACCCCACCAGCCAGAGGGTCCAGGACCATAGGGACTGCAGTGGAGGAAGGCTGCCTTAACACCCTGCACAATGGCACCCAGTACACAGAAGTTAGACAGGACCAGTCAGCCCATCACCTGGTCCGTTCAACAAATCAGTTTATGCTACTGTGATTTATGTAGCCTAGTTAAATACTACAGTAATCATCATAGTGTATTGGCAGGAAAGACCATTTAAATCTGTATCAAATATCGATTAATGAATTAATCGATAATTTGCATGTTGGTCTTGGTTAAGTACCACCTTGAAAAAAAAAACAATGTTTTGTTGCTTAAGCTATTCAGTCATTCAATGGTATACTAAAATCCATGTGAAAAAAATGCTTCTCACTGTTCTCAGGTCAAATATTTATATGCGATTAAAATGCAATTAATTGCGATTAATTAATTACAAAGCCTCTAATTAATTAGATTAATTGTTTTAATTGAGTCCTGGCCCTATTACACAAGATAAACACACACACACACACACACACACACACACAGTTAGCCTAATGTGGTTACAGCTCCTCCATATCAGTGCTTATAGAAAGATGATCATGTGTCTGTCTGATCAGCTCTGTCTTGACCTTAAGATCGTGGGTTTGATTCCCATGTTGACAGAGATGGCAAAATCGGCAGTAGCCGTGGCCCATTCAAAATTTCCCGAGAGGAAATTTTCTAGTTTAGTGTTCCTATTCACCCAGATTTTCAAAACATTTTTGCATTTACCTACAAAGGGCAGCAGTATACATATACCAGACTGCCACAAGGGTATGTAGAAAGTCCATCTTTGTTTAACAAAGTACTGACCCAAGACCTACAACACTTAGATTTAGATAGCTAAATCCTTCAATATGTAGATGATTTGTTGGTTTGCAGCCCCACTAAAGTAGCCTAGAAATCTAGACGCACCCTAGCGGCAGCAAATATAGGTGGGTCTAGAAACGAGCCATAGGAACTTTTTGAGTCTCGAACACCGCTTGTGTTCACCAATCACAGCGCTCTATCTGTTTAGAGAGTCGTTGGGCGGGCTTAGCGCGATGACGACATACATTTTAATTGGCTTGTCAGGCTAACATCATCCTGCTCTTTGCTCTGATTGGTCGTAGCGCTACCCTATCGCGTGCAGAGGCAGTTTGAAAGATAGCCTTCATTCCGCCCCCTGGATTGAGCCGAGTTCTACTGGTCGTTGCCAGACTAGACATGTTAATGATATAGTCTGGCTTGTCAGGCTACCACTAAAGAACAATATAAAAATACTTTGTAAATGTGTTAAATGCTTTAGCTAAAGGAGGACACAAGTTAATCAAAACCACATTGTAGAAGTACTTTCATCTCTGGGAATGGCAGAATACAGTCGTTCATGGATTAGTGTGACAATGATGAAAAACGTCACCCCTGCATGCTCTTATTAGAGCAGCAGTTCAAAAATTATATCACAAAGCTACATTTGTATGATGCGACTGAAGCAACTTTCCAAATGTTAAAACAGGAAAGCAACCACTTACATACTGCAGCATAAAGCTAGACAACATTTAAATCATCATGTTAATCCACACGGAAAAATGGTTATGGAGTTATACTTTCAGCTCCTGCAGTGATCATCCAGTGGTGCAGTACAGTAAATCCAGCAGGTCACACCAGTAGATGGAACTCCTCATGACTGTGTACAGGTAGTATATGATGTTATGCATGCACACATGTGATGATTTATAGCAAAATCACACATTGCAAGCAGTGAACCCCCAACAACTATCTTTTCCCTCATCCAAGCACAGGATAGTAATTTACCACAGAAAAGATCGTGTAAATCAAAAGGCGTACTATTATGAAAATACTGATGACCAGACAAGAGTTTGTGGCGAAATCAAGCAGGTCATTTTGTTCTTCCACTGTTTTTACTTATATGTACGGTTAGGATGGCGCATGGTCAGGACCATTGCGCCAGGGGGGAAGCAATCAGACACTTACTGGTTGTCCCCATTTTTGGTGGAAACAGTGGATAGAAGACTACAAGAATGTAGAAGTTTGCACTAAATATAATACGTGAAAAGCTTTTTCGGCGCCCATGCGCAGATACCATCTTGTGATGGTCCATTTTTATCATCTTATGGTAGATTTTGTTGACATGATTGAAATGTAATTTTTGTAGATGAGTAGAAGCAGTATGAACAAAAGCACCAGGTCATACTGTAAGTCAGTAACAAAGTTCTGGTGTACAGAAGTGGTTCCGAGGTTTGGTATGCCAAACACCATCAGTTCAGTCAATAGTGAAATCCAAACTGTGTAGAATAATAGTTGACAGTAAACACGAGCTGAATTTGATAAGATGCTTTGCCTTTGGCACTAATACTAGAATCCACAAAGATTTATTTAAACAGGTAAAAGTACTTATCACAGAGCCAAACCAAAGACTACAGCCAGGCAACTGGATGTATGTTGAGGTTTTTATAAAGGAAGGAGAATCAACCCAGACGTGAAGGACAATTGAAGGTCATTTTGGTAACATCAACTGCATTGTGAGTCAACGGTAAGAGTTTTTGTTCCTCCTAACCATTGCTGTAGAATAGATGATCCTTCGAGAACAATATATGGCTGCAGGAAAAAGGTGCAGCAGCTCCTTAGTTGGAAGGAGCCAGTGATACCATCTCGCAGAGAGACCAACTAATGGAGACAGTAACATGGCTCCATAACATATGACAGCTTTCAAACACCAACTTAAGGCCCTAATGTCATATGGTTGCTTTGATTTGGATATGATATTAAAGTGTAGGCCCCTAAGTTCAGCTCAGGCGCCTGACAACGTCTCCCAGACAGTAGGCTGCCGTTCTCAAACAGACTCTGGTCTTTAGTGGACCGGTTCTGGCTCCAAATACCCGACCAGGTCCGACCAGTGTTGAAGCCTAGACCCTGGACCCCATGCGGTCGGACTGACGAGCATTGTTTTTATTAATTCTGCGCTGGACCACGGCAAAAAAAAAAAAAGAAAAAAAAAAAAGCCCGTAGTTGTGTTCAGACGTGACAGGTGTGGCACGACAAGCTGGTGATCAGCTGTGGTCACTGAATTGTTAGACTACATTCACTACAGTAGGTCATTTCAATTTGCGCATCTGTGTTTTTTCCTTTTTATTTTTTATAACATATGCGCATCGAGAGTGAGTGAGTGAGCAAGCGCCAGAGAAACAGCGGGTGCGCACCAGATGATTTTCAACCGGCAAAAACTGAAATGAGACGGTTAAAGAGAGGAAAAACACAGAATATAGGCTTATATGTCCAAGAGACTTTGTCCCGTCGTTAAGACGTGAGGGAGGGAGGACCCAGGTGAGGAAACTGTCACTGTCAGCTGCACATCTGTCAGCAGCTGCTCCAAACACACTTTACAAACTTTATTTTGAAGGGACAGATTAGATTAGATGTTGATTTTGTTAACAGTGACTTTGTTGCACCCAAACATATCGGGTGCTGTCTTATCCGGTACAATCGACCTCCTCCCTCCCCACCAGCCCCCCTCAAGAGACCCCTCTCGCCCCCCTCCCCACGGTGCAGCTTGAAAACTCCTCTTTCTCCAAAGGGGGAGATGACAGATAGAGTCTGAGAACTGTAGCCTAATCAAAGCTATATTGTTGCGAGTTGGCTCCGGCAGAAGCTCCGCGCCGTGCACACTGCTTCGGCTGCCTATAGTTTATCAACGTTTTTTCGTCATTCTTCATTAAGATAATGTTAAGTTAATTTTGTGGTGGGGACACAATTGTTAACAAAAAGTGGTTCATCTCAAGTATGGCTTACAATGTTGTGGAACAGAAACAGCAACCACAAATATTTATAATCTATCATTTTATTGTCATCGCAATTTTTCAACTTTCGCCACTAGGGGGTGCTGCAGCCCCTGCCGCACCCCCACTTCCGGCGCCCCTGGTTCAGCTAGGTTGACTTAGGAGAAGATATATTTTACTTATATATGTTTTTTCTGTGTATTAATTATATTTCTGTTTGCCTTACTGACAGTTACACCATGACAGACCACTACGAGACAAGACCAGTGCAGGCAATACCTGGAAAGGCCAGCAAACCGTCTCATGGTGCCATCGAGGCCAGGGGTGATTCCTCGCTATGGAACATACATAGCCGAGCCCGCCTGAGGTCTAGACGTGGCAATGCAACCTCAACCACGATCATTGTACATGGGACAGCTGATGAGTCCATATCTTCCATCGCAGTATAAGGGACGCCCATGATGCAGCCGACACCTACCTGGGAATCGCTACTACATATATCAGAACCATCACGTATGATCCAAGTGGAGATGCAACCGACTACACCATGACAGTTGTGTATCCTGAGATGAATGCAACTACTACAGAAGCTGTAATGCAGTATGCAGAAAGACTGGTCAACACTCGCCACTCCTAAGCCATAATATGAAGGCACTAAGAACTAAGAACTAAAAAACAACTGTCTGATGACAGAGAATGGTCAACACATGAAGAAACTACATCAGCTAGGGGACAAGAAAAGATTGGCTCACGAGAATCACAAGTTGTGACAGGAAGGCAGAGCCATGAAGGAACACACCATGAAGAAGAGCTTTGATGCTGATGGACATTACACCTGTTCCCTCTGATTTACTGTTGATATACCTGTTGTCATACTCAGACAAGGCAAATACATAGGTATCTTAATGACTTGTTACTATGTTAGAATTACTAATAAGACATATTCTCATATAGACAAGAACCTACTAATTCTTTTGATCTACTGCCGTACCATGTAACCAATTTGCCAACAACTACATCTGCGAGCGATGGATGTTTACCTACTAGTTAAACTTATAGTGGTTAAATACATTAAATACATAGTTGAATATTTATTTATGTTTTTTTTTAATATTTTAATGCCACCACTACTGTATTATGAGTCGCAACTAACTGCTGTCTGACTCACATCATACATGTTGTTTTTAGTATTTTTTAGTCTCTGCTTTTAACTGATTCTGGTAAACACACTATGGTTAATATTGAAAAAATATTGTTTTGGCCTACTGAAACTCTGTACTTACTGATTGTCTTCTCTTTATCATCTGCTGTAATCATGCATTGTATGTCATTTTAGATTTGATGAGACTTTGCAAGTCTCACAGGGGGGAATGTTGGGTAAAAAAAAGGAAAAGCACTGAGCTCTGATACAGCAGAGAGAGACAGAGAAGGGAGGGGTGAACATGAGGAAACCAAGAGAGTGCTGGGGAAGCAAGGGAGGAGTGGTCAGGGTGTACGCATGCGTGGGAGTGCATCGTAAGTTTGGTGTCTAGGTGCCTACAGAGGGAGTCAAGGCGGGTAACGTAGATAACGCCCGTCAGCAAGACTGTGTGGCGCCAATGAAGCTGAACTTGGGATGAACCCCAACACGTGCCATAGTAAGACATGTCCATGAAGGCGGGGATTAGCATTGTGTAATGTCGTACAATATTAGTTGAACAAATCAGCGGGGCAGATCGTAGTCGAACCATCATCGTCAACCGTCATTTGAATAGAAGGGAGGATCATAAATAAAAAGCGAAGACAAAGAGATAACAACTTAGTCTGGTCCGGAACAGGCTCGGGTTTATGTCCATTTTTTCTAAGTGGCGTAAACTCTACTGCACCAAAGCTCAGTCTACTCTGAACGTCTTGTGGAGCTATTCTGATACTTTGAGGGATTTTTCTTATAACTTTGATGAACAACTTTTATAACCTTTGAGCATATTCGATACCATTATTTTGTACTAATTACATGTTGGAATAAAAGGATCCTTGATCGCAGCTGGCCCTGTTTTGGATCTTATTTTTCCTCCGACATCAGTTATCAGCTTAAAGTGCTCCAGTCCACTGAGGTATCTGTCAAATTTCTCACACGCCCACACATCGGCCAGACTTTCCTTTTCAATTTGGGCGTAGTGTGTCTCTGCTTCTGTGAGGCGTCTGGAGCAATACGCCACTGGTTTCCATTGCTCCCCATGGAGCTGAAGGAGAACCCCCCCCAGGCCATAACTACTTGCGTCAGCCGACACAGCAGTAGGCTTGCTCAGGTCGTAGAAGGTGAGTATTGGTGCAGTTGTTAACAGTTCCTTAATTTGTTCAAAGGCTGCTTGCTGCGTGTGACTCCATGTCCATGCATCTTTGTTTTTCAGGAGCTCATAGAGTGGCTGTCCTACCGTTGAAAGGTTGGGGATGTATCTCCCAAGATAGTTCACCATTCCCAGTATCCTTCTCAACTCCTGCACGTCTGCAGGTGGTGACAGCTGCCGTATAGCCTCCACCTTGTCGGGGTCTGGCCGGACCCCTGATTGGTCGATGACGTGCCCCAGAAACTGCAGCTGTCTCTGCCTGATGGAGCACTTTTCTCGATTAAGCTTCAGGCCAGCTGTTTCAATGCACTGCATCACTTTCTCCAGGCAGCTGTCATGTTCCTCCCCTGTGGCCCCATAGACCAAGATGTCGTCCATGAATACCTCAACACCTTCCAGCCCCTGCAGCGTCTCCATCATCTTCCTCTGGAAAATTTCAGGTGCGCTGGTAATTCCAAACGGCAGTCACTTGAAGTTGAATCTGCCGAATGGCGTGATGAAGGTGGTGAGTTTACAGCTGTCTGGGTGCAACGGTATTTGGAAGAAACCACTCGCAGCATCGAGTGAGGAAAAGACTGTGGCGCCGCTTAGCTTTGCTATGATCTCCTCTGTAGTAGGCAGAATATAGCGCTCTCTTTTCACAGCCTCGTTCAGTTTTTTGAGATCAACACAGATGCGAGCTTTACCTGTGCTTTTTTTTAGTACTGGCACCATAGGTGCACACCAGTCGGTGGGCTGTGTCACCCTCTCGATGATGCCATTTCTCTCCATCCTCTGGAGCTCCTCCTTTACCTTCTGCAGCATAGGGAGGGGTACGCGTCATGCTGTGTGTACCGCATATGGCTGAGCATTTTCCTTCAGTTGTATTTTCACGGGTTCAGTCTTTAATGTCCCATGCTCACCGTATGTCTGTAAGTATCCTCTGTTGCACACAGTTTCGTCCACTCTCCTCACCAGATTCATTTTCACAGACAGCGGCCTGCTGAGTAGGTTGTTTACAGAGCGTCCCCTGATGACATATGCAGTGAGTGGGTGAGTCTTTCCTTTGTAGGACACTGTGTTCTGGGTCTGTCCTAAGCACTGCAACTCACCACCTGGACTATCCAGTGGAATATTAGCAGGCTCCAGTGGACTTTTTGGGATGAGTGAGTGGTAAGTGTTCTCACTGATGACACTCACATCCGCCCCTGTGTCGATCTTGAACTCCACCGGTGTGGAGCCAACCAGCAGCTTGACAGACCATTGCTCTGATGACCCATCTGCTTTTCTTACAGCTCCAAGAAAGTATGACTGCTGCTGTCCCGTTTGCTCCGTAACCTCGCTCACTGCTTTCTTGCTCCTACACACTCTACTCCAATGTCCAATCTTATGGCATGTATTACATGTGGATTTTTTCTAGCTGGGCAATTTTCATCCTTGCTATGTTGCACTTTGCCACACTTTCCACATTGTCCTTTATTCTCCTCATTTTTCTTACCGTGGTAGCGGCTGTATTTGCTGCGCCTGTGAGTGACTTTGTGTATGGCTCCCGCTGCCTCTCCTTGCATGCTGACCTGCGAAGCCACCTCTTCAGACTGCCTGACTGTCTCAATGGTCAGCGCCAGCGTCAGATCCTTTATCAGTTGCAACTTTCTTGAGAGATCTTTGTCGAGTATTCCAACAACAATTCGGTCGTGGATGTTCTCATCTCTGCTGGCACCAAATTCACAATGCTCGGAAAGTTCATACAAAGCCCTGATATAAGTCTCCGCTTTCTCTGCGGGTCTCTGCACACGCTGATGGAAACATGCACGTTCATGAATTACGTTTCTTCTGGGCACGAAATATTCGAATAGTCGAATTTCCCCAGTACTCTATCAAAGTCGTTTCCATGTGCAGCGTCAGCAAACACAAAAGACCGGCAGACATTTTCCGCCTCGCTTCCCATGGCATATATCAAGCTGCTCACTTGCACGGCGCCCTCCTCCTTGTCGAGTCCTGAACAAGCGCTCCTGAATCTCACAAAACGCTGTTTCCAATCCGGCCATTCTCCGGGCTTGCCGAACAAGAAGTTTGTCGGGGGATTAAACTTGGCCATAACTCCGCACTTTCACTTCTGACACCAAGTAAATGACGGAGAAGGAGTCCTGTTCGTGTCTTCAGCAAGCTTTTAATGTTTACTCCAAACCGTATAACAGCAACACTGTTCTAACTTCCTGTCTCACTCTCAGGTGCTTCTGGGTAATGCTATAAGTATTGAAGTATATGCGCAGGCGCATCTGGCTACCGTATATGACAGGCTGGTTGACAGCTGAATGAGAGTAGAGAGAGAGCACTTGTCAGGATAAAAAACAGGAAAACTGACATTCGTGTTCGTTTATTCCAAGAGAGGACAAACAACGACGTTCCGGTCAACTATTTATTAAATTGGATCATCAAAGGAATCAGATACAAGAAACTCTCCTGTTCAGGAAATCGCAGTCTGCAAGCAGTTAGCTGCAACCACCATCCCAAGAGAGCGAGAATTCTCTGTCTTCTGCAATTTGCATCTCAACAGGACTCTAACCTGACTGACTCAACAGGACTCTAACCTGACGGACTCTAACCGCGTCACATACATTAACTGACATTAACAGGACTCTAACCCGACTGACTCAACAGGACTCTAACCTGACGGACTCTAACCGCGTCACATACATTAACTGACATTAACAGGACCAGGGGCGTCACTAGGTTTTAAGGACAGGGGGGGCTTAGCCCCCAGTAGATGCACAGGATGTGAGCGAATGTAGTGCGCAAGCACGAACTTTCACAATGGCCCAGAAAAAACACAATATTTAGAATTTAGAGTAAATTTAGAGTATTGAATCATGGGCTAGTTGAATCTAAGAATAAGTAAAGTAGTACATCTAATGAGTAACTGGGTAAAAGTAGATGCTAAAAAAAGTGAACCTGAGTAATTTTTCAGGTGTTTGACTATCATGGATATGTCCAGGTGGACTGGAAAACTAATTATATTTCACTAGTAGCCTGTGTCATAATGGTTATACACTCCATCCAAATACAGCTGTTTTTGGCTCATTTTGATTTCACCCAGACCTCCTCACATTTTCCAATTCAAATAAGACCAGACAACAGAAATGAAGTGTGACTCCAACTGGAGCAGATATTTATGGTAAAGAGTGCACATTTCACCCTAGAAACCCCTTCATCTTCTACACAACCAGGACCTTCACAAGAAATTTCAGATTTTTTTTTTTTTCTGAGCTGAAATAGACATTGGGGGGTTGTGCAAATGACTGACCCTGAGAATCATTTTAATTTGAATATTCTGCTTTTATTAGTAGTTTTATTTGGACTAGGTTTAAAATATATATATATATTTATACCTAGCCTATATTGTTATTATGCTGTTTTTATATATTCCTGTGTCTTACCTGATCTTCTGCATCTTCAGGGCATGTCTCTGTCTGGCCTCTCCCTACAGCATTTCTCTCCCTGTCTGTCTGTGCTGCCTGCAGTGTCACCAGATATCATTAGTATTTTAAATTAATCCATTAAATAATCTGTTTTTACTGCTAAATGTTATTTTCTTTAACACAGCCAAGCTATAAAGTACCAGATGAATGTTACAGTAACACATTACACACATACACAGCACATAGCCTACACACACACACACACACACACACACACACACAGCACATGAGACAGAGAAACAGACAGAGAGAGAAAGAGAGAGAGAGAGAGAGAGAGAGAGAGAGAGAGGGAACACACACATGATGACAGGAGTGTTCAGGATCCCCGTTTAAAAGTTTTCCCCACCAGAATCTAGCCGAACTTTGGAGCATTATTTGGGTCATTCCGCCAAAAGAGTGCCATTTGCTCATTGTAACTCTTAAAAATTAAACTTCATTTTTCATTCCATTTCAGTATAGAATTTTTTAATATACACATTTACTCATTCAAAATGAGTACTGGTCAATCTCAGGCTACTTTATTTAATTTATTGCTTCTTTTATCATTGCATTTTTGAAGAAAAAGTAACAGCAATGAGGGTAACAGCAATGAGTTTTTAGCATAAAATCAGCAATTGTGTGAAATCTAGCCAAATAGCATCTATACTAATAGCTTGAGCACACAGAGCACATTCTTAGGATTTAACTGAATATTTTACTTTTGATATCAACAAACACTGTCTAGAGATAATTTAGGTAACAGGAATGAGTTTGGTAGCACTACATAATACGGCCCGCGACTTACAGCGTACCTACCGCTCTCTTGCCGCGTAGGTTGCCGCTTATTTCACACAAGTACTGAGTAACTGCAGCTCACTTTCCCCCCTGTTTCCCCCGTGCATTTACAGTGTAACTAGGCTGCGTCTTAGCGCGTAACTTACATCCTGCTTCACACCAACTTCCACAGAAGTACAGGGTAACTCTCGCTGTTTTACAGTTTAACTAGGCTGCGTCTTGGCACGTAACTCCTGTCCTACTTTACACCAAATTACACAGTAACTCTCGCTCACTCCGCCACTAATTACCCCGCATTTTACAGTATAACTAGGCTGTGTCTTAGAGCGTAACTCCCGTACAATTACGTCCTACTTTCCCCGGACTTACAGTGTAACTCCTGCCAGGTACATTAGAAATTAAATAGTCTACTGTACAATATGAGCACAGTTGCAATCCATGTTTTCCAAAAGTGTCAGCAGCGACATTTCACCTCTATTTCAGAGATTTATTATTCATTATTTAATTGTATGGTTTGGAATAGGTGAGAAATGGGTATAGAGTGTGGACATTTTCCAATACAGTAACAGGCTGGCTGGTAGTAAACTTACCTCTCTAAAATGCACATCTATGAAAGTCTAGTTCTGTCATCCAAGGGCAAAACACAAACTATACAGTAATACATCCACAATAATGAGTCATTCGGAGAGTTAGAAAATGTTTTTATTATTTATTAACCAGAAAACACATGACACATCCACATCCATGATCATTCATAAACTTTAAGTACAGTAAGTACCCTACTGTAAGTGAGCACTGTTACCCCTCCTTAGTCTGCACCTACACAGTAGCTGTCATGCACCTACACACTACTTGTCTTAGAGTTACCCAGTAAGTAGAGGGTAACGGGCTGTATTATAAAGTAATGGCTGTTACTCCCTCCTTACGCTGCACCTATACAGTAGCTGTCATGCACCTACACACTACTTGTCTTAGAGTTACCCAGTAAGTAGAGGGTAACGGGCTGTATTATAAAGTAATGGCTGTTACTCCTTCCTTACGCTGCACCTACACAGTAGCTGTCATGCACCTACACACTACTTGTCTTAGAGTTACCCAGTAAGTAGAGGGTAACGGGCTGTATTATAAAGTAATGGCTGTTACTCCCTCCTTACGCTGCACCTATACAGTAGCTGTCATGCACCTACACACTACTTGTCTTAGAGTTACCCAGTAAGTAGAGGGTAACGGGCTGTATTATAAAGTAATGGCTGTTACTCCCTCCTTACGCTGCACCTACACAGTAGCTGTCATGCACCTACACACTACTTGTCTTAGAGTTACCCAGTAAGTAGAGGGTAACGGGCTGTATTATAAAGTAATGGCTGTTACTCCCTCCTTACGCTGCACCTATACAGTAGCTGTCATGCACCTACACACTACTTGTCTTAGAGTTACCCAGTAAGTAGAGGGTAACGGGCTGTATTATAAAGTAATGGCTGTTACTCCCTCCTTAGTCTGCACCTATACAGTAGCTGTCATGCACCTACACACTACTTGTCTTAGAGTTACCCAGTAAGTAGAGGGTAACGGGCTGTATTATAAAGTAATGGCTGTTACTCCCTCCTTAGTCTGCACCTACACAGTAGCTGTCATGCACCTACACACTACTTGTCTTAGAGTTACCCAGTAAGTAGAGGGTAACGGGCTGTATTATAAAGTAATGGCTGTTACTCCCTCCTTAGTCTGCACCTATACAGTAGCTGTCATGCACCTACACTGTACTTGTCTTAGAGTTACCCAGTAACTAGAGGGTAATGGGCTGTGTTATAAAGTAATGGCTGTTACTCCCTCCTTAGTCTGCACCTACACAGTAGTTGTCATGCACCTACACTGTACTTGTCTTAGAGTTACCCAGTAAGTAGAGGGTAACGGGCTGTATTATAAAGTATTCTTTGTTATTCCCTCCTTAGAGTGCAAATACACTGTAATTGTCCTGCAACTACAATGTAGTTGTCCCGGAGTTACCCAGTACCTACAAAGTAGCGGGCTGTATTATAAAGTATTCTTTGTTATTCCCTCCTTAGTGTGCAAATACACTGTAATTGTCCTGCAACTACACTGTAGTTGTCCTGGAGTTACCCAGTACCTTCTACTACAGCTGTAACTACTGTCTAAGTAGAACCAGTAAGTTAGAACACAGTTTGTTTCACGAGATAACATCATCTGAAAGTACAGTAATACAAAGACAAAACTAACTGAAGTGTCCCTGACATCATAAAATAACAGATTTCTACTGGCTTTTGTTATTTACATTAAAGTTCAGTTTTGTTCCTTCTGTTATAAACTGTTTCATTTAGTTTTGATCCATCTGTCTGGTCCTTCTAGGTCTAAAATAGTCAGTCAAGTCAGTTTCATTTGACAAAATGTACTTTCTAAGTTAGAAGAGTCAAGTTGAAAAGATCGTTGTGATACTACTATCACACTGGAGTGTGACACTCAGTAATGGAGACTGGATGGGCTCCTCCATAAAAGGTGATCTTGATCTTGATCCAGCTCCTTGGGTCAAGGCAGAGATCAGGGTCATGGGTGGCGTGCCATCTCCCTCGTCAGGTACCATTTTCATGGCATCTCAAAAACCTCACCTGTGTAGAAACATAATTATAGGCCTATATTGTATCATCAACTTCATCACATAAATGCATCACTGTAAAACAAAGTGAGAAAATTAATAACTTTGAACGGTACAGTTTTTCTCATCATGGAATACTTAATCCCGGTTTTACCTTTCACATCATAAATCATTAGCCTTTTAAGCCATAACTTGTAAGCATATTAATCAATTACAAATTATACATATTTTTTTCTTTAAAGCAGATATCATCGGCACGGCCGTTTCGGCTAATGCTGTGTTCAAGGCAGGCTTTTGAAACCGTAAGTTACAGCTTCAAGTCACAACTACGACTTGGTAGCGTTCCAGGTAACCCGTAGCTCGTGTTTTTACCGTCCTGTTGTCTGTGAAAGTTCCCTATAACGGCCACTCGTAACTTCCGACCCGTGAACTCGTACCAGATCGAACTGGTATGACTTCACAGGAAGGAAAAACACAAAGTACGAGTTTCCTTGAACGCACCATGAGTTAGCAGCCCCCGCCCTTGTCAGGCATCAATTGGTCCTCGTGCTACGTCACCACATTCACGCGCATCCCTTGGCTGCACACACAGCCCTTCATGCCGTTCTCTCCCCTCATTGGATAACACTTGTATCCCACAAGGAAAATTTTCTCCTCGGGTTACAGCAGAGCAGAGTGACGGAGAGACTCGTGTTTAGGCTGAAATACTTCATGTAAGTGATTGCTGACGGAAAATAGGACTATTTAGGACTTATATTAACAAAAACATTCCACTGATATCTGCTTTAACTATTGAGTAAATATTTTAACCATTTAAAAATCTTCAATTTTACAAAATCAATGCTATGACCATACTGTTTCACAACTGTAGGCTGCACCAGTACATTAATGTTACTCTTGACTGTATTCATCATACCATTCATTACCAACAGTAACGTTAGCTAATGGAGCTAATGTGGACAGTACTAACACAAATACAGTTCCCGGTTAGCGTGGTTCAGGGGAAAACACACACTATTATCTTTAGCACAAGCTAACATTGCTAGCTGCGTTAGCATAGCTACTTAACTCACCAAGAGGTTGATAACGCGGTCAAACTGCCGTCGCACAGGTCCTGGGTTCATCCCTCACGTCTCCCGGGGTGTTTGCTCTGTGTTTATATCAACATATCACATCGTAGACATTGCATAATTTCCCTCATTTCTCCACTTCGTCTCCTCCTGTCGTCCCTGCGGCGGTGTCAACAAGCTCCGTCCTCGCTGTGAGGTGGGACTTTCTACCTTCTCAACAGGCAACCAATGACAAGTGAGCTGCTTCTGGTCTGACCAATGACAGATGGTCAAATCTGAGAGACTGTGGTAGTCAAATAGGATGAAATAAGTTGTCAATCACAGTCACTCACCTTTGACCATCTGTCATTGGTCAGACCAGAAGCTGCTCACTTGCCATTGGTTGCCTGTTGAGAAGGTAGAAAGTCCCACCTCACAGCGAGGACGGAGCTTGTTGACACAGCCAGGGACGACAGGAGGAGACGAAGTGGAGAAATGAGGGAAATTATGCAATGTCTACGATGTGATATGTTGATATAAACACAGAGCAAACACCCCGGGAGACGTGAGGGATGAACCCAGGACCTGTGCGACGGCAGTTTGACCGCGTTATCAACCTCTTGGTGAGTTAAGTAGCTATGCTAACGCAGCTAGCAATTTTAGCTTGTGCTAAAGATAATAGTGTGTGTTTTCCCCTGAACCACGCTGACCGGCGATATTTTTTTTCCTACTATGGCCACCTATGGCCGCGCCAAGACCCGCCTTACTCCACCTCTGATTGGCTGCCTCTGCAAGGCTAAGCCTATCCCTGCATCTTACCCTAACCTTAACCACTCCCTTCACACGCCTAAACCAACCGTCTTTGCCTAAACCTAACCGTCAGAGTCGAGGGCATCGTGATAAGCCAATCAGAGGCCTAGTAAGGCGGGTCTTTGCCTGGCCATAGCAGGAAAAAAAATTTTGCAACCGGGAACTGTATTTGTGTTAGTACTGTCCACATTAGCTCCATTAGCTAACGTTACTGTTGGTAATGACTGGTATGATGAATACAGTCAAGAGTAACAATAATGTACTGGTGCAGCCTACAGTTGTGAAACAGTATGGTCATAGCATTGATTTTGTAAAATTGAAGATTTTTAAATGGTTAAAATATTTACTCAATAGTTAAAGAAAAAAATATGTATAATTTGTAATTGATTAATATGCTTACAAGTTATGGTTTAAAAGGCTAATGATTTATGATGTGAAAGGTAAAACCGGGATTAAGTATTCCATGATGAGAAAAACTGTACCGTTCAAAGTTATTAATTTTCTCACTTTGTTTTACAGTGATGCATTTATGTGATGAAGTTGATGATACAATATATAATTACACAGGTGAGGTTTTTGAGATGCCATGAAAATGGTACCTGACGAGGGAGATGGCACGCCACCCATGACCCTGATCTCTGCCTTGACCCAAGGAGCTGGATCAAGATCAAGATCACCTTTTATGGAGGAGCCCATCCAGTCTCCATTACTGAGTGTCACACTCCAGTGTGATAGTAGTATCACAACGATCTTTTCAACTTGACTCTTCTAACTTAGAAAGTACATTTTGTCAAATGAAACTGACTTGACTGACTATTTTAGACCTAGAAGGACCAGACAGATGGATCAAAACTAAATGAAACAGTTTATAACAGAAGGAACAAAACTGAACTTTAATGTAAATAACAAAAGCCAGTAGAAATCTGTTATTTTATGATGTCAGGGACACTTCAGTTAGTTTTGTCTTTGTATTACTGTACTTTCAGATGATGTTATCTCGTGAAACAAACTGTGTTCTAACTTACTGGTTCTACTTAGACAGTAGTTACAGCTGTAGTAGAAGGTACTGGGTAACTCCAGGACAACTACAGTGTAGTTGCAGGACAATTACAGTGTATTTGCACTCTAAGGAGGGAATAACAAAGAATACTTTATAATACAGTCCGTTACCCTCTACTTACTGGGTAACTCTAAGACAAGTACAGTGTAGGTGCATGACAACTACTGTGTAGGTGCAGACTAAGGAGGGAGTAACAGCCATTACTTTATAACACAGCCCGTTACCCTCTAGTTACTGGGTAACTCTAAGACAAGTACAGTGTAGGTGCATGACAGCTACTGTGTAGGTGCAGACTAAGGAGGGAGTAACAGCCATTACTTTATAATACAGCCCGTTACCCTCTACTTACTGGGTAACTCTAAGACAAGTAGTGTGTAGGTGCATGACAGCTACTGTATAGGTGCAGACTAAGGAGGGAGTAACAGCCATTACTTTATAATACAGCCCGTTACCCTCTACTTACTGGGTAACTCTAAGACAAGTAGTGTGTAGGTGCATGACAGCTACTGTATAGGTGCAGCGTAAGGAGGGAGTAACAGCCATTACTTTATAATACAGCCCGTTACCCTCTACTTACTGGGTAACTCTAAGACAAGTAGTGTGTAGGTGCATGACAGCTACTGTATAGGTGCAGCGTAAGGAGGGAGTAACAGCCATTACTTTATAATACAGCCCGTTACCCTCTACTTACTGGGTAACTCTAAGACAAGTAGTGTGTAGGTGCATGACAGCTACTGTATAGGTGCAGACTAAGGAGGGAGTAACAGCCATTACTTTATAATACAGCCCGTTACCCTCTACTTACTGGGTAACTCTAAGACAAGTAGTGTGTAGGTGCATGACAGCTACTGTATAGGTGCAGACTAAGGAGGGAGTAACAGCCATTACTTTATAATACAGCCCGTTACCCTCTACTTACTGGGTAACTCTAAGACAAGTAGTGTGTAGGTGCATGACAGCTACTGTATAGGTGCAGACTAAGGAGGGAGTAACAGCCATTACTTTATAATACAGCCCGTTACCCTCTAATTACTGGGTAACTCTAAGACAAGTAGTGTGTAGGTGCATGACAGCTACTGTGTAGGTGCAGACTAAGGAGGGAGTAACAGCCATTACTTTATAATACAGCCCGTTACCCTCTACTTACTGGGTAACTCTAAGACAAGTAGTGTGTAGGTGCATGACAGCTACTGTGTAGGTGCAGACTAAGGAGGGGTAACAGTGCTCACTTACAGTAGGGTACTTACTGTACTTAAAGTTTATGAATGATCATGGATGTGGATGTGTCATGTGTTTTCTGGTTAATAAATAATAAAAACATTTTCTAACTCTCCGAATGACTCATTATTGTGGATGTATTACTGTATAGTTTGTGTTTTGCCCTTGGATGACAGAACTAGACTTTCATAGATGTGCATTTTAGAGAGGTAAGTTTGCTACCAGCCAGCCTGTTACTGTATTGGAAAATGTCCACACTCTATACCCATTTCTCACCTATTCCAAACCATACAATTAAATAATGAATAATAAATCTCTGAAATAGAGGTGAAATGTCGCTGCTGACACTTTTGGAAAACATGGATTGCAACTGTGCTCATATTGTACAGTAGACTATTTAATTTCTAATGTACCTGGCAGGAGTTACACTGTAAGTCCGGGGAAAGTAGGACGTAATTGTACGGGAGTTACGCTCTAAGACACAGCCTAGTTATACTGTAAAATGCGGGGTAATTAGTGGCGGAGTGAGCGAGAGTTACTGCTCCCACTGAGCAAGCAACGTCCATGGACGTCCAATACAGGTTGAAATCACGTCGGCCCGTCCAGGCCATGATCTGGACGTCTATATGACAGCCAGAATTAGTTGATAAATGACATTGAGACTATACGTCCACCCTGGCCCGGTTCTGGACGTCTATAGACAACCAAAATGAGTCGCAAATAGACATTCTGCTATGCCTTGTTCTGGACGTTTATATGACAGCCAGAATTAGTTGATATATGACATGAGACAATACGTCCAGCCTGGCCCGGTTCTGGACGTCTATAGACAACCAAAATGAGTCGCAAATAGACGTCCTGCTAGGCCTTGATCTGAATGTCAATATGACAGCCAGAATTAGTTGATATATGACATTGAGACTATACATCCAGCCTGGCCCGGTTCTGAACGTCTATAGACAACCAAAATGAGTTGCAAATAGACGTTCTGCTAGGCCTTGATCTGGACGTCTATACGACATCCAGAATTAGTTGATAAATGACATTGAGACTATACGTCCAGCTTGGCCCGGTTCTGGATGTCTATAGACAAGCAAAATGAGTTGCAAATAGACGTTCTGCTAGGCCTTGATCTGGACGTCAATATGACAGCCAGAATTAGTTGATATATGACATTGAGACTATACGTCCAGCCTGGCCCAGTTCTGGACGTCTATAGACAACCAAAATGAGTTGCAAATAGACGTTTTGACAGGTCTTGATCTGGACGTAAATATGACAACCAGAATTAGTTGATATATGACATTGAGACTATACGTCCGGCCTGGCCTGGTTCTGGACATCTATAGACAACCAAATTGAGTTACAAATAGACGTTCTGCTAGGCCTTGATCTGAACGTCTATACGGCATCCAGAATTAGTTGATATATGACATTGAGACAATACGTCCAGCCTGGCCCGGTTCTGGACGTCTATAGACAACCGAAATGAGTTGCAAATAGACGTTCTGATAGGCCTTCATCTGGACATCAATATGACAGCTAGAATTAGTTGATATATGACATGAAGAATATCTGTCCAGCCTGGCCCAGTTCTGGACGTCTATAGACAACCAAAATTAGTTGCAAATAGACGTCCTGCTAGGCCTTGATCTGAACGTCAATATGACAGCCAGAATGAGTTGATATATGACATTGAGACAATACGTCCAGCCTGGCCCGGTTCTGGATGTCTATAGACAACCAAAATGAGTTGCAAATACACGTTCTGCTAGGCCTTGATCTGAACGTCAACATGACAGCCAGAATTAATTGATATATGACATTGACACAATACGTCCAGCCTGGCCCGGTTCTGGATGTCTATAGACAACCGAAATGAGTTGCAAATAGACGTTCTGCTAGGCCTTGATCTGAACGTCAATACGACAGCCAGAATTAGTTGATATATGACATGGAGAATATATGTCCAGCCTGGCCCGGCTCTGGACGTCTAAGCAAAATGAGTTACAAATAGATATTCTGCTAGGCCTTGATCTGGACGTCTATGACAGCCAGAATTAGTTGATAAATGACATTGAGACTATACGTCCAGCCTGACCCGGTCCTGGACGTCAATAGACAACCAAAAGGAGTTACAAATGATGTTCTGCTAAAAGATTATTTATAATTACTTGTATAACTCTAATGTTTATGAAGTAAATTTAGTGTTTTTGAAAGTGTGCAAAGGCCAATGAAATTACAGGAATGTCCTGTAAGGATTATGGTGGATTTCATTTATTTGAAAGGGAGAAAAACCAGCACACTCTGAATATAAGATCCTTTGGTGATCTTTAATGTAGGACAGGCAGGTAGACGTTTCGACCATAGTCTTTTTCAATGTGAAAAAAAATGTGATTTCATTTATTTCCCATTTTGTAAATGAAACATTACTATCTTTCTCTGTTTTATTCAAGCACATGAAAGTATATCTGTATAAATGTGGAGCTTTTACCAAGGTGATCTCTGTTTACAGTTCATGGTTTTTGTGCACTTTAATATTTAAATTTTTCTAATTCTGGATGTAAATATAGGAAACTTTTTTTTTGCATTGCTGCCAATTCACCGACAGAGTTGCCTTGGGTGCTAGCCCCAGAGCAGCTTGTATATCAGTAAAACGAATATACTGTATGGACAAGGGTCCTCAATTCAATAAAAGTGCATGGCAGATCCCTGGTAGAACATGGAAGCAAGAATCAGGTTTGAAGCTTGACCCAGCTGTGGCTGATGTTGTCTTCATTTCTACATGTGTGAACCAGTGTGAGCCCAGAACTTCATAATACATCATTCAAAATATTCAATCAAAAAACATGCATGGAGTGCCGCATCTTTGTCTCTTGTCTCTACCTCTGGTGCTCTTCATTGTCAGAAACACTTAATTCAAAATGTATTCAATAAATTAATGAAAAATACAATGTTTCACTTATTTAATTTAATTCATGTATTTAAAAAGGACAATGTACATAACATCAGCTCTTTTCTCTTTTGATCATGAAGGAATCAATGAATGATATTAACTAAATGCACACATTTATTGGTTTTAAGCACATATAAAAAACGTTTAAGTATCCCCCCCCCCCTATTACTATGTAACCATAGTAAACAACACCCATTGGCTGTCTCAACCTGAGCATTTGACCGTGATTGGTTAGTTTGACTGTCATCACAGCGCGGCCAATGGGCGCGCCTTTCCGTCAAATTTGAAAATACGCGCTACTGCAGCTGGGAAATGGTAACCGCGACAATGCGCATCACCGTCATGTGGATTTTTTTATGCCATGGATAAACGGATAAAGGCATGGACAAACCGTCGGGCGGAACCTGGTCAAGACCAAATGAATTTAAATTCTTCAAAAAAAGAACAGGTAAGATAATATTCCTCTGTTATTATTGTGACGTTTGTTTGTGTGCCATCGGTTTCAGTAGCTCAGTGTGTGTGTGAGTGTGTGCGTGCGTGTGTGTGTGTGTCTGTGTTTGTGTGTGCCTTTGTGTGTGTAGGTGTGTGTGTGTCTGCGGGCGGGGTAACGGACGTGGAGTCGGTTAAACGCCGATTGTAATTGCGACCGTGGCAGTATTTTTTTCCTGCATCTTACTAAGGTGAGGACGATATTGCAACCAGTGCAGCTTCATTAACGTGTGTGTTGAGATGAAAAATTACCTGCCATTAGCACATGAGCTATACTAACAGTTTCACAATGTATTAAGTAGCGAATTTCAGTGTATGTTGCTACCAGGTCTGAAGTCTGCAGGTAAATGAATAGAGTCGGTGAATAACAGAAAAGTGACTGTCATATTGTACAGTTACAGAGGATGAGGAGAGGAGCAGCAGAGAACAGCAGATGTTTCCTGCACAACCTTCACTTCATCTGGACTGAGTTGTTTCCAGTCTGCTGCTCATGGTCCCCTCGGACTGGTAAGTAATTGTCTAACTAATACTAATAATAGGCTATTACTAAAGGGACAGTTCACCCAAAATTCAAATTTCACTCCATCTACTCACCCTCATGTCAAGAGCTGTGAGAATTTTCAGAGTCCTTCGTTCCTTCTCTGAGTTACAGGGGGGTCCGCAAAAAATGAAATAAGTCTATATTTTAAGCTTGTTTGTAGCGGAAGCTCCCAGTGTCTCAGTTCACTGCTCTTCCACTGACCGGCGGAAAAATTTCTCATGTGGGGGCTTCAGTACAAGAGGGACATTACAGACGAGCAGTATGGAGGTATTTGGATGTTTTTTGGTGTGTCTCTTTGGACGAAAAAAGTTGGTTGACAACCATTATATGGACAAATACTGCTGCGTGGACCCCCCCCCCCCACCGTAACTCAGAGAAGGAGCAGAGGACTCTGAAAATTCCCACAGCTCTTAGTCAACATGAGGGTGAGTAGATAATGAGGGAAATTTGAATTTTGGGCGAACTATCCCTATAATTCTAAACTGGAAACAACCTCTTTTTTCCTGGCCATTGAAGAAAACAACATTAACTGATATGAGATGGAGTAGCATTAAATTCTACTAGGCACAACCTTCATTTCTGACCCTCTCTGTCTCTTTCCAGTCTGCTGAGATCAAGAACTGCGCGGCAAGATGGTGTGATGCTGTTTTGGGGACTTCAAAATATCAACAACTTCACTTTATGTCTTACTTCAGCCTGGTAGGTAGTGCTCTTCATTCACATATAATTCCACCTGATACGAAGAGATGTCCTCATTGGTTTTGTGTTTAGGTTCACATGAGGTTTCTAAATTTCCCTGTAGGGACCAATAAAATATCTATATCTGTTTATGTAAACACTGTTGTGTGCAGGGTAGATCACCGTTCAAGAACCTCCCCACATGACAAATATCCCAAAGTACTAGATGTGAAATATGACTGAATATTCTTTATGTCCAACCAGAGGTTGCGCTAGACTTTTTCGTCGCCGGTCATTTTGACTGACGGGGTCATAAAAATTCCGTCATAATCTATTTTTACCGGTCACTTTATTTATTTTTTTAAATGATAATAATGCCATATTCAATAGCATTCAATTTTAATTCATGTTTAATTCATATCAAGTCCAAACAAATTGAACAGAGAATGCTCCGGAGCAGAGTCTGCGTCAGAGCACATCTAACTGTGGGGTCAGTCAGTGAATGCGGGGGTCACTTTCTGCCACTCAACATCTAAATACAACGTAAATACCTGATGATGACATCAGTTTTCTGTCAACAATCAACATGCTAACCCATGTGTTATACCAAAACATCCAAAGGAGCACGTTTTCACATAGGCACCGCATAGTGCACCGGCGTTAGCTCTCTCTCTCTCTCTCTCTCTCTCTCTGTGCCTCTCATTTCTCTTTTACGCACGCACGCACGCAGCCACTGCGCATCACTGAAACAACTGAAGCTATAGACCACACAGCCAGATGCAGCACAAATTCAGACAAGACAAAACCCACTCAGCTTTACGTGTTATAAACAATGCCACGGCGGGCAGAATACATTAAAATAAGGCTTAACGTTACCTTTGGAAGAGTTGTGCGCGGCGAGTGTGTGAAACGGTGATGTCCTGCCCCCACCGCTCTACCTGTACCGAGACACACCGCTGTGTAGCTACAGCTACGTAACTTAACAGCTGACTACTGTCGGCCCCTCGGACACTGCAGCTGAATCTCGCCCGTTAAATCATTATCGACCGTCATATTTGCACTGACACGACTCCCAGTCAATATTTAATCCACTTGTAATGTTTGGAGTTTGAATACTGCGGGAAGCTTTCTGTCTTCTTCTCTGTTGTTAGTGTTTCTGTGTGGCAGCGCTACAGCGCCACACACGCTCCACACAGGCCTGGGGTATGTACTACAGCGTTCTACTGAGCGCACCAGCCAGCTGTGAGTTTGTTTGTTTTTTAATCTAATTCTCACCATAGTGACTTTGAGACATTGCATATGTTTTATATCGTTATCCACCGCTCCATTTATTGATTATCCGCCGGCTTCATTGTAAACAAATGCACATGGCCAGATGGCCATGGCTGTGAATTGCAATCTGTCAAAATGACGGATGGCCTCAAAATTTTTCCGTCACCGTTTTAAAAAAACGGTCAATGACGGAAAATATCCGGTTAACGCGACCCCTGTGTCCAACTGTATTTTACACAGCCAAGGACCCACAGCAGTGCTTCACCTGTGAGATCATCATGCTGGAGAACCACAAGAGAGCAAAAGATGATGAGGAGTTCAGCACACAAACAGGTAGGAAAACAGACCAAGATCTACACCAAATGCAGTTTTGTTCCTAAATTTTTTCATACATTTCATACATTTCAGATTAATTCAGTTTTATTTGTATAGCACCTCCCCCTACATAAGTAATGAACAAACTAGGAATTAAACACAAACACAGATACACACACATTGAGATGAAACAGCTAACGCTTTCAATACAGTTACAGATTACCGTATTACTGTTTAAATTTTAATCATCACATCTCTGATGAATGTGTGTTATGTTCAAGTCAAAACTAGATGGAAGGCGACAGCCCTGCTCTATAGAATTTTCCTTCCAACACTTTTTTACACCCAAGATAGTGACTATGGCCCCCCCTCATTTATCAAACTTGTGTAGGATCTGATGAAGAACAGTCAGCATATACCAGGTGTCAGGGGTTCAACTCCTCTCACTGGAGGACATTTCTCTGGCGTCTCTGTTCTATTCTGATTTGTACTGTTCTGACAATAATAGTCATTGATGAGCATCTATCTGCCAGACCACGCATTGTTTGTAATTCACCTCAGTTGCTCAAAATAAGTGGAATTCAATTTCCAACAAGTGCAGTGTAGCTGTTGTGCCCCGTCCACTAACATTTAAGAAAATAGAGAGGTCCTGAGTTTGGTTTTAAAAGAACACAGTAATGGAGAAAGTCATAAAATTAGTAGGTAAACTGTTTTAGGTGGATAAATATTAAAAGCCATCTATACTTGCAGAGTTGGAGATTTCCAACTGGCAGTCTGCTGGGGTTTTAAACTGTCTTTGATGTACTGCGTAGCCAGACCAGGAGCTGCTTTGTTGACCAAGAGTAGGTTTGTTACTGTTACATGTTGATGTTACTGGTATTGAGTCTGGACTCCAGGTATTCACAGATCTGGGGTCTGTTTCACAAAGCAGTTTTAGTGAAAACTCTTGAGTCTGTTAACCCTGAAATGAGGCAAACTCTGGGTTTTCCGTTTCAGAAAGGGAGGTAACTCAAACCAGGTAAAGAGGAGTAACTCCAGCCCGTTTCACAAAGAGAGGTAACTGAAACTCAGAGTCAGTTACTATGGCAACCTCCAACGCACACGTGAACCTAACCTGGTTGGGAGCAGGTTTTCCCCAACTAACCCTGAGTTTCTCCTTTTTATCTGAAGCTGCAGACTGAAAGCAGCGGCTGACAGGACGTGATGTTTTATTCTCCATGAGGATTTGTTTGATCGTTCCCGTTGTTCTGCACCCTCAGTTTATCTGAACAACCCTCACATGACACCACACAGACACTTCTCTCTCTCTTAATTTTTTTTTTTTTTGTAGTGTGTGTGTTCACTCCACTGTGAGAAGTGGGAGGCGTGAGGCTTTTTTTTGCTGGTTACCATGGTGAATCCTGTTATCTTTGTTCCATTGATGAGGGCTTTTCATCTCCCCGTAACTCAGGGTCAAGTTACCCACCAAACATTGGACGTCTGATGGACGTGCAGATCATGTCTATATTGCGTCCGTCGGTCCAAGACCAATTCTGGACGCCTAAACGACGTCCAAACTAGGTCCACTATTTGGACGTCTAATCATGACCCCACTTGGACGTCAATATGCAGTTAAACATTTGGACGTCAGGCTTGGTCACTTTTTTTGGACGTCTAAGACAGGTGCAGGAAATTGACATGATTAATGATTGTAGTAGTTTTAGTAATAGTAGTAGTGGACAAATAACAATATTGTTATCAACATGATTAATAAATACGAATATATATTGTTTGTGATTAAACATTATAAGAGACGTCCAAACAACGTCTTGTCTACGTCATTTTTATATGTCTAATTTTGGTCCCCTGAAGGTGCAGACTGTTACTCCAGATGACGTCCAAATGTGGGCATTGTAGACATCTCTTCTATGTTCAATTTAAACTCATTTAAGACATTGTTGTTCTTGAGTACATGTGATATTTTGTTATTTTACATCTTTGTTTTTCCTACTGTTTTTTTTTTTAATTTCATTTCATTTTATTTCAATTAATTAATTAATTAATATTTTAATTTATATATTTTGAAATGAAATTTGTGGGAGATTATGGCTTCAGAAAATAATTTCACCCGATCATGGTTCATAAGAGTAGGGAGAAGTAAATATAATTTTGAACAGTCTTTGATAAGAGCCTTTATTATTTAAACTAGTCAAAGGCCCTCTGATTGGCTGAGGCAGCATGTGATCATACTCTGATTGGCTGAGGCACCAGCAAACGCCACTCTGGTTGGCTGAGGAAATACACCAAGCAACTGGCGCGTTTCTTCTCCTGCAGAAGCAGACTGTGGTCAACATAACGCTTTGGTTACAACAACATCGTTTTCCACTAAGTGGAAGGTAAGTTTGCTTGGTTTAGTTGATTTTATGTTTACTGTATGCATTTATAGTGTCAGTTTCTTTCCGGCGCCCATTTTAACCGATGTGTCATTCACACAAGACGCGCTGCGGCGTGTACCTTCACGGCCCCGGTGTCTGCTCTATTTGCTGTAATGAGTAGCTATGAGGACTGTTGTGGTAAAGGGGGATGTGAGTGGTAGTCACGGATGCTAGCCGCCACCGCTAGTTAGCATCGGGCTAGCGGAAGTTAGCATCGTGCTAGCGGAAATTAGCATCGGGCTAGCGGATAGCATCCACTGCTTGCACTCACTAGCATCCAGGACAGCTAACAGTGCTAACGGCCCTCCTATACTCTGCTGTACGGAGCTCCTCCTGGGCTCTGTCATACACACAAGCTTCCACTAGCTACTACTCTTCCTGGGTTCTGTTTCACAGTGAGGATGGTGTGTTGTGCAGTTTCCACCAGAGTTTTGCATGTATTAAAAAAAAAAAAATCTGTAACACCACACGTATTTTTCATCCACTTAACAATTTTATGCACTAGCCTACTTTGTGTTGGTCTATCACATAAAATCCCAATAAAATAAATTAAAGCTGTTGTTACATGACAAAATGTGTAAAGTAAAAGTTCAAGGTGTATGAATACTTTTGCAAAGCACTGTATCATTCACATTTATTTATAAATGTTTTTTTCCCCTATAGGCTCTTCACTAATGACCTGATGGTGACATCTAATATCAAGGGAGAAGACAAAGGTTTATAGAGCAATACAAGGTAAGCCCATATGTCATATCTTATGACATATGGTTTTGTATGAATCCAGTATTGGTAGTGGAGACACAGGCTGCAGATTGTCTTTGCATATTTCTAATTATTTGTCAACTTCTTCTTCTTGTGCAGATGGAGGCATACATTTTGATGACACAGCCAGAGAGGACTTCATAAAGACACATGCTGGAGGAGAGGGATACACAGCAGTCACCCAGGACTGATTATCCATTGTGGAGAATCTTGTCACAGTTTTGTATCACTTTTGTACATGTATTTTCTGTGTTAAGTATGCAGTAGTTGGTTCTGATTTGTAATTCTTCTCAAAACACATTGAGTTTATCACTTTAATTTTTATTGTGTTATATTTGTTGTTGTGCCACAGACCCAAGCAAGGTGGGCTGTGTAACTTTATGTATTTATTAGTATTTTACCAGCAGTATTAATTTCAACAGATACCAATAACTTTATTAGAATGACATGTTTGTGCCAGTGATTAAGAAAATAAAGATGGAAATAAATGAATGGGGATTGAATTGTGATTTATTATTTATTATTGGTAAACCTGTGTATAACTGTAGTCCCATATGTTTACAGGAGGTGGAGGATCTGTTTCCTGTTAACTTTCCTGTAGCTTCATCTGGCTCAGCAGCAGGTTTGAACTGGAAATGCATTACACCTTTGCATGCATTTCCAGGTAATCTGCTGCTGAGAAAACCAAATGAAGCTATAGGAAAGTGAACTGGAACAGTCCGACACCTTCTGAAATGGGACTACAGTTATGCACAGAGCCTAGAAGCAGTATAAAAACGAAGTCTAAAATTAGTTTAAATTTGATGCAAAAAAGACGTCGAAACGACCACATTTGGACGTCAAATAGCCCTCATGCGGCGGTCCTGTGGACGTTCAGTGGATGTCGGTTTAAATTTTGACGCAGAAAAGACGTCTATAATGACCACATTTGGACAACAAATAGCCCTTATACGGCGGTCCTGTGGACGTCAATACTGGACGTTCAGTAGACGTCGGAAAAAGACGTCGTCTGGAGTAACAGTCTGCACCTTCAGGGGACCAATATTAGACGTGCAAAAATGACTTAGAAAAGACGTCGTTTGGACGTCTCTTTGCTCAGTGGGTACTCAGAGTTTAATGAACTAACTGTTATCACCTGTTCTGAAACACAAAACTCTGAATTCTGAGTTTAGGATTAGACTCAGAGTTTGTTGAACCTGCTTTGTGAAATGCACCCCTGCTGTCTTTGTTTCTCCTTGTTCATATGAATTAAGTTTTCTGCCATCTAGTGGTTACTTTTTTCCACGCGAGTGTATGCGTTCTATCTTTCATCAGGTGTAAAGCAAATAGCCTATCTTTGCTAGTTTGAGACTGGTGCAGTGTGGCACAACTTAGGTTGGACATTAGAATGCAGCAAAGGATGCCAGAGCATTATTTGTACGCATTATTTAAATAATATAAAAAACTATTTTTTTTTTCTCCCCTCTTCTCTTCCCTACATGCACCAAGGAGCCAGCTGAATACTAGCAATTGGAAGGTGGACGTCTCTTCATCTGCTTCATCTGCTGCATGACTTCTGGTATAGAATCATTGACCTCTGTGATGTTTTAATTTTACTCGTTATTACATTGCATTGTGTAATTGTTTTGAACAACTGTTTGTGAACAGTAGTTTGTTGTAAATTTAAAGCTGAATACATTACACAGGCAATGATGTTGTGTATTTTACTTTTAATTAAGTTGAGCTGAAAGTCTTATTGACCTATCAAATGCATTTATATTCCTCCATTATATTATATTTATGAGAAATGTAACAGTTTGATCTGAATCATTAAATAGTGCAGTAAGTATGTTTTATTGTAGTCATGTATTTGCATTTGAAATCTTTAAAGTAGCAGTTTTTCCTCCTGAAATAATGTCTTCTGGATGTTTAATAATTATGTCTTGAAAACGTTTTCTTTTTGTCGATGTTTGTGTGTCGATGTGTTTGATTTGTTTATGATTTCCTCCTGTGTTGTACACAAAAGGAGATGCCTTTGTTGCGTTTTTTGCTTTATATTCTATTATTATTTTATAATAATAAAAATAATTTTAAAAAAATAAAGCGTATTTTAATGACGTCCATATAACATCCAAGATAACACATCTACACAACGTCTAGAAAAGACATAATAAAAACGTTCATTCTGGCTCCTTAAATGACGTCTTCTGGAAGTTTGATAATTACATCCTGACAACGTATTTTAATGACGTCTACATAACATCAACAATAAAACGTATATCCAACGTTCAGAAAAGACGTAATAAAAACCTTCATTCTGACTCCTCTGAAGACGTCTTCTGGATGTTCAATAATTATGTCCTGAAAACGTATTTTAATGACGTCTATATGACATCTAAAATACACATCTATTCAACGTCTAGAAAAGACGTAATAAAAACTTTCATTCTGGCTCCTCTGAAGAAGTCCTCTGGACGTTCAATAATTACGTCCCGAAAACGTATTTTAATGACGTCTATATGACATCTAAAATACACATCTATTCAACGTCTAGAAAAGACGTAATAAAAACTTTCATTCTGGCTCCTCTGAAGACGTCTTCTGGACGTTCGGAAAACACGTCTTTTCGACGTATTTTGGACCACTTTTTGCTCACTGGGTGTGTAATTTGGTGTAAAGTAGGACAGGAGTTACGTGCCAAGACGCAGCCTAGTTAAACTGTAAAACAGCGAGAGTTACCCTGTACTTCTGTGGAAGTTGGTGTGAAGCAGGATGTAAGTTACGCGCTAAGACGCAGCCTAGTTACACTGTAAATGCACGGGGGAAACAGGGGGGAAAGTGAGCTGCAGTTACTCAGTACTTGTGTGAAATAAGCGGCAACCTACGCGGCAAGAGAGCGGTAGGTACGCTGTAAGTCGCGGGCCGTATTATGTAGTGCTACCATGAGTTTTAAGAGTGACGGACCCTGACATAGCTACAATATCATTCAATTTCAGGAAAAATAAATTACAGAATTTAATGTTGGTCTTCCCATGACTTTCA
Source organism: Trachurus japonicus (assembly GCF_045865225.1). Taxonomy (NCBI): domain Eukaryota; kingdom Metazoa; phylum Chordata; class Actinopteri; order Carangiformes; family Carangidae; genus Trachurus; species Trachurus japonicus. The sequence goes on along the minus strand of NC_140922.1, from coordinate 33,034,604 downwards.
AAAGACCTAAATGATGTCACTTCCAGCAGAACATGTCACTGGTGGAATGGTCCAAAACTTTTAGAGTGTAGAATGTGTTCGGGTAACAGCACTGAGTGAAAACCTGGGGACGGGACTAAAATGTGAATTTTAACCAAAATATAATTAGGTTTTAATTTAAAAAATGTTATATAAGTGTAGATATCATATAAAGTCACACTAATATGCAAAAAAAATGAGATTTTAGAAGGATTTTATTCATAATGCATTGTGGTAAACTATAGCGTTTGGCTCTGGGGACATGCAACAAAGGCTATGTTTCAGTGCTTTGAAAGCCTTTTTATAGTAATTAAAAATTATATATCTTTAATTTCTACAGTGATTCATGTGTATGGTGCTTTGTTTATTAATTAAATGCAATTTATATTATATTATTACATGTTTTTATACATTTAATATGCTGGGGACAGAAATGGCACTCTTTTGGTGGAATCGCCCATTTAGCCCGTTTTCTGACAAGCTATCACGACATGGCTGGTACCAACAGAAGCCTAGCATCTCCTGGTTTCATATGATATATATCTTCACTCTAGCTTTAAAACTGATCCGTTTACAACGCAATTAATATTTCACATGAATTCAAATTTTATCGCGGTCATTTTGACAACACTACTATTTAGAGATGTAGTAGCTTACTGTCTGATGCCTGCTAGTCCTCTTTTAGCTACAGGTGGACTGACTCTCTCCCTCTGTTGACATCAGAGCTCCTGCAGCCCGTCACTGCAGGCTCGGAGCGGAGCTTCAAACAAGCCGCCGCTTACATGGGCGCAACCAACTGACAGCTGGGAGGGGGGTGGTCACACACTCAACAAACTAATTAAATTAAACAAATCAGAAATAACAAGACACAAATGCGGTGACCGCTGGGGTTCTTAAAAGGAGAATATATGTCACATATATATATATAAAAAAAGGTCACATAATAAAAGAACACCAAATTATTTGGGGGGGCTTAAGAATATTTTAGGGGGGCTTCAGCCCCCCTAAAATAGGCCTAATGACGCCACTGAACAGGACTCTAACCCGACTGACTCAACAGGACTCTAACCTGACGGACTCTAACCGCGTCACATACATTAAACTACATTAACAGGACTCTAACCTGACTGACTCAACAGGACTCTAACCTGACGGACTCTAACCGCGTCACATACATTAAATTACATTAACAGGACTCTAACCTGACTGACTCAACAGGACTCTAACCTGACGGACTCTAACCGCGTCACATACATTAAATTACATTAACATTTTGATGATCCAATTTTCTGTTTTATCAATATACTTTACCTTTAAGCCAAAGCTTAACATTACTGTTTTGATGTCACCCCACCTTACCTCCTCCACACTCACAAAAATTTGGAATATCCAATGAGCAGAATTTGGTCATACAAGACAACAGGTTTCTGCCTTACCTTGTTTTAGGCCGGCCCTGTGAGTGGAAAGGAGTCCAGTGGGAGACTCCGGTCCCAGCCGAATCCAGGCCTGAGGTCCCGGTCTTCAATCTCTAGGTCCTCCTCTCAGAATCACGTCGGGGTCACCAAAAATGTCAGGATAAAAACAGGAAAACTGACATTCGTGTTCGTTTATTCCAAGAGAGGACAAACAACGACGTTCCAGTCAACTATTTATTAAATTGGATCATCAAAGGAATCAGATACAAGAAACTCTCCTCTTCAGGAAATCGCAGTCTGCAAGCAGTTAGCTGCAACCACCATCCCAAGAGAGCGAGAATTCTCTGTCTTCTGCAATTTGCATCTGGTCCAGACAAAGGCGTTACATTGGTTTTTAATATTTCGCACTATGTGTGTGTAATTAACTCTTATTGGTCAAAAACAGGTGGGGAGTGGCTGTGGTTTAGACTTAGCCCTCCCTTCGTTGGTGCCCTCTGGCTGGCACATGTTGGTCCCATCTTCCCAGCACACAAACCTCTGGGCCTGAAACACAACAAAGCCCTCCCTACACTGACATAACTTTCCACCCAGGTGTCTGAGGGGTCAGGGCAGATAATACAGACCATTAAAGCTCTTCCTCACAATGCTTCATTCAGCGGGCCACAGGCCTCTCATCCTCTCCTCCCTTCAGCCTTGGAGATGTTTTGCTTTCACTGTGGCTCTGTGTGCTCTCAACTTTGCCTCTGAATGATCAAACAGGTTACTCATTGCATTATATAATAACTCAGTGGGTTAGTCAAAAATATAAGACACAATAGGTTAGTTAAAACATGAGACTAAACTTTACTACTACTTAAAGTGAATGCATAAACAGGTACATAAAGGCAAATGTTTCACCCCACGCAGGATTAACTTGTTTAATTGGGTAAAATGAGTAAGTGCTCAATCTAATAAAACAATCATCAGTGAGATATATTCAGTGTTGATCAGTAAGGTCAAAGTGGAGAATATGCTCAGTGTTAGTTCTGATGTGTGCAGCTTTGCAGTCTCCAGTGTAGAGACACAGGTTCAGCTTTATCTCATCAGTCAGTAAAACATTGGTGTTCTGTTTTATTTATTAATCAGTAAGGCACAATATCAACTTCAGTTAGTAAAAGGCAAACATTCAGTGTTAAGACAGTTTTCACCCTAACACACTTTTAAACATGACAGCTGAAAGCTGATTGGAGGAGGAGAGAACGTGGCAGATTGTGATTGGATGAAGACGAGTGCTGAGGGGTGTGTTTCAGAGGGAAGTGGGAGAGATGAAATGACGCAGTGAGCATGCTTGGAGAGATAGTCCTTCCTGTCTGAACTTTCGCTAAGCTTCATTTTTCAAGCGTCCCACTATTCCGACTTTTTTTTTTCATTGTCGGAGTAGCAGCACTTTACTATTTTTCAAACATTACACTTTTCCGACATTGATTGATTACATTATAGTCAGACGTGTCCTTCTGATTTTTTTTTTTTTTCATCTGAGACACTGTTTCTCATACACAAATACATAGGCCTGTAAGAGAGAAGAAAAAACAAACCCGCCAAGTTTAAAACACACCAGCAGCAGCGCCCGCTGATCTGCAGCCTACTGAGACTGTTATTATTCTGTCCGTTATTCCGTTCAAAGTAATGGTAACTATCCTGGAAATCCTGCTTTACATTGTTTTAACATAGGTAAAAGAAGAAAAAAAGAGAGAGATGCGCCTGGGTATCGCAGCTGTAAAAGAAAAAAAAGATGACGTGTCGGAATACCGGCATGTCTATGTAACCTAGATCAGAGGTCTTCAACAGGGGGTCCGCGACCCCTAGGGGGTCCGTGGAGGTACTGCAGGGGGGTCGCGAAAGTTTTGGTTGAGGGAAAAGAAATATGACAAAAGATATGGAAGTTATGAAAAAAAGATCCATAGGGGCGTTCCCTGCTGCTGAACATCGGATTTTTACATACAAGTCCTCTGTTTTCCTATAATATAGGTGTCAGGCGAGACTTTGTATTGTATCTGAAACAAACACTGCGCACCGTCTCTCTCTCGCTCCCCCCCCTCTAAAATCAGCCCGATGGCGGGCGCGCGCACACACACACACACACCGCTGTCACTGGTGCTGTGACACTTGGCCCCTGAACCGTCAGCTACACAACGATGGGACTTTAGTTTTCATTCTCCATACACACTCGTTAATTCACAGCACACACTCATACGATGGTGACATTAACGCGCGCCGCCACGTCTGCTCATAGCGCAGCGACAATGAAGCAGCGTCACTGAAACGCTCCGTGGAACCGAGACATGACACCGCGGGCCCGGTGTAAATGTTCCCAGAATCAGCTCCGATGACCGCGGCGCTGACGGTTGGAGGTGAGTCACGAGTCTTGGTAGAGCACGGCCGCTGCAGCGACCCTCCGACTGTCCCATTGCTGCGTGTCAATCCCCCCTCTCACTTTCTCTCCGCGCCCCCATCTCTCTCCAGCTGCCCTTTCAAAATAAAGGCATAAAAAGCCAGAGAAAAAAACAGTAGGGGAAACACTGCTTTGTTTTCTCTGTCTTTTTATGGTTTAGTAATTCTTTCATTGGTGCAGTAGCAGCATTCAGTTACCACAAGCATAGTTGTGACCTGTTGTGATCATGGCATGGCATATATTTTTTATATAAGTCCCTTTGACTAAACTCATAAAAAAAAGCGTGATTTATAGTCGAGAATATGGCACTTTTGGCATATGGCACCAGGGCCGTTGCTAGGAATTCTGGGCCCCCTGAAAGAATACTAAAGTGGGCCCCTGCCCCCTGACTTTTCCACTTTTTTTCATAGACTACGTATGTATTATCATTTCCTGGCAATACAGGACTCGTTAAATATAAAACACAATTTTATACAATATAAGTAGGGGGTCCCCGCTCCATCTCTCCATCAGTTTGGGGGTCCTTGGCCTGGAAAACGTTGAAGACCCCTGACCTAGATGAATAAGACAATAAACTTATAAAATTAAGATCAAACCTAAAAGTAAGCAAACATAATAATTATTGTGTTTAATTTAACAGAATGTCATCAAAGCAGTCAAAAAGCGGAGTACTGTTCAATTTATCATTATTTTATGTTTACTGCTCCTTTAATAAGTGCCGGTCAGGTGACTATAGCGCCGCTTACTGGAGGGAGAGGAATAAACAGAGTAACAGCAGAACGCTACCGGCAGCAGCAGGCGGATAACTCGTGAGTGAGAGGAAAAAAAGAGAAACAATTATAGCTGCTGCGCAGCGATGGGTCGGGTCCGGGCTACTTTTGGGCAAATTTAGGCAATTCTGAGCAACAAACAGGAGAATAGGAAGACAAGACAGTTGTCCTTATAATGTCCAATTTGCATCAGTTGAGGATTGAACCCACAACCTCGGGAACCAAAGACCGTTGTCTATCGCACTGAGCTAATTGACAAATTGCATTCAACAGTGGCTTCACAAATTGAGTAAGCCATTCACTGTCGTGTAGGCAGAAAAAGAAAAATCCGTTTTTGAGGTAAAATAATGATATGTATTTGTCCAACATCTACTATGAGTCTAAGATATTAGGAGCCTTCGCACATGGTCCAGTCCAAGCTATTTGGATTTTTAAATTTAGAAGCTTGCTGTGATGCCACCATTAGGACAATTGTCTTGTGTTGAGAACATTTGACATTTTGATCTGTCATCATCATCATCTTGAACTCACAACCTCTGACACCAAGAACCAGCGCTTAACTCAGTGAGCTAATTATCTGGAAGTGAGACATGGTGTGTGTCTTCTCAAATAGACTCAGGGAGTCAGTGTCCGGGCAGCAGTTGTGAACGCAGATTTCTGTTATCTAAACAAAAATCTGTTAATACATAAATTGCATTTAGACAGCAAAATAGCTTGAGGACATCTGCCATTTCGAACTGTCATCGTCATCATCTTCACCCTCGCTGGGTCTCAAACTCACAATCTCTGACACCAAGAACCAGCTCCTAACTCGCTGAGCTAATTAGCTGGTAGTGAGACCTGCTGTGTAGCTTCATTTATTCACTCAGGTGAGCCAGTGCCCAGGCAGCTGTTGTGATGAAATGGTCAAAATGTCAATAATTCAGTCATCTAAACAAAAATCTGATAATACATAAATTGCATCTTGACAGCATGGAAATGTTGGTGATTTGTTTTTAATGATAAGTGTTTTGCTTCATAAGAGAAAATATGATGTTTATAAATTCCAGTCTCACATTGACTGCAGTTGTTCCCATGAGAGCAGAATTCAAAATGTTCTAGAAAATTCAGTTTTTGAATTAAAATTCTGATATTTGCCAAACTTCATCAACCATGACTCCAGAATATTCTCATTTTTTTTCAGGAAGTTTGAAAATGTATTTAGCAAGAATTTGATGGTATATGTTTATAGTACTGTTTACAGTCAAACGTTTTCATGCACTGTAGGCTCAATTTTTGCTTAATCAAAAATCCGAGAAACAAGTTTTGTGGAGGACAGTCTGGAGATGCTCTGTAGCAAGTTTGGTGACAATTGAGCAAAAATTGTGGGAGGAGATACATTTTAAAAGTTTTACAGTTATTGAAAAAAACAGAGTGATGGACTTCATAATTTGTAATAAGTTTAAGTTGACAAAAGTTTCAGCAGTATTGAGGTGACATTGTGGTGAAGTTTCAACACTGTAGCATCTACCGTTGGTTTGGTAGGAATTTTTAAAGTTTTTAAATTTAAACGCTTATTGTGCCCCCCCTGGGAGGGGGGGGCACATGTCCTTGGAGTTGAGTGAATCTGGCATGGGACTGAACCTTTGTGCAAAGTTTGGTGAGTTTTCGCCCATGGGAAGTATGACTTCCTTGGAAGAAGAAGAAAGAAAGAAAGAAGAAGAAGAAGAAGAAGAAGAAGAAGAAGAAGAAGAAGAATTCCTAGGAATACAATAGTGTCCTGGCAGCTGCGCTGCCCGGACCCTAAAGAAGAATTCCTAGGAATACAATAGTGTCCTGGCAGCTGCGCTGCCCGGACCCTAATTAGGAGTGAAAAGTGTGTATTTTGAGGTTTTATACCCTGTTTTCTTTACTTTTTGAGGAAGATATTGTACTCGACTGCTGTCCACGTTGCTGGAATCGTTTTTGTTTTGTTTCAAACGAGGATTTGGCCAGGTTTTTTGTCGGGACCGGTGGACCGTGACAACACCGAGGAGAAACCAAGATGGCGAGCTACCCACGATAGGAGACGAGACCCGAACGGAGGAGAACTGAGGAGCACCTTGCTTGCAGAACCCGCCTACACACAGACACATACACTGACAGTGACACTGGGATCGTGGTAGGACAAAATTGACTGGTTTTGCAGTAACACAGTGGATTCATTTGGATAAAGAACTCAATCAAAAGACTGGTTATTCACCACACTGTGGAAATTTGAGTTATTGTTTACATTGATCTGTGAGATCTGAGAATTGAGTTGTAAGTTGATATTTGATTTAATTTTATTTCTTTTTATTTCTTTTCCTTGTGTGCCAATTTGGTATTACATTGTTGGGTTTTGAAAAGGTGATTTAAAGCTTAAACATAGCTGATTAAGCAAATTAAAGGGATAGAAGAAAAATAGAACTAAAACTCTTAAATAGGCCTAAACCGAGAATAAAACGAGAACTTAGACTGAACAAACTCAAAATAGATACCAAGAACTAAACAACCAAAATAGGAAACCTAAACCAAAATTATATCTCAACTCAAATAGGTTGAATTAACACAGAAGAAATAAATAGGGACAAATAAACCTGATTTCCTGGGATTTTGGTTTCATTTTGAATGGTTGAAGGGAGATTGAACATTTCACTTATCGAATGTATGTGTGTATGAATGTTGGTACCATTTAATGTTTACTGTTTTTCTGATCATTTTCTATATAAATAGCCGGCAGTTAAAAACTCACTCACTGGTCTGTGGTCTGTTATTCTTAACACTAAACTCACCACTCTTCCTGAACCTAGAGACTAGTCTAAGTTATCTGTATACATTACAGGTGTTACAAAAGTGGCGAGCTAGCCAGGAGTGGTTGCTAGTTGAACTCCGGAAAAAAAATAATAATTCAACTTATCCTTCAGACCACACAGACCTCAAATAGGTAAAGTCCGGCAATATGGAAGTTGTTCAAAGAGAAAACATTAAAGTGCCTAACTCGGTTATTGTTAGTGGGCTCACTGATACTGAGGCAGATGAGGAATTAATTGATTTCCTAAACAAATATGGGCGCATTGCAAGAGTGGTAAGAGTAGATAGCCCCACTTCTCCATATCACAAAGATGCCATTGCAGAGTATGAGAGTGGATCTGCATTAAACGCTCTTAAACCTGCACTCCCATACAGCTACGAGAGCCCCAGCCGAGCCACTTACCGGATCAGAGCCCTGTCAAGTGAATATGTGCCGATTGTGACTGGTAGCGCCACCCAGTGCTTTTTGAGCGAACTGCAAAGTATTGCTAAACTCAGTGGCAGATCCTTTGAAGAAATCTTGAAAGAGCAGCTCTCCGAATGCAGTAAATCCGTCAAAACAGAGTCCACGAGTGAGCCTGCAAGTGAGCCTGCCGTTGCAGTGCTTCAAAGCCCACCAGCACAGTTGCCAGCTCCTGAGCCTCAAGTAAGTTATCAAACTCATTCAGAGATAACACGACAAGGAGAAACTTCTTTGAGCAGCACACCCAGTCACACTAAAGGAGATGAAACACCAAAAGGGGCCACAAATTATGTTAAACCCCCAGAAGTGCAGCGAATGGTGGTAGAACATATAGGGCCGGATTTACTAAGATCTCAGATAGCGGACGCTATATTGTTTGCGCCCGCTATAATATTGCGAGTTTGGTTAGTGCACGCAAAACAGGTGATCTACTAAGAGTAACCCGCTAAATGAAAACACGTGCAAACCGCAATATGTAAATGAGGGTTTTGCGCGTGTAATCGTTTCCGCCATAGAGAGTGTGGACAGAGAGCTGGATGGACGAAGGGACAGAATGACATTTGATCCGATGCATACAATGACAGCATGTGTGTTCATCTCTCTCGCGCTCTGTTTAGATAAATAAACACAAATCGCTACAGGGCCCAACTCGTCATATAGTTACGAACAGGCAGCAGCTGCAGCGACAATCACACACCTGTAATATGTGTGTGTGTGTGCCGCCCATGATCGAGTGGATTAATAGAGAGCTCAGGTGGGACACGCGGATCTAAACGCTCTGACCACTGACCAGAGGGATTAAAGACGGGTGAAGGCAGCGGTGACATGTCTCAGTCCGGGACCGGGACCGGGACCGAGAGTCGGAGCTGAGCAGCCAGGTGAGAGGAGAGGAAAGGAGAGGAGAGGAGAGGAGCGCACTGCAGGACAGACGTGCCCCGTGCGTAACGGCGCGTAAAAGACTTTTAACACGGCTGAAAAACTGTTACAGAATTACCCAGACGTGAGGAAATGCAGAGATGTAAGATCACGGGGCTCTGACAGGTATCAAATCAATAAACGCATACGTTTTGGCAAAGTTGTATCAGTTAGTACATGGTTTTCAGACGTGGTGAATAAAGACGCAAAAACAGCCACCGCAATCTCTTCCTGGTTTGGTAAATCACATTGCCCTCGCTAAATAAATCTATTTGCATCTACTCCTCCCAGTATTTAGCACGTTCTGGCTGAAAACGCCCATATTTACATATTCATCAAGGCAAACACGCTAAATGGATCACACGTGCTATTCTGCCCGTGTGAGGGACGCAATCCTCGGTGTGTCCGGTTAGTAGATCAGGTTCCACATGTGTTTGCGCGTGCAATCACGTTTGCACACGTTTTAATACACGCAAACCTTTAGTAAATCCGGCCCATAGTGAGAAGCGAAGCCCCAGTCTCGCAAATGAATGTGTCATTCAGACTCAGAAGTTTTTCTGGCAAAACTCCTTGCCCCAGTCATGAGGCTGACTTTGATACTTGGCGCAACAGTGTTGAGCTCCTTCTGCAGGACACAGCTCTTCCAGATTTGCAGCGTTCTAGGAAAATTTTAGACAGCCTAGTATCACCAGCTGTTGAGGTTGTAAAGCATCTAGGTCCCCGAGCTTTGCCTACAGCTTACCTTGAACTACTTGATTCGGCTTTCGGAACAGTAGAAGACGGCGACGAGCTCTTCGCCAAATTTCTTAACACTCTGCAAGACGCAGGAGAGAAGCCGTCTCACTACCTGTACAGATTACAGACAGTTCTTGCCAAAGCATTGAAGAGAGGCGGTATATCTGCCAGTGAAACTGACAAACACCTTTTGCGACAATTTTGTAGAGGGTGTTGGGATGATGTGTTAATAGCTGACCTGCAGCTTGAGCGTAAGAGAAATGACCCACCTCCCTTTTCTGAGCTCCTGTTACAGTTGCGTGTGGAGGAGGATAGACATTCTGCAAAAGAAAACCGGATGAGAAAGCACCTTGGTTCATCAAAGCAGAAGGTTAGTGCACATCTCTTGACTGCCAGCCCCCTCACTGATGACGCGCCAGTAGATAGTGACCTCACTGACATGAGGAAACAAGTCACTGAGCTGCAAAGTCAACTTACCAGACTAAAAGCGTCAAAATCAGAATCCAAGCAGCCTTCTCAAGACAGCGTTGTCGCTGAACTAAAGAGACAAGTTATTGAGCTCCAAAGCCAGCTCACAAGCTTAAAAACACCGAAACCTCCACAAACTAAGACCAATGTCACAAAGTTCAACACAAAACAGTCAACTAGGTCCAAAGAGTCTCCCTCTACTGCAGAACAAAGGCCAAGCAGCAGACCAAAGCCATGGTACTGTTTTCAATGCGGTGAGGATGGCCACATTGCGACCTCATGTCCTAATGATCCAAATCCGACATTGGTGGCTGCTAAGAGGAGACAACTAAAGGAAAAACAGTCTCTGTGGGATAATCAAAACAGCTCAGTTGTTACTCAGCCTTTAAACTAGATCCGGCCCTCATTGTGGGACAGATGAGAGCTGAAGGCAGTAATAACAGTCCCATTTCCGATCCTGAATGCAAATCAAAGAGACAAAAAAGACCGTCCCCACACACAAGATTCGCCCCTGCGAAAATACCTAAAGGGTTAATTGGAGCTAAGTACACTGCTAGTGTATTCATTGATGGACAGGCTTCCACCTGCCTTCTTGATACTTGGTCACAAGTGACTACAGTATCGCAGTCCTTCTATGAGAGCAACCTTTCCAAATTTGACATCCATCCCTTGAATGAGCTGCTTGAGATAGAGGCTGCAAATGGTCAAAGTGTACCCTACTCAGGTTTCATAGAGGTGGACATCATTTTTCCTAAAGAGTGTTTTGGCTCTGAGATCACTGTGTCCACCTTTGTGTTAGTCGTTCCAGACATACAGTCTAATGCACTTTTGATTGGCACCAACACATTAGATCTAGTGTACAAAGTTTATTCCACGACCAACACAGCTCCCCAAGCCATCCCTTATGGTTACAGGGTTGTTCTGAAAATAATGCAGCAGAGAAACAAACAAAAAGAAAACAGCAGCTTAGGGATCGTGAGACTAACAGGGAGAGACCCTGAAGTTGTCCCGCAGGTCAAAGCTGTGTCTTGGAGGGGTCAGTCCATGTCAACAGCCAGACCTCAGACAAGTGGATCGTGATTGAACCCCCCTCGTTATCATCCTTGCCAGGAGGGGTGATGGTCACCAACTGTTTAATCAGTCTCCCAGATGGTCCATCTCGAAGGTTGCCAGTTGTGTTGCGAAATGAAAGTAAGCATGACGTCACTATTCCAGCGAGAAGTGTCATAGCTGAAATCCACGCTTTACAGGAAGTAATTTCCTTTAAACAGAATCCAACTGACACAACGCCACCAACTAGCGTCCCCATGTCACCTGAAGATACAGGGTTACGCTTTAACTTTGAGGACTCTCCACTTTTCCCTGAATGGCGAGAGCGAGTGGAGCAAAAGCTGAGCGCCATGCCAGAGGTGTTCGCTCACCATGATTCCGATTTCGGTCGAACAGACAAAGTTAAGCACCAAATCAAGTTAAGTGACGAAACCCCCTTTAAACACAGACCCAGGCCCATACGCCCACAAGATCTTGACGCGGTTCGCAGGCACCTACAAGAGCTGAGCGAGGCAGGAGTAATCCGTGAGTCTGAATCTTGTTTCTCTTCGCCCATAGTGGTAGTTAAGAAAAAAAATGGAGACATAAGACTCTGCGTCGATTATCGAAAATTAAATCTACAAACGATCAAAGATGCCTACGCTCTGCCTAACTTGGAGGAGACCTTCTCCGCGCTCTCAGGCTCGAAATGGTTTTCAGTGCTAGATCTCAAATCTGGTTATTACCAGATTGAGGTAGATGAGACTGATAAACACAAAACTGCCTTTGTATGTCCCATGGGGTTCTGGGAGTTTAATAGGATGCCCCAGGGCGTAACTAATGCTCCCAGTACTTTTCAAAGGCTGATGGAGAGGTGTATGGGGGATATCAACCTAAAAGAGGTCCTTGTGTTTTTAGACGATCTGATAGTGTTCTCAGACACTCTTGAGGAGCACAAAACCCGTCTTCTCCACGTGCTAAATCGTCTCAAAGACTACGGTCTGAAACTGTCCTTGGAGAAATGTAAATTTTTTCAAACATCGGTGAAGTACTTAGGACACATTGTGTCTCGAGATGGTGTTGAGACGGACCCCCAGAAAATCGAGGCCCTTAAAACCTGGCCAAGTCCACGAAACCTTAAAGAGTTGCGTTCGTTTTTGGGGTTCGCCGGTTACTACCGTCGATTCATTCAAGATTTCTCAAAAATCGTAAAACCATTGAATGATTTTACTGTCGGGTACCCGCCCCTGAGAAAGGGTTGCAGGTTAAAGGAGGACGGTGGTCACTATTTCCAGCCTAGTGAACCATTTGGTGGGAGGTGGACAGACAGCTGTCAAAAGGCTTTTGAAACAATCATTGACAGGCTCACTACAGCCCCTGTGTTGGGTTTTGCCAAACCCAAAACTGCCCTACGTTTTACATACAGACGCGAGTACAGTTGGGTTAGGGGCAGCGCTCTATCAAGAGCAAGATGGGATGATGCACGTCATTGCTTTCGCCAGCCGTGGGTTGTCTAGAAGCGAATCTCGGTATCCAGCCCACAAACTTGAGTTTCTGGCGCTTAAGTGGGCTGTGACCGATAAATTTTGTGACTATTTGTATGGCAGCTCTTTTACAGTGGTCACAGACAGCAACCCACTTACTTACCTTCTGACGACGGCGAAGTTAGACGCCACAAGCTATCGCTGGTTGTCTGCCCTCTCCACTTTCAATTTCCAACTTCAGTACCGAGCAGGGAGACGCCGATGGTCTTTCACGGCGCCCCCATCCTGCACCTGTCAACGATTTTGTGTCTCAGAAAGAAGAGGAGCGAATTAATCAGTTCTTGAAGAATCATTCACCTGTGTCTGACGATGTCGCTCATGTCTCTTGTAATGTTGTGAGTGCCGTTTGTGAGAAACATCTTGTTTGTCCATCTGTGGACAATGATGAACATGATCCCATTGTTCCTCTTGTGACATCTCTTGCCATGTCAGCTGAAGCCGTTCCAGACAGCTTTGAGCAATGTGATGGATTGCCGACGATTTCAAGCATATCGGAAGAGGAACTGAAACAAAAGCAGAGGGCTGATTCTGCTATAGGTGAAATTATTCACCAATTGCAAACAGGGGACACCGCTCCTCCAACAGTGAGAAGAGAGCTTCCAGAACTTTCCATCCTTCTGCGAGAAATGAATAAACTTGAACTCCAAAACGAAATTCTCTACAGGAAGAGGCGGGTTAGTGAGAAAACTCATTATCAGCTAGTCCTTCCCGAAGAGCTACGAGACATGGTCATGCGCAGTCTTCACGATGACATGGGTCATCTGGGGTTTGATAGAACCCTCGACCTCGCGCGAACCAGATTCTTTTGGCCCAGAATGGCTAACGACACTGAGAAGAAGATAAAGAGTTGCAGTCGCTGTGTTTGTCGAAAAGCACTGCCTGAGAAGGCAGCGCCTCTGGTAAACATTCAGGTCACCAGACCTCTCGAGTTAGTCTGCATGGACTTTTTGTCGATAGAGCCAGACCGCAGCAACACGAAAGATGTCCTCATGATCACTGATTTCTTCACGAAATATGCAGTGGCAATACCGACCCCTAACCAAAAAGCGAGAACTGTTGCTAAGCATTTGTGGGAGAGTTTTGTTGTTCATTATGGTTTCCCTGAAAAATTGCATAGCGATCAAGGGGCAGATTTTGAGTCGAAAACAATCAAAGAGCTCTGTGATCTTGCAGGGATCCATAAAGTGCGAACACACCTTACCACCCAAGGGGAAACCCTGTGGAAAGGTTCAACAGAACTCTTTTAAACATGCTTGGTACACTTAAAACAGACGAAAAACAGCACTGGCGAGATTTTGTAAAGCCGCTCGTACATGCCTATAACTGTACGAAACATGACACAACCGGGTTCACGCCCTACAAATTAATGTTTGTCGGTTGCCTATCGATCTTGCCTTTAATGTCCCATTGAACCGTCACCATCACAAATCTCATTCGCAATATGTTCAAACTCTGAAAACCCATCTTCAAGAGAGTTATGAACTTGCTGTCAAAAACGCAGCTAAGACTGCTGAAAGAAACAAAATCAGGTTCGACAAACATGTCACTGAATCGACCTTGGATGTCAGCGATCGTGTGCTTGTGAGGAATGTGCGTCTGAGAGGAAAACATAAACTGGCTGACAAGTGGGAGGGAACTGTGCATGTTGTTGTTAATCGCAGGGCTGACCTTCCAGTTTACACTGTCAAGCCAGAAAATCAAGATGGTCCTCTTAGAACCTTGCATAGAGATCTTTTGTTACCGTGTGGTTTCTTGTCTCTTGAAGCTGACCCACCTGCAGTGTCAAACAAACCTTGCATACGTCCAAGCACACGTCAGCATCCAGATCTTGATCCTGATGAACAAGAGCCAGAGTTTAACTCTGATGAAGAGGATGACAATCCAACACTTTCCTTTCGAGATCCATCCTTGAGAACCACTAGGTTCACTCAGGAAATTGATGTGACTAGGCCCCCAAGGCCGCAGCCTCATTCTTCTGTTGAGCTGGACTGTCCAGACATTGAGGCCGTTTCTGACGCTGCTCCAGAGGAATTGGATGAAACCTCACCGGAAAATGACACATTACTGGAAAGAGACAACCTACCTGGACTGGAACTGGAACCCGGAATTGACAAACCTGAAAAGGAAAACCTACCTGAACTGGAACTGGAACCTGGAAGTGACAAACCTGAAAAGGAAAACCTAACTGGACAAACACCGGATGAGTCTATGGATGAAACAGAAGCCGAAGCAGTCACAGCCAAAGCTGGAGACATACCGGAAACTCTGGATGGAGAAAATAATGAGAGATGTAGTGAATCTGAACATGTGCAAAACAAAGTCGCACCTGAAACTGAAGCAGATGTGGGAAGAACAGAAATTGACAAAAATGAAACTGAAACGATAAGTGATGTGAGAAGATCATCAAGACAAAGAGAACAGTCAAAAAGGTTGACATATCCTGAGTTAGGGAATCCCTTAGTGACTATTGTTCAGTCCCTGTTCCAAAGCTTAAGCACAGTTATCACAGATTCACTAATGGAACCTAGTCTTACACCACTACCCGAACCTGAAATAGTGTAGTCTGTAAATATTATGCAAAGGGACTTGCATAGAGTTTAGGTGGGAGGGTGTAACCTAGATGAATAAGACAATAAACTTATAAAATTAAGATCAAACCTAAAGTAAGCAAACATAATAATTATTGTGTTTAATTTAACAGAATGTCATCAAAGCAGTCAAAAAGCAGAGTACTGTTCAATTTATCATTATTTTATGTTTACTGCTCCTTTAATAAGTGCCGGTCAGGTGACTATAGCGCCGCTTACTGGAGGGAGAGGAATAAACAGAGTAACAGCAGAACGCTACCAGCAGCAGCAGGCGGATAACTCGTGAGTGAGAGGAAAAAAGAGAAACAATTAGGAGTGAAAAGTGTGTATTTTGAGGTTTTATACCCTGTTTTCTTTACTTTTTGAGGAAGATATTGTATTCGACTGCTGTCCACGTTGCTGGAATCGTTTTTGTTTTGTTTCAAACGAGGATTTGGCCAGGTTTTTTGTCGGGACCGGTGGACCGTGACAACACCGAGGAGAAACCAAGATGGCGAGCTACCCACGATAGGAGACGAGACCCGAACGGAGGAGAACTGAGGAGCACCTTGCTTGCAGAACCCGCCTACACACAGACACATACACTGACAGTGACACTGGGATCGTGGTAGGACAAAATTGACTGGTTTTGCAGTAACACAGTGGATTCATTTGGATAAAGAACTCAATCAAAAGACTGGTTATTCACCACACTGTGGAAATTTGAGTTATTGTTTACATTGATCTGTGAGATCTGAGAATTGAGTTGTAAGTTTGATATTTGATTTAATTTTATTTCTTTTTATTTCTTTTCCTTGTGTGCCAATTTGGTATTACATTGTTGGGTTTTGAAAAGGTGATTTAAGCTTAAACATAGCTGATTAAGCAAATTAAAGGGATAGAAGAAAAATAGAACTAAAACTCTTAAATAGGCCTAAACCGAGAATAAAACGAGAACTTAGACTGAACAAACTCAAAATAGATACCAAGAACTAAACAACCAAAATAGGAAACCTAAACCAAAATTATATCTCAACTCAAATAGGTTGAATTAACACAGAAGAAATAAATAGGGATAAATAAACCTGATTTCCTGGGATTTTGGTTTCATTTTGAATGGTTGAAGGGAGATTGAACATTTCACTTATCGAATGTATGTGTATATGAATGTTGGTACCATTTAATGTTTACTGTTTTTCTGATCATTTTCTATATAAATAGCCGGCAGTTAAAAACTCACTCACTGGTCTGTGGTCTGTTATTCTTAACACTAAACTCACCACTCTTCCTGAACCTAGAGACTAGTCCAAGTTATCTGTATACATTACAGGTGTTACATCTAGATAGAGGGATGTCTAAATAGAGACATGTCGGAATAGCGGGCGGACCCCGCCGCTGTCGCACTCTCTCTCTCTCGCTCCTCTCTTGCCTCTTTCCCCCTCTCTCTGCCTCCCCCTTTCCTGTCTATCTCACTGTGTGCTATCCAATAAAGGCAAAAAGGCCAAAAAATATACTTAAAAGAAAAAAAAAAATCGCCACACTGTCACCGCTCTCTCCCAGCTTCTCTCCCTCCTTTCACCGCTTGTCATGGTGGGTACCTGAAGGGGCAGCGCTGTTCTCCCTCTCTCCACTGTCGCTCTCTCTCTCTCCCTCATCTACAGCTTCCTCTTCCTCTTCCTCCACCTCAATAATACTCTCTGACCTGTTAAAAGCAGGCTGAGTTATGAACTGACTGCATTGTGCTGTTGCTGTTTCTGGACATACAATTAGCTTCTCTTGCTCGTGGAAGCACTAAGGAACGTCATCATATTAAAATACTTCCACTGTTTTTTCTTGCTCGCCCCCTGTCCACTCCTGCCCCGACCTTCTCTTTTATTCCGGACATGTATTCCGCAAGTTTCGCCACATTTTTTTGACAGCTTCGACTAGAGACAGGAGGAAAACAAGGCAGAAATGAATACGGTGACGTTAGCTAGGCTATCATGCAGCTATCCAGAACACAATCGCTTCAATCTAATCAACATTATCTTCAGCTTTATGCTGTGAGACAAGGTGAATTAATTTTTCTGTCGTCATTTTGATGTGCTTTGTTTTTATGGTGGCCCTGAGTGGTCAGAAAGGCTTTTCATGGATGCGAAAAACGCAGAAAATCGAACCTGTTCCTAATTTTTTTATGACGGGACGAAAGTTTCGGACTCGGTGTGTAAACATGATCGACAAAACATGAGGTTGATTTTTTTTTTTTTTTGACTTGTGGCAATTTCGGATGAAAAAAACGGACTCAGTGTGCAAAGGCCTTTACCCTTAAAGGTAGAGTCTGGAGGTTTGTTCATTGCAGTTTACTTTTCAGGGGTGTCCAAACTTTTTGCAAAGAGGGCCAGATTTGGTGAGGTAAAAATGTGTGGGGGCCGAGTCGGCCGACCATTCAGCCTGACATCCTTTGAACCATTAACATTAAATGCAAATTAACTATTTAATACTTTTTTTTTCATTGCAAATGACGACAGCAGTGATGACGTGCTTTCACGTTCGAGTCTCCAAACCAGAAACGTTTGTAACAGTAACAGCACCGGAAAAGTCGCTAGATTTGTCGCTAGTGGCTTTTGTCAAAAAGAAAGTCGATGAGAGGGTTTGGAAAGTCGCCAGATTTAGGGAGAAAGTCGCCAAGTTTGCAACACTGACGTTACCTTGCGTTGCTCCTCACAGGCTCACATGCTGCACTGTGTGTGTGGTAGCGGCCCCACCTCCCCCCACAGAGACAAAGATCCTGGATGACTGACAAGAGGCTTCACTCCCTTCATTTCATTCCGCTATGGAACAAACGCGCCCAGGTGCTGAGACCGAGTCACAGAGTGAAGCCTCTTGTCATTCACCCTGTTTGGAGGCCAGAGACGAGGAAAACAAACAGGCATGCACATGGCAATATATCGAGGCTGGAAAAAAACAATTGTACGTGCTGGCTGTGGGCCGGTTGGAATTTGAACGCGGGCCGCATTTGGCCCGCGGGCCGTAGTTTGGAGACCCCTGTACTACTTTGTTGCCTCTTACTCTCTCTACAAAGTGGTCCTCCTCTGCCCAAACAAAGAAGTCGCACCATTTAAGGCCTGTGGTGAGGAGCTGGCGTTGCACTTGCCAAAAGTAGGCATGACTGGCATGACTTTGCTTTGTGCCCCTAATGATTCTCTCTGCAAGTGCTTTTGCACTAGTTTCACCCCACACATGGCACACCTCCCTAAATCGTGACGAGGTAATTCTAGGTTTGCACAAAATGTGCCAGTCTTGGACTGAGCTCTGGTCTCTCGTTCCTTCCTCAATTTCGTGGGCCATCTCCATGGATAACTGCAGACTCAGCACATGCAAATGTTCCTCCTCTGTGCAGACCCACTGACACTCGGATGCTGACATGTTGTGGGCTTCTAGAGGCAGACATGGAGATGGTGGAGCATTCGGATGGATCTCGTGTTGTCTTGTGGGGCAAGACAACACACTCCCCCTCTGCACAAGACCAAACTGTGACTCCACAAGAGTCCTTTCTGCACTCATCCCCATGCTTGTGTGGCAAGGTGAAGAGGGCGGGGATTGAACCCACACCTCCCGGGTAAGAGTCATGCGTGCTTGCCACTTGGCCAAAGGGACATCCTCTTGGCCAAGTAGCCAGGGCACATGATCAATTGGGGGCATAGTGACAGGAACCTCAACTGTCACACTTGCAATTAGTGGCAAGTCTAGTGGCTCGAGGCCACTGCAGGCTTCTGCCACCTGAAGCACAGACAGGTCAGGAAGGGGTCCAACCATCCATCTCATCAGAGTGCTGCTTTGAATAAAACACACCATAGGTAATTATTTGCACACATACAATTGACAGCATGTAAATGTAAAGGTGACAGGTATTTCATCATAATGATGTTTACACACTTTGCTACTTTGTATGAACTCAGTTAATCAGTACCTTTAACTGTATCCTTTATGAATCTATGAATCTAAATCTGAAACTATAGGGTAAAATAAATAATACAAATGATTTGTGTTTTTTCTTTCTTTCTTTCATTATGATAATAAACATTATTTAGAATTAATATGAACTGATTTCAGAGTTTTTTTGGAACAATTTATGCAATTACATCTTGTTTCATTAAAGCAGAAGTAAGCGATCCGGTCGTTTTGGCTAACTTTTTGTCAGCCGATGGAGTTAGCAGCCCCCGCCCTCGTCATGGATCTATTGGTCTTACAGCAGAGCAGAGTGACTGACAGACCCGTGTTTCAGACCAAACACTCTATGTAAGTGATTGCTGTCGGAAGATATAACTATTTAAGACTTATATTAACACAAACATTCCGCTCACTTCTGCTTTAATAGAGAACATTTTCTCTAACATACTAACCTACATCTATTCATACACAAAATGACATGTTTTTAAATGTTGGATCATTAATCACTGAGTGGTACCAAGATATGCAGTGGAAGTGTAACTACGTTACCGTTACCGTTACCGTGTGATCTTGCCCTACTGCATCAACTCGCCAGTACTTACCGTAATCCTCCTTTCCGCATCCGACCTTGTACAGCATAGGTCATTAACTGGCGGACCGCGGCCCGAGTCCGGACCCAGAGATAATCCTGTACGGACCCAGAGCTATAATCTATTTTATACGGTAGATGCATTTTACGGGATAGTTTTAACAAGCGAGCGCAGCTTTTTTTTTTTTTTTTACTACCAATGCCGTTGTAAACACTAGGAAATGAATTGACCAATCGCGTACAAGTTAAGTCATCCCACGTGATGCTTCTCAGCCAATCAACTCTCGGCATTCCCGGCCGTTGACAGCGGCAAAGTCAAAAAAAAAAAAAAGAGGCGAATGACAGATGACAGGACAATAGAGAGACAGAAAGAACGATAAAGAAAGCAATACACAGAGAGAAGACGATCAGAGGAGTGATTTGGAGACAGGGAGAGGAACAAAGACGATTAACACACGGTTGGAAGAGTCTGGACCAGGGAGAGAAACAGCCGCTCAGGGAGTGAGACGGGGGGAGAGAGAGACGAAGACGATGAGATTAGTGAGTCGGGATCAGGGAGAGAAACAGCCGCGCAGAGAGTGAGACGGGGGGAGAGAGACGAAGACGGTCAGAGTCGGGGACGACGGGAAAAAAAAACACACACACACAAATGGCCCTGTCAAAGAAAAGAAAAGTTGATACCGAAAATAGAGCTTTCAATCCGGAATGGACGGACTCGTTTCTGTTCATTCTTCCCTCAGGCAGCACAAAACCGCTGTGTCTGATATGCTCAGAGACTGTAGCGCTAATTAAAAGTGGCAATGTGAAGCGCCACTATGATACTAAACACAAATATTTCGACAGAGCATATCCTCTTAAATCTGACCTGAGGTCGCAGAAAATAAACAATCTCAGAGCCCAGTATGACCAGTCCACCAGGATCTTGACCCATTCATTCACTGCCCAACAACGTGCTCATGAATGTTCCCTCAGAGTTGCTTGGATTTTAGGTCAACACAAAAAACCATTTACTGATGGGGGGGTTGTCAAAGAGTGCATGAGTGCAGTGGCTGAAACCTTATATGAAGGAAAACAAAAAGAAGAGCTGTGTAACAAAATAAAGCAAATACCTATGTCAGCATCATCAGCCACAAAGAAAAGTGAAGTATTAACACAGGATGTACTAGCCCAGCTGAATGAAGCCATCCATGAGGCACCATGTGTAGGCCTGGCTGTAGATGAGTCCACTGATGTGTCTGACAATGCACAGTTGTTAGTTTATGTCAGGTTCTTCAGCAAAGACCAGAAAACATTCTGTGAGGACTTGTTAGGTGTTACTTCCCTTCAGACCAGTACACGAGGAGAGGACATCTACCACGCCATTAAGGAGATGTTGAGAGAGCGAGGAATAGAGCCAAAACAAGTGGTTTCCATAACCACAGATGGAGCCCCTGCCATGACGGGGAGAGAGAGAGGAGCTGTAGCAAGACTGAGAGAAGACAATCCTGAGCTCATTGCATACCACTGCATAATCCACCAGTCTGTCCTCTGTTCCACCCTGTCAGATGAGCATGCTGAGGTGATGAACACAATCATGAAAATGATCAATTTTCTCAGGGCGTCCTCCTCCTATCAGCATCGCATGCTCAGGGAATTCCTCAGAGAGGTTGAAGCAAATGCTGATGATCTTTTGCTGCACAATAATGTGAGATGGCTCAGCAAAGGCAGAGTTCTGGAGCGGTTTTGGTCCATCAGAAGGGAGGTAGCAGATTTCTTGGAAGGGCTGAAGAGTCAGAAGGCAACACAGTTTTCTCTCTTTTTAAAAGATGAGAAAAAGATGGATAATGTGGCATTTTTGGTTGATATCACTTCACATCTGAATGAACTGAATAAGAAGCTACAGGGCAAGAACAATTCTATTTGTGACCTGATAACAGCTGTGCGCTCCTTTCAGAGGAAACTTGAGTTGTTCAGTGAAGATCTGCAGGGAGACTGTGCCCACTTCCCAGCAGTGCAGGACCAGGTTCAGGGACAGAGAGATGTGTCTGCTTTTGTTGACTTTGTTGATAAGCTGATTGTTAACTTCAGCAAACGTTTTGACAGCTTCTGCTTTGGACAGCAGCTCACCATCTTCATTCAGAACCCATTTCTCATCACAGATGTCAGGGAGTTCTCAAAGGAAGCCACACAGCTCTTCAAATGGGCAAATGCTGCACCTCTTCAAATGGAACTGGTTGACCTCCAGGCAGATGTTGCCCTGAAAGAGCAGTTCAGAGGAGCTGACCCTGCCACTTTCTGGTTCCAAATGGTTTCTGAGTCAGCTTTCCCAGGTCTGAGGAAAGTAGCCCTGTACATCATGACCATGTTTGGCTCCACATACAGTTGTGAAGCGGCTTTCTCCACAATGAACATAATTAAGACAAAATATAGGTCCAGGCTCACCAATGAACACCTCCAGATGTGCATGAGAATGGCCCTGACACCATTTAAGCCCAGATTTAAAATCCTGGCAGGAAAAGCTACAGCTCAGTTCTCTCACTGAGTAACAGAAAGAAGGGAAGTGGAATATAAGAGGGAAAGACAAAGAAACTGAAGTGTTTAATTGTTAGGATTTGTATTGTTAAAGTGGTTGACATTGTTCTGTCAAGGTGTGAGACAGTTAAAGAAAAATGATAAAAGCTGTTGCTACACTTTATTTCTCTTAAGTTAAGAGCTCTATGTGAAGATTCAAATTTTTCCAGAGCCATTTTATTTATTTTTTCTCTTTTTTTTGAAATGCAGCACTTGAGAGGGATACTGTATCTCTGCACTGACAAATATTGTCAAAATGTTAATGTTTTATAAAATGTTTATTTCTCTGTTATTTACACGCAGATGTTGATATACACTAATGCAAGGACATGATGTTCCGGACCTTTGCTTGAATAAATTTTTTCTGACTGGACCTCTTTGCGTTTTAGTTGAATACCCCTGGTGTATATCAACATCTGCGTGTAAATAACAGAGAAATAAACATTTTATAAAACATTAACATTTTGACAATATTTGTCAGTGCAGAGATACAGTATCCCTCTCAAGTGCTGCATTTCAAAAAAAAGAGAAAAAATAAATAAAATGGCTCTGGAAATGGCCGGGAATGCCGAGAGTTGATTGGCTGAGAAGCATCACGTGGGATGACTTAACTTGTACGCGATTGGTCAATTCATTTCCTAGTGTTTACAACGGCATTGGTAGTAAAAAAAAAAAAAAAAGCTGCGCTCGCTTGTTAAAACTATCCCGTAAAATGCATCTACCGTATAAAATAGATTATAGCTCCGGGTCCGTACAGGATTATCTCTGGGTCCGGACTCGGACCGCGGTCCGCCAGTTAATGACCTATGATATACACTAATGCAAGGACATGATGTTCCGGACCTTTGCTTGAATAAATTTTTTCTGACTGGACCTCTTTGCGTTTTAGTTGAATACCCCTGTTGTACAGGCTTGATCACTACCATCTCGCCAACTGGTCCTGGTTTTACACCCTGTGAATTTAAGCACAAGAGGTAAGGTACAAGTGACAGACTTCAGTGTAACATCAAGGGTTAGGAAAGTTTCAAAATTAAATGCAAATGCAAAGTTGAATAGAGTTAAACTTACAGCTGTCCGTGGTTTGTGCCACTGTTGTTCCAGTTCAGTGCAGCTGTGAACAGGGGGAACTACTGGCACACCGAGCTGGGAGTAGTGGGCTGTTTGAAACAACAGAGCCACTGTGTGGTTGCACATAGCAGTTCCAGCCACACATGAACACCTGGACATCACCATGATGACAGGCACAGAATCTCTGAGAACTATCTGTTGGCAGTAAAAAAAAACAAAAAAAAAACAGTCTGTATTGTTGTAATATCCTCCATAAAATAGCTGCGCTCAAATGGAACTTGGGATTTTTTAAATTCATACATAATTAATTTGATATAGAAAAACGTGGTTTTCCAGAAGTTTTGCCTACAATTCCATTTGAACACATCAAAATTAACATCAAAGACAGAGGCCATATTGAACGTGGCCTTGAACACAGAATTTGAGTAACACTTTACTTGCATAGTACTCCTGCAATAATTGGTAACACTTTATTTTAAGGGGGCCTTGTTCCTGTGTATCTACCTAATTAATTACAGTGTAATTACCTATGTAACCGTGTGTAATAACATGTACTTACATTGTAATTACATAGTGTATTTTGGTGAACTTACAGGTCCTTGTTACACTTGTAATAAGGAATGCTTGTTACAATACTTTGTCAAAGTGGTCTCTCTCTTTGGGGAAGGGGTACATCTGCAAGAAAAATGGGTGAAACCACAACCCATGTTGCCTGGGCAAACTTTTCCATCAATCCTCCTGCCTCTTGAGTCTTGGAACATGTATGCTGTTACACAACTTAGTATATGTAACAGTTGTGTTAATACACCGTTGTTACTCTTTGATTCAGTGGAATGAGCACATTAAAATAAAGTGCACCTGCTGGGATACCTCAGTTCTTACACATTAACTGCAATAATCAGTGTCTTCGATAGTGTACCACGTGTGCTGTTACACAACTTAGAATATGTAACGATTGTGTTAGTACACACTTGTTACTCTTTGATACAGTGAAATAAGCACATTAAAATAAAGTGTACCTGGGTCGGGATACCTCAACTCTTATAAATTAACTGCGATAACCAGTGTCTTTGTACTACTGTCTTTGAGGGTTAAAAAAGTTAAAATGTTAAGTTAAAGTTCATGAGTTGATAATTAAGCAGGTTTAAAAAGTATAGGGCTTTGGTTCAAAGAAACCACGTCCGAGTGAGTGGTCTTCTCTTTGGTTCAGAGAAACCGCATCGAAGTGAGCGCTCGGCTCGTCAAGTCCAGCTATGTTGTGTTTTTTCTGTTGCATGCTCACTTCTCATGCTCGGGTGTAAAAGTGAGCACAGACGGCTAAACAGTCTGCTAAATAATATTGTTGGACGCTTTTGCCTTGGGGAATGTCTGTCTGTGAGTAGAATATGTCAATAGTGTTACATGATTGTGTATTTTTGTAATTAAGACATGATTAGTTATGTTTTCGGTAAATATACCTTGCTAGCTTTCAGTCTATGCCAACTCTTGTTAATCTGGATGCTAATTGAAGTGTATTCATGCAATGTTACTGTAAGTACTGTAAGTAAATTGTGTTTCTGTGATCATTTCAGTTTTACGGAGGAGAAATAAAGGACAGGAAAAGATCAAGCCTTGTGGTTTTTTGGGGAGTTTCTATACGTTTCGTTGACTGTCTAGCTTTGCATCGGCCCACGCACTGCCAGGGCAGTACAGTCTTCTTTTTCCTATGAGCTACATGTGGTGAGCTTGAACAACAGGGCTGTGTGTCAATTTACAGTGAAATTACTCTTTAAGTTACTTGCCTATTTTTCAATTTATGTTCGATGCAGTTCCATGCAGGCAAATTGCTGCACAGCATAACAAAAGTTCAGCAGATGCGGTACTGACAATATTGTTCAAAATGCACAATAAAGGAACACTGAAATGCATTTTTTTGAGTGTGTGGTTTATGCATACAGATTGCTGATGATGTTTTCAGTTCCATATGAACTGAACTCAGCATTGTCTCATTTTCTGAAAAAATGCTATTCTAGTTATTGGTTTATATGTAAAAATACTTGAGTACCAAGGTCAACACCAGTTTAGAGTTTCTGCATGATGTTACATGTAAGTATGTAGCAGGTACACTTCATTTTAATGTGCTTATTCCACTGTATCAAATAGTAACAAGTGTGTACTAACACAACTGTTACATGGACTATGTTGTGTAACAGCACACGTGGTACACTATCAAAGACACTGATTATTGCAGTTAATGTGTAAGAACTGAGGTATCCTAGCAGGTACACTTTATTTTAATGTGCTCATCCCACTGTATCAAAGAGTAACAAAGGTGTAGTAACACAACTGTTACATATACTAAGTTGTGTAACAGCAAACGTGGTACACTATCGAAGACACTGGTTATTGCAGTTAATGTGTAAGAACTGAGGTATCCCAGCAGGTACACTTTATTTTAATGTGCTCATTCCACTGTATCAAAGAGTAACAACGGTGTATTAACACATCTGTTACATATACTAAGTTGTGTAACAGCATACATGTTCCAAGACTCAAGAGGCAGGAGGAAGATTGATGGAAAAGTTTGCCCAGGCAACATGGGCTGTGGTTTCACCCATTTTTCTTGCAGATGTACCCCTTCCCCAAAGAGAGAGACCACTTTGACAAAGTATTGTAACAAGCATTTCTTATTACAAGTGTAACAAGGACCTGTAAGTACACCAAAATACACTATGTAATTACAATGTAAGTACATGTTATTACATACGGTCACATAGGTAATTACACTGTAATTAATTAGGTAGATACACAGGAACAAGGACCCCTTAAAATAAAGTGTTACCGAAAAGGGTCTCCAGTCTTGACCAATTAGCCTACCACGTGTTGTGAATCAGCAGGAAATTGCTTGTTCATTCTATAATTTTGAGGTCAATACTAACATTTTGAAACTGTGCTCATCTGTGGGTTGCTGATACATTACATTGCAATTAAAACTTACCTAAATATCCTTATATTTCCAGCATCAGCACTGCGCAACGGGGCCCATCGTTGCTCCGAGGCAGAGGTGGAGAAGGTCCTCCAGGAGTGGCTCCGTCTGGCTAATGACCGGCTGCACCCACGGAGGCGTTAGCTTTTTCTTTTTTTGTTTTGTTTGTTTGTTTGTTTTTAAGGATGAGAAATAAATCGATGCGCCTATCTATGTGTATTTGTCAGTTCTTTATATTATATAATAAGAATAAGAATAATAAGACTAAGAATAATAATAATAATAATAATAATAATAATAATAATAATAATAATAATAATGATAATAAATAGGTTAGTTAATAGGGTTACACCCCGCCTTTCCGAAGCCCCGCCTTTCCGACAATAGACTTCCATTCATCGTAATAGCGGGGTTTTCTATTTTTTCTAAAGACCCCGCTACTCCGAAAAGGCCAGTGGGGGAAACCCCCCCACTCCGAACGGACAGACGGACCTAATCAGAAAGGAACCAGAGGCTGTGCAGTGCGCAGTGCGCAGTGATCCTTTTTTCCTTTTTGGGGTCAAACGGATCATGTGCATAATTAACTGCAAAACAAGCAAATACTTCATACTGTATTAATGACTTATAATGTTCATTATGCTTCTAGCCTGTCTAGCCTCTACCTGTTCTTTTTACTAAACTTAACCAACTCCTTTCTTCATTGCCTAAATCCAACCAAAGCATCTCCCTCAGTCAGCTGTCAGCACGAGCGGTGGCTGCAGCAGCCTCGCGCCCCTGTGAGCTCAAGCCGGCTTCAGCCGCGCTCGAGCGGAGGAGGGGGGGAGAAAAAGAAAAAAAGTGTATTTCTATTACTGTGTGGGAGATCTCCAACAACGGAGTCTGGGAGAAAGCAAGTGGGACAGATCTGCCCAGTCTCTGAGCAGCGCACGTTTCACAGACAAGCCACAAAGCAGAATGTAAACAACGTCACGCGGTTCAGCACCTTGGACAGCTGCGGGGGGGGAGGAGGGGGTGTCGGAGTAGCGGTGTTTCGAAGTGGGGGTATTTCGGAACAGCGGGGTGTCGAAGTGGAGGTGTGTCGGAATGGAGAGCTGTCCCCAGTTAATAGGCCTATTATTCATATTGACATATTGGCAAAGGTTATAAAGGGCTCAAGTACAAATTACGTAGGCAATGTGTAGGATGGACAGTGTTCCCCCGTAGGATGAAGATCGCGCAGAGAGCGCTGGAACGTCGGCGGAGCAGCGGTAAGCGACGTCGTGTCAATGGGCAAACTATCTCTGTGCTACATAGCATCTACGTTTCACCATACGTCGCACTTACGGCGGCGCTACGTCGCTGTGCTGTGTGGGCAGATGGTGAACTATTTTTTCAAGTCGAGTGGCTAACTTTAGTAAGCAGTTTATATTCAGTTGACAAAAGAGAAATTGGTCTGTATGATCCGCACAGCTTTACCTGGTTTTAACAGAACAATGATGAGGGCTCGTTCCAGTGTTTGAGGCAAATGGTTATTTTCGATTGCATGGTTAAACATCTCTAATAGGGGATCAATTAATTTTTCTGCAAATTTAAAAAAAAAGTCAATAGTAAAGCCATCGGGGCCAGGTGCCTTCCCCCTGGCAATCTGGTCAGAGCATCCAGCAATTTTTGTTTGGATATTTTTTCCTCAAGGTTAATCTGAGCTCCTTCCGGTACCTTCGGAATATCCAAAAAGTCCAGAAAGCTGTGCATGTCACGGCTGTTCTCACCCTGTGAAGTGTACAAGGTTTTGTAGAATTCTGTGAAGGCCTGGTTAATGTGTTGGGGATTGCGGACCATGTCATCTCCACTTGGCGATTTAATAGCTGAGATGTA
Source organism: Trachurus japonicus (assembly GCF_045865225.1). Lineage (NCBI taxonomy): Eukaryota > Metazoa > Chordata > Actinopteri > Carangiformes > Carangidae > Trachurus > Trachurus japonicus. The sequence goes on along the minus strand of NC_140922.1, from coordinate 33,006,482 downwards.
TCTGGCGGCCTCATCTCTTCTAATCTGCCAGGCCAGTAACTTCCCTGATTTGTCGCCTTGTTCGTAATACCTCTGTTTCAGCCTAGCCATTGCATTTTCTACCTCACGTGTTGTAAGCACATCATATTCCGCTCTTTTGGCGATTAGTTTGATGTTCCCACATTTCTAACTTTTGTTGTCACTGAAAATTAGGCCCTATGTTCCCACAGCCCTTTGGTCCCACCATTGGTTGGGTTTAGGCAATGAAGAAAACTTTTCCTCGATAGAAATAGGCAACAAGACGCGGCCGATACAAAGTTGATAGGTTTCATTCATCCATGTTTTGACAGTGTGTGTGTGTGTGCCGAGTGGACCCGTTTAGAGAGACACGCGTCTGTCTGGGACAGGCTTTTATTTAATTTAGAACAAACCTTATGCTCAGCAAAAAATGGAAAATATATAGTCTAATATAATAAAATGGTTCTGTTGTTTGGCCACTGTTTAAAAATAATCAGAATATGAGGAAAGAATCTGATCGATCCAGAGCAGCATTCATTTACAAGTTTAATCAGCACCAATTAAATTTCTTCTAAATAAACGTAAACATTCAATAACTCGGGTCAGGTCGGACTACAGGCTTCTTTTTTTTCTCTCTTCTTCCTCACAGGAGAAATAAGGTGTGCGCTGCGCTGCGCTCACCTTGCTTCTCTCTGACGCGGCGGTGCTCTGTTTGTGATTTGTCTGCTGCCTTGAATCCGCCCTTTATACGTGCACGTTCACAGATTCACAATAAGACAAGCCAGGGTTGAGTTACCGAGTTAATAGCCAGCGTCGTGGTACCGCTGATCCGGAGTGACAGTGTTGTGAAAATCGCTACAGTGAACTGGTGCTCCGGTTTTTAGGTGCTCTGCAATCTCATAGTTTCAAAGAAAATGGATTGATTGATATTTACTTAACGAAATGAAACAAAAACAATATTATATTAATATATTGTTGTAACTTTAGAAAATATAATCCAGGGGGAAAAAGGCTTTCAAACATGGACCAAAACGGCTCAGTAATACGCACTACACATCTTATGAATGTGATGTAAAGTAATAACTTTATATATTTATATATATAAATATATATATATATATATATTTTTTTTTTGCCTCTAAAACTAGAATGAAAAATATTTTACTATGTTCCACCTTCTCGGCTCTATTGAGAGTAATGAGTTTAATAGACATATTAGCAATGACCAATAGGTGTGCTTGTAATAATTGCTGTGACGACAGCTGGACACAATGTAACACATTAGCATCCTCTTTATCTCTGACCAATGGGTGTGTTTGTGGATACTTCACTCAAGTACATTGTCAGACAAAAGTCCTGCCCCCCACAGTACTTCACTCAGCTGTTTGCTTTGAACAGAAAAACCGGTTCCTACCGTAGCTCTCCTCACACTTTTCAGTTCATAGGCTAAGCGAAGAAATTTCATCGTGTTTCATGTAATAATATTGTTTTCGTTTCATTTTGTTAAGTAAAAATCAATCAATCCATTTTCTTTTAAACTATGAGATTGTAGAGCACCTAAAAACCAAAGCACCAGTTCACTGTAGCGATTTTCATACACACACCCAGTCTCGCTTTCAATAAAACACACTCGCATTCTATTACAATCAGTGAAATAATATGAAAACAATATTATTTAAAAAAAATTACAGTTGATGTTGCTCTAGTTTTTTTGTTTGGATAAGCTTCATATTTAAAAGCGCAATGTTCAGCTGTCGGAAATTAAAAGCAGCCTCCTCTTCTTATATTTGCAGCAACACTGTTGCTTCAGGCTGTGATCAGCTTTTTTGTATCGCTCATAGCCTACTTTCCATTAAAACAACCTGCTGCTCTTGGCTGAAATCAGCCCGTTGTCGCTCCATTCTACGATTAAAGTACACTCTAAAAAGTAACTCAGAGGAGCTTTTACCACCACTTGATTTAATACATGGACACAAGTTAAAAATTCTAATTAGTTGTTTTAGAGCAACCTTCTAAGTTGCAAACTTTATTTTATAAGCTGTGTTCAAATAATAATGTTGGTAATTACATCAACTTAATTTTGCACGTGATTTAAACTCAAATTTCATTGTTAATGGCTTTAAAACCAAATTCAAGTTGTACTTACTTAACTAAGTTGGCTTGATAACTTAATTTTTCTCCACAATGACATTACAATTTCAAGTTCCCACCCACATAACATGCCTGGACCAGTTCCGATAACAAGACGGTGTGTTAGCTGAAGAAACTCAATATAAAGGACATTTCCTGGTGAGTATTATTTCCTTTACATGTAACAGTTCTACGAAAATAATGAATTTGCACATCTTTCATTACGTTTCATTGAGATATGTGCTGAGCAAGAGAGTCAATGAGAAAAGCCTTATTCAAGTTTTGCTTGTTTCACCATGTGGCCATATTAAGCTATGTAATGTTATCTAATTTCATATAATTTGTTCATTCACATAGATGGCTGAATTTTTCCACTATAGGCAAATTGTTGTTTTCTGTGAGGGCTGTGAAACTGTGTACATTTGAATCCTCTACAAAGACAGGGTTGCTAAAGCATTGCAGGTTGTGCCATGGTCATTGTGGGGAATATCTACCATGTACAATTCACATTTGAAAATGGGTGGATGACGTGACATGGCAGTTTTGCTGTCTTCAGTGTCAAACATGTATGAATAAAAAATATATTTGCCAAACACCTTCTCAATATTGTGCAGAACATCATGCTTTATGTGAACATACTCAACATTTAAACAGTTCATCACTCATTCTTTCAGAATTTTCAACCAAACATGACAAAAGTCACATGGTGTGACTGTCCGACACTTGTTTCTCAAAGTGAGAATCTGAATAAAACTAAGAAAAATAGGTGCAAAAATTCTCAAAAAAATACAGAAAAATAATACAGATGTCTATTTGGGAGCCTACTCTTTTCAATATCCAAGCATGATGTTTTGAGTCAATTCTAATCAAAAAGATTTTGTCACAAAAATCAAAATCATATGGTGTGACACTGTTTTGGGATATTTCAACGGGCAATTGCTTTGACACCCTTGGGAAGGAGAGGACCCTCTTCAAGAAGACTGTACAGTACTGGCAATGTATTGCCAGTACTGTACAACCTGAGTTGTGCCATCATTTTTATTTTTACAATAAATCAGATCTTGTTGGCACTCTGACAAAGGTCCCACTTCCAGATGTCTTTTGGTGTGACACATTTTTCATAAAAATGCAAAAGAAATTTTATTATTTTGTCATATTTTCATGTAAACCTATGTTGCTTTGTTACATCTAGCATGTTGTTAGTATGATAATGTGTAGCTACAAGACTCAAGGTTGTGCTAAGTGCAGAAAACATCATATGGTGTGACACTTGGTCATAATGGTGTGACATGTCTGCCTGTCACACCATATGATTTTATTGTCACACCATATGATATGAATTGTAACTAGAAAATTTCCTCTCGGGAAATTTTGAATGGGCCGCGGGGCTACTGCCGATTTTGCCATCTCTGTCAACATGGGAATCAAACCCACGATCTTAAGCGCAAGACAGAGCTGATCAGACAGACACATGATCATCTTTCTATAAGCACTGATATGGAGGAGCTGTAACCACATAAGTATACCTGTGTGTGTGTGTGTGTGTGTGTGTGTGTGTGTGTGTGTGTGTGTGACACCAACAAGGTTTAACTTTAAAACCAGATTAAATCATGGTTTAAGTTTAAATTCTGTTGCACGTTAACTGTGTTTTAATCACATGAAGGTGTGTGTGTGTGTGTGTGTGTGTGTGTGTGTGTGTGTGTGACTGTAATCACATGAAGCTGGTTCTAGAGTCTGTGTGTGTGTGTGTGTGTGTGTGACTGACTTGACACATAGTTAGTTAGTAGCTGCATCCTGTGTCAGTCTGATTTAGCTGTGTCTGTGTTTATAAACATTTAAACGAGCGCCAGGTGGATTGTTTATGAAGTTAACGAGCTCTGGCCTGAGGATCAAAGAGGTTACCACGGCGATAGGGGCCCCCGCAGGCTGAGACAGACAGAAACGTGGAGAAAAAGAGCCATTTTCTGCCTCTAAACCGGTCTCACAATTAGGCTTAGCATGACAAAACGGTAACTCCTATCAGAACAAAACACAGATCAACGTTGCTCTAAGGACTTACTGAAAATTTCGGTACGATTTGGTGTTTCTACAGTAAATATTTTGGCGACGCTGGCAGTTTTAAAACATCAGGCCGTTCTGCTCCTCTCAGAAAATATTTGTATTGGACTCAATGAGGAGCAGAGACAGACGTGGCCGCACTCAGAGGCTGATTCTGTCAATTCTGTAAGTCTCTCTGATATTTTGAGCACATGACATGAGAGCTAACAAGTTTGTCTTACAAATTCTGAAAAAATTATGTCTGTAGAGTGTAGGGCCACGGGCAATCGCACCGGGCACTGGTCCCAACAGCTATGAAATAGCTGCAGGGACCAGTGCCCGGGCGAAGCCCGGGCACTACTGTTATTGTGTGGATTTTTTCCTAGTTAGGGCCACGGGCAATCGCACCGGGCACTGATCCCTACAGCTATGAGAGACTCCATGAAATAGCTGCAGGGACCAGTGCCCGGGCAAAGCCCGGGCACTACTGTTATTGTGTGGATTTTTTCCTAGTTATTTTTCCACTTCCGGCCAACTTTCGGTTCGCTACTAGTCCTGCAACTCGAAGAGTTGCAGGACAAATTATATAAAATACAAATTATATATCAAAATGTGCGTCCTGATCGGGATCGGTGTGCTATTACTTTTCTCAACAGTGTACGAATTATTCGCGACGTAAGTCGCGATTTACTGCGCAAAATTTTTGCATGTAAGTCAATGGGACGGGCGGGAAAAAAAGAGCGAAAAAGACCAATCATTGGAGTTTAACAAAAGTCTACTGCTCAGGCATACTTTCACCTAGAGACTCCATTTAAACTTTAAACAGTAGACACAAGTCTTGTGTATTGTCGTATTACTCCACGTTTTGATAGGTCATATAGTTTTTGATCAATCCCTGATCAATGACCATGATCATTTTTGGAGAAATTATGAGTTTATAATGGGTGTGTATTGCATAGAATGTTCGTGTCAGAGTGCGTGACATCATCAGTTAGAGTGGGAGAGAGTGAAGAAACATTCTGTATTTTTTCTGGATAAACTGTGAGCACGGCCACAATTTACACTCTACAGACATAATTTTTTCAGAATTTGTAAGACAAACTTGTTATCTCTCATGTCATGTGCTCAAAATATCAGAGAGACTTACAGAACTTACAGAATCAGCCTCTGAGTGCGGCCACGTCTGTCCCTGCTCCTCATTGAGTCCAATACAAATATTTTCTGAGAGGAGCAGAACGGCCTAATGTTTTAAAACTGCCAGCGTCGCCAAAATATTTACTGTAGAAACACCAAATCGTACCGAAATTTTCAGTAAGTCCTTAGAGCAACGTTGATCTGTGTTTTGTTCTGATAGGAGTTACCGTTTTGTCATGCTGAGCCTAATTGTGAGACCGGTTTAGAGGCAGAAAATGGCTCTTTTTCTCCACGTTTCTGTCTGTCTCAGCCTGCGGGGGCCCCTATCGCCGTGGTAACCTCTTTGATCCTCAGGCCAGAGCTCGTTAACTTCATAAACAATCCACCTGGCGCTCGTTTAAATGTTTATAAACACAGACACAGCTAAATCAGACTGACACAGGATGCAGCTACTAACTAACTACAACGCACACACAGACTCTAGAGCCAGCTTCATGTGATTACAGTCACACACACACACACACACACACACACACACACACACACACACACACACACACACACACACACACACACACACACACACAGTTAACCTAATGTGGTTACAGCTCCTCCATATCAGTGCTTATAGAAAGATGATCATGTCTGTCTGATCAGCTCTGTCTTGACCTTAAGATCGTGGGTTTGATTCCCATGTTGACAGAGATGGCACAACCCGCAGTAGCTCCCGTGGCCCATTCAAAATTTCCCGAGAGGAAATTTTCTAGTTTTTATTAGTGTGACTGCTGAAGCAGTCACACTATTGTTCTTCTGTTTGGCCATTTTCTTCCGCCTTTTTACGGTCTTCTTCTAGTCCTTCATACTTTGTGCTATTTCAACAATTCATATATCAAAACGTGCAGCTTTTTTTGAACTTTATCGGCATTACTTTTCTCTTTTTAACTATTTATACTTTTTCAAATATTTAACTTTTTCTGATTTTTTTCAGCTTTATAATGTGTGTGTATTGCGTCTAACGAGCAGAGCCAGAGTGGTGCCAGAGTGGAGAGAGGCAAAAAAAACATTCTAGAGTTTTTCTGGCTAAACTGTCAGCACGGCCACAAATTAAACTCTAGACAAATTATTTTCTCCAGTTTTGTAGCCACACTTGTCTTCTGGCTAAAATTCTGGTCAAAAATGCAAAGAGACTTAGATAATAATTTAAAATATTTTTTAAATGCAGCCAGGGAGCTCTCTGCTCTCATTCAGCTCAATGTATTTTTTTCACAGCAGCAGGAGAAGGAGCTCAACTTTGTAACTTGCTGTTAGGTGCTTTTTAATTCATTTTAATTCACCAAAAAATAGTCACAGGTCACAAAAAAGTCCTCTTCTTACTTGGTGTGGCTAATTTATACTAATTTCTCTTTATTTTAAGAATCATTGAAAAATCTCACATTCATCAAAGTCTCAACCTCTCTTCACCACAACTTCACTGTAGTGTAGGGGTTAGGGTGGCCGTTTGCCAACCCTAAGGTCACTGGTTCGAATCCAAGGGAAGAACTCTTGTTATGTTATGTTATGTTGAATTCTGCTCTCCTCCACCGCCTTCAATTGGTTACAGGTGTTTGTTATCTCCTTGATTACTCATACCAGTTTGCAGCACATCATCACATTACAATGAATGACAACAGTCTTGAAAGCAGTGTGCTCTCTGTAGCTGAGTGGCAGAGTAAAGGCTTAATGATCATAAGGTCATGGGTTCGATTCCTACCTCAGTCATTTCACATCATTGCTTGACTTTTGATTCCGATTATTCAGCTGTCATTGGACAGTCTTTGATTCCTGATAGTATAAAGCTCATTGTAACTCAGGTTCTCTGCACATTTACAAGCCTAATGTAACTTGAGTTCAGTGAGCTGGAGCCCAGCCCGAACTCACAAGACGGGCAGGCTTGCAGGCCTAGATGTGGTGTTGCACAGATGTGACAGTGACAGTTTCCTCATCATTAATCCTCATTATTATAGTAAATGAGGTTGCTCTTCAATATATTTCCAAATTTAAATAAAGGTTATAATAATAATTAAACCTGGGCTATCATCCTATCCTTCCTCGTTCATGTTGTGAGGACAGGACAAAGTCTCTTGGACATGAGAGGTGGGCAGGTGCTTCTCTTGCACTCCTTCACTCACCCACTCTTGATTGGCATATAAATGAATGTTAAACTAGTTTGGAAATAATACATACCGTACATGCAAAAATGCGAAATTTAAATAATATAGGTTAATATAAAGTATTTTCTATTCTATAGTGACTACAGCTGGCCAAAATTGGCCCCCAGCTTATCATGCCACACCTGTCATGTCTTAGATGTTATGAGTATTTCATGATACAATGTAGCCTAATAGTCTATATTGTTGTGTCTAGGGGTGTCCTCAACTCAGAATTGTGTTTATGCTGAATAGAAACTTCAAGTATTCATTGTGTGACCATGATATGATTACTTGTTTTGCAAAACATCAACAAGACATTATAACATCTGAACTGTTTATGATAGAGACGAGCTGTAAACATCATCTGAATTGTGAGATTATCTACTTTCCCAGGCTCCTTGAGTGGTGCCTCTATGACAAGGGACCGGGTGCGTGTAATCATGTGGTGCAGGAACAGATGCAGAAATTTTTCTGGTCTTCCATTTTTTTTAACAGATTGGCTATTTTACAATATACAGTCTGTCACAAAAGTTCTTCATATGGCTCAGAGTTGAAAGGCTTGTATAGCTCACCTGGTAGAGCAGCTTGCACTGTGAGCAAGGACTATGCTCCAGTCTGGGATCAAATCCCAGTGGAGAGTTTTACACTAAATGCGCTGAATCTGTAATTATACAATGTCCAGCTGTCAGCAACCGGGGGGTGGGGTGCGAGGAGGTGGCTGGGCGGGTGCAAAACAGTGCAGTCTCCGCCCACCCCCCAGAGGTGAATTGCTAATGTGCATGGCTAATGAGCTGGTTTTAAAATGGCCGAAAAGGGTCGGGGGAGTGAGACTTTAAGCATCATTGAAAAATCTCACATTCATCAAAGTCTCAACCTCTACTTCATTGGAAGTGTTGGAATGGCCTAGTGGATAAGGTTCCTGCCAACTAATCACAAGTTCACAGGTTCAAATCCCACCTGAGCAGTCTTGTTAGTGTCAGCCACTTTGACCTTTAACCAATACCACTTGGTCTGGTCACAAGATCAAACTTGATAATGCATATGCGCCCCCACCTATTCTCTTTACCTCTTTCAATCTTGGTTTATGTTAACATGTTTCTTGTTTATACCACTGCACTAAGATTGATTTGCACTGGAACTACAGCTTTGGGCTAGTTAACTTCAGAGTGAGACAGAGTGCAGTTCATCAACAGACAACAGTCTCTGCAACTGTGTATACACTGGCCTAGAGGCAGAGTGAAAGTCTGCTGATCATGAGGTTGTGGGTTCGATACCTACCTTGGGCAACCATTTGTATGGTGATCACTGCTTGCACTATTTGCTAATTCTGCAACAGCGTTCAGCTGCTTTCAGCAGTCACACGCATTTCCATCAGGAAATGATACTTTATCTAGTTAGTGTGACTGCTGAAGCAGTCACACTATTGTTCTTCTGTTTGGCCATTTTCTTCCGCCTTTTTACGGCCTTCTTCTAGTCCTTCATACTTTGTGCTATTTCAACAATTCATATATCAAAACGTGCAGCTTTTTTTGAACTTTATCGGCATTACTTTTCTCTTTTTAACTCTTTATACTTTTTAAAATATTTAACTTTTTCTGATTTTTTTCAGCTTTATAATGTGTGTGTATTGCGTCTAACGAGCAGAGCCAGAGTGGTGCCAGAGTGGAGAGAGGCAAAAAAACATTCTAGAGTTTTTCTGGCTAAACTGTCAGCACGGCCACAAATTAAACTCTAGACAAATTATTTTCTCCAGTTTTGTAGCCACACTTGTCTTCTGGCTAAAATTCTGGTCAAAAATGCAAAGAGACTTAGATAATAATTTAAAATATTTTTTAAATGCAGCCAGGGAGCTCTCTGCTCTCATTCAGCTCAATGTATTTTTTTCACAGCAGCAGGAGAAGGAGCTCAACTTTGTAACTTGCTGTTAGGTGCTTTTTAATTCATTTTAATTCACCAAAAAATAGTCACAGGTCACAAAAAAGTCCTCTTCTTACTTGGTGTGGCTAATTTATACTAATTTCTCTTTATTTTAAGAATCATTGAAAAATCTCACATTCATCAAAGTCTCAACCTCTCTTCACCACAACTTCACTGTAGTGTAGGGGTTAGGGTGGCCGTTTGCCAACCCTAAGGTCACTGGTTCGAATCCAAGGGAAGAACTCTTGTTATGTTATGTTGAATTCTGCTCTCCTCCACCGCCTTCAATTGGTTACAGGTGTTTGTTATCTCCTTGATTACTCATACCAGTTTGCAGCACATCATCACATTACAATGAATGACAACAGTCTTGAAAGCAGTGTGCTCTCTGTAGCTGAGTGGCAGAGTAAAGGCTTAATGATCATAAGGTCATGGGTTCGATTCCTACCTCAGTCATTTCACATCATTGCTTGACTTTTGATTCCGATTATTCAGCTGTCATTGGACAGTCTTTGATTCCTGATAGTATAAAGCTCATTGTAACTCAGGTTCTCTGCACATTTACAAGCCTAATGTAACTTGAGTTCAGTGAGCTGGAGCCCAGCCCGAACTCACAAGACGGGCAGGCTTGCAGGCCTAGATGTGGTGTTGCACAGATGTGACAGTGACAGTTTCCTCATCATTAATCCTCATTATTATAGTAAATGAGGTTGCTCTTCAATATATTTCCAAATTTAAATAAAGGTTATAATAATAATTAAAGCCGCAAGCGGCTATGACGGGCCCTCGCTCCACGCCACTCGGCGTCCCCGCTACCCCCGGGCCGCTCTTCGAAAACCCCCGCGCGCGACCGGACGTGGGCGGCTGCGTCGAGGGCGGTCCCCTCTTCGAACACGTGACGTTTCGAGCAAAACGGACAACGTACGATGGAGTTACGGCAGGTTTACGGTTCGTCCACCAGGGGGCGGTAACGGGATGTGGGCCGTTGCGTACGGGGTCGTGACCTCATCACACATGTGAAGTTTCGAGCCGATCGGACAATGTCGATGCAAAACGCGACATTTCCTGTGTCCACAAGGGGGCGTATTGAGCGAGCTAGCGTACGATCAAATGGAGGCGTAGAGGGCGGGCCCCTGATCATGTACTGAAATTTTGAAGTGACTACGACCAAGTATGTGGGCGTGGAAGGCAAACGTAATAGCATGGCGACTAAACGAGCAGTTGACCAACTTTGTCGCCCCCTAGCAGCCACGCCGTTTCACGTAGAGAAAAGCTTTTAATAGTGTTTGACCAGCTCGGTCTCCTGATGATCTGTAGCGAATATGAAGTCAATCGGGCAAAATCCGTGGGAGGTGGCAGTTCACGATGGAGCGCTATTCCTGTCGCCGCCACAAGGGGGCCATTAGCCGTAGCGTCATAGCGTTCACGAAATACCTTCACCAACTTGTTAGGCATGTTTTAGAAGTGGAATGAAGTTGATGGGGGCAACTTTGTATTTTTAATGAATTTTAGCGCACTTCCTGTTACCACCGGGGGGCGCTATGAGTGACGTAGGAAAATAATATGTCGGATCGTTCAGGGTCAAGCCATCATCATGTGCACCAAGTTTGAAGCCGCTGCGATCAAATCTGTGGGCGTGATAGCATTTAAACCTTTTTAGCCGAATTCGGGAACTTGGCCGTGCCCTAGCAGCCACGCCCTTTGACCTACACACCTGCGGAGCACAAGCCGTAATCAGCTCAGTCTGGAGATGTTCCGTGCCCAATTTGAAGTCAATCGGGCGAACTCCCTCGGAGGAGTTCGTTTTGCGTCAAAGAAATGCTAACCAAAATGGCCGACTTCCTGTTAGGTTTAGGGCGTGGCTCCAATTCAATTTTTGGTATGTTTGGGTATGATACACGTGTGTGTCGAGTTTCGTATGTGTACGACAAAGTAAGCGAAATTTGTCTATGGAGAATTTCGGAAAAACTTCTAGGGGGCGCTATTGAGGCATTTAGCCACGCCCATGGGAAACGACTCTATCCCCTGAAAGAGCTCGCCATTCTTGACCCGTGGATGAAATTTCGTGAGGACACGACTTCGTTAAAGCCACGAAAAAGGCAAACGTAATTGTACGATAAAAAATCGTCAGTCGCCGCGGCGGCACACGGACGCCGTTCGTCGTATCTTCACAGCGTTCATAATGTAGCTTCAGCAACTGGTTCTGCATGTATTAGAAGTGGAATGAAGTTGATCGGGTGAAGTATGGATTTTTAATGAATTTTTGCGTACTTCCTGTTACCACCGGGGGGCGCTATGAGCCAGGCAGGAAGTCGATACATCAAAACGTTCAGGGAGGAGCCAACGTCATGTCCTTTGAATTTCAAGTGGCTACGACGAAGTATGTGCGCGTAATCGGGAAACGTAATTTTACGACAAAAAATCGGCAGTCGCCGCGGCGGCACACGGACGTCGTTGCTCGTAGGGTCAAAGCGTTCATGATGTAGCTTCACCATCCGGGTCTGCATGTACTAGAAGTGTAACGAAGTCGATTTGGTCAACTACGTATTTTTAACGAATTTTTGTACGTTTCCTGTTACCACCGGGGGGCGCTATGAGCGACGTCGGCAAATAATATGTCAGATCGTTCAGGGTCTCGCCATAGATTTTTGCACCAAGTTTGAAGCGTCTACGATCAAGTATGTGGGCATGAGAGCCAATCGTATTTACATGGCGAGCACCGAAACAGTCGCCAAACTTCGGGGCACGCCAGAGGCCAACCCCTTTGAGCTACAGACCTGCGGAGCACAAGATAAGCTCAGCTAGGTCTGACGATGTTCTGAACCCAATTTGGAGCCGATCGGGCGTAACCCCTAGGAGGAGTTCGTTTTGCGTAAACGAAATTTGAACCAAAATGGCCGACTTCCTGTTGGGTTTTGGGCTTCGCCATAAGAGGATTTTTTGTTCATCTCACATTGATAAATATGTCTGCCGACTTTGGTCCGCTTTCGTTAACGTCATTTTTTTCCCTATGGGTTTTTGAAAAGTTTGTAGGGGGCGCTATTTTGCCATTTTGCCAGGCCCACATGCGAGACCACCACTCAACGCTAAGTTGCCACAGGTCCCACGTGCGTCTAAAATTTGGTGAGTTTTCGTGCATGGGAAAGGGGTCAAAACGGCGTTCGAAGTGGGAGAATAATAATAATAATAATTAAAGCCGCAAGCGGCGATGACGGGCCCTCGCTCGCCCATGCCACCGCGGGGCCTGAGGCATGTCGGGGCTGCAATGCTTCGTTCATCCACCAGGTGGCGCTAAGCAGTTGTGGGTGGGTGCGTTCAGGGGCAGCCCCTCATCACTCATGTGAAGTTTGGAGTGAATCGGACAAAGCATGAAGGAATTATGAGCAGTTAAAGGTTCGTCCACCAGGGGGCAGTAATGGGATGCGTGCAGGTGTGTTCAGGGTCAGTCCCTCATCACACATGTGAAGTTTCGTGGAAATCGGACAATGTTGATGTAAAATATGCCACTTCCTGTTTCCACTAGGGGGCGAATGAGTGAGATCGCCTATGAGTACATAGAAACGTTGAGGTTGTGACCCTGGACCTGTGTACCAATTTTCATGTTGATAGGAGTTCAATAAAGCCATCCAAAGGGCAAACGTATTGTCATGGCGAGGAATTGTCGCCGCGCCCCCACACGGACGCCATTACTCGTAGCTTCACAGCGTTCATGATGGAGCTTCACCAACTGGTTCTGCATGTATTAGAAGTGGAATGAAGTTGATGGGGCAAAGAATGTACATTTTCCAAATTTTAGTACACTTCCTGTTACCACTGGGGGGCGCTATGAGTTACGTGGGAAGTTAATATATCGGGACGTTCAGGGCGGAGCCATCATCATGTCCAGCAAGTTTGAAGTTGATTGGATGAAGTATGTGGGCGTGAGAGCCACTCGTATGGACATGGCGAGCACGCCAAAGTGAATTGAGCGCTGGCAGCCACGCCCTTTGACCTACGGACTCACGGAGCACAAGATAAGCTCAGCGAGGTCTGGAGATGTGGTATACCTAATTTCAACTTGATCGGGCGAACGCTCTGGGAGGAGTTAATTTTAGGCGGGAAAAATCTACACCAAAATGGCCGACTTCCTGTTGGGTTTAGGGCGTGGCTCCAATTCAATTTTTTGTATGTTTGGGTATGATACACGTGTGTGTCGAGTTTTGTATGTGTTCGACAAAGTAAGCGAAATTTGTCTATGAAGATTTTCGGAAAAACTTCAAGGGGGCGCTATTGAGGCATTTAGCCACGCCCATAGGAAACGACTCTATCTGCTGAAAGAGCTCGCCATTCTTGACCCGTGTATGAAATTTCGTGAGGACACGACTTCGTTAAAGCCACGAAAAAGGCAAACGTAATTGTACGATAAAAAATCGTCAGTCGCCGCGGCGGCACACGGACGCCGTTCGTCGTATCTTCACAGCGTTCATAATGTAGCTTCAGCAACTGGTTCTGCATGTATTAGAAGTGGAATGAAGTTGATCGGGTGAAGTATAGATTTTTAATGAATTTTTGCGTACTTCCTGTTACCACCGGGGGGCGCTATGAGCCAGGCAGGAAGTCAATACATCAAAACGTTCAGGGCGGAGCCAACGTCATGTCCTTTGAATTTCAAGTGGCTACGACGAAGTATGTGCGCGTAATAGGCAAACGTAATTTTACGACAAAAAATCGTCAGTCGCCGCGGCGGCACACGGACGCCGTTCGTCGTATCTTCAAAGCGTTCATAATGTAGCTTCAGCAACTGGTTCAGCATGTACTAGAAGTGGAACAAAGTCGATTTAGTGAACTACGTATTTTTAACGAATTTTTGTACGTTTCCTGTTACCACCGGGGGGCGCTATGAGCGACGTAGGCAAATAATATGTCGGATCGTTCAGGGTCTCGCCATAGATTTTTGCACCAAGTTTGAAGCGTCTACGATCAAGTATGTGGGCATGAGAGCCGTTCGTATTTACATGGCGAGCACCGAAACAGTCGCCAAACTTCGGGGCACGCCAGAGGCCAAGCGCTTTGAGCTACAGACCTGCGGAGCACAAGATAAGCTCAGCTAGGTCTGACGATGTTCTGAACCCAATTTGGAGCCGATCGGGCGTAACCCCTCGGACGAGTTCGTTTTGCGTAAACGAACTTTGAAACAAAATGGCCGACTTCCTGTTGGGTTTCGGGCTTCGCTATAGGAGGATTTTTTGTTCATCTCGCATTGATAAATATGTGTGCCGATTTTGGTCCGCTTTCGTTAACATCATTTTTTTCCCTATGGGTTTTTGGCAAAATTGTAGGGGGCGCTATTTAGCCATTTCGCGTCGACCATGTGCGACCACTCAAAAATATCGTTTTTCGGATCCGGCCGGACACCCATGCAAAAGTAGACGCATTTTCGCCTTTGGGAAAGGGGTCAAAATGGCGTTTTAAGGGTGTGGGAATAATAATAATAATAATAATTAAAGCCGCAAGCGGCTATGACGGGCCCTCGCTCCACGCCACTCGGCGTCCCCGCTACCCCCGGGCCGCTCTTCGAAAACCCCCGCGCGCAACCGGACGTGGGCGGCTGCGTCGAGGGCGGTCCCCTCGTCGAACACGTGACGTTTCGAGCAAAACGGACGACGTACGATGGAGTTACGGCAGGTTTACGGTTCGTCCACCAGGGGGCGGTAACGGGATGTGGGCCGTTGTGTTCGGGGTCGTGACCTCATCACACATGTGAAGTTTCGAGCCGATCGGACAATGTCGATGCAAAACGCGACATTTCCTGTGTCCACAAGGGGGCGTCTTGAGCGAGCTAGTGTACGATCAAATGGAGGCGTAGAGGGCGGGCCCCTGATCATGTACTGAAATTTTGAAGTGACTACGACCAAGTATGTGGGCGTGGAAGGCAAACGTAATAGCATGGCGACTAAACGAGCAGTTGACCAAATTTGTCGCCCCCTAGCGGCCACGCCGTTTGACGTAGAGAAAAGCTTTTAATAGTGTTTGACCAGCTCGGTCTCCTGATGATCTGTAGCGAATATGAAGTCAATCGGGCAAAATCCGTGGGAGGTGGCAGTTCACGATGGAGCGCTATTCCTGTCGCCGCCACAAGGGGGCCATTAGCCGTAGCGTCATAGCGTTCACGAAATACCTTCACCAACTTGTTCGGCATGTTTTAGAAGTAGAATGAAGTTGATGGGGGCAACTATGTATTTTTAATGAATTTTAGCGCACTTCCTGTTACCACCGGGGGGCGCTATGAGTGACGTAGGAAAATAATATGTCGGATCGTTCAGGGTCACGCCATCATCATGTGCAACAAGTTTGAAGCTGCTGCGATCAAATCTGTGGGCGTGATAGCATTTAAACCTTTTTAGCTGAATTCGGGAACTTGGCCGTGCGCTAGCAGCCACGCCCTTTGACCTACACACCTGCGGAGCACAAGCCGTAATCAGCTCAGTCTGGAGATGTTCCGTGCCCAATTTGAAGTCAATCGGGCGAACTCCCTCGGAGGAGTTCGTTTTGCGTCAAAGAAATGCTAACCAAAATGGCCGACTTCCTGTTGGGTTTAGGGCGTGGCTCCAATTCAATTTTTGGTATGTTTGGGTATGATACAGGTGTGTGTCGAGTTTCGTATGTGTACGACAAAGTAAGCGAAATTTGTCTATGGAGAATTTCGGAAAAACTTCTAGGGGGCGCTATTGAGGCATTTAGCCACGCCCATGGGAAACGACTCTATCAGCTGAAAGAGCTCGCCATTCTTGACCCGTGGATGAAATTTCGTGAGGACACGACTTCGTTAAAGCCACGAAAAAGGCAAACGTAATTGTACGATAAAAAATCGTCAGTCGCCGCGGCGGCACACGGACGCCGTTCGTCGTATCTTCACAGCGTTCATAATGTAGCTTCAGCAACTGGTTCTGCATGTATTAGAAGTGGAATGAAGTTGATCGGGTGAAGTATGGATTTTTAATGAATTTTTGCGTACTTCCTGTTACCACCGGGGGGCGCTATGAGCCAGGCAGGAAGTCGATACATCAAAATGTTCAGGGAGGAGCCAACGTCATGTCCTTTGAATTTCAAGTGGCTACGACGAAGTATGTGCGCGTAATTGGCAAACGAAATTTAAATTGGGATGATACACATTCGCCGCGGCGGCACACGGACGCCGTTGCTCGTAGGGTCAAAGCGTTCATGATGTAGCTTCACCATCCGGGTCTGAATGTACTAGAAGTGTAACGAAGTCGATTTGGTCAACTACGTATTTTTAACGAATTTTTGTACGTTTCCTGTTACCACCGGGGGGCGCTATGAGCGACGTCGGCAAATAATATGTCGGATCGTTCAGGGTCTCGCCATAGATTTTTGCACCAAGTTTGAAGCGTCTACGATCAAGTATGTGGGCATGAGAGCCGTTCGTATTTACATGGCGAGCACCGAAACAGTCGCCAAACTTCGGGGCACGCCAGAGGCCAACCCCTTTGAGCTACAGACCTGCGGAGCACAAGATAAGCTCAGCTAGGTCTGACGATGTTCTGAACCCAATTTGGAGCCGATCGGGCGTAATCCCTCGGAGGAGTTCGTTTTGCGTAAACGAAATTTGAACCAAAATGGCCGACTTCCTGTTGGGTTTTGGGCTTCGCCATAAGAGGATTTTTTGTTCATCTCGCATTGATAAATATGTCTGCCAACTTTGGTCCGCTTTCGTTAACGTCATTTTTTTCCCTATGGGTTTTTGAAAAGTTTGTAGGGGGCGCTATTTTGCCATTTGGCCACGCCCACATGCGAGACCACCACTCAACGCTAAGTTGCCACAGGCCCCACGTGCGTGCAAAATTTCGTCCGTTTCCCGGCTTGGGAAAGGGGTCGAAATGGCGTTCGAAGTGGCATAATAATAATAATAATAATAATAAGAAAAATAAACATTACAATATCTGGGGTTTTTGCTGCCAGGTCTATGCAGTACTTGGTTACTTGCTTGCTTACTTGTTGTTACTCGTCGGCTGGCACGTTGACTAATGTGCATGTCGAATAACAATAGGGACCTCCCTGGGTCGTTGACACAGGCTCGGGCCCTAATTAAAGCCGCAAGCGGCTATGACGGGCCCTCGCTCCACGCCACTCGGCCTCCCCGCTACCCCCGGGCCGCTCTTCGAAAACGCCCGCGCGCAACCGGACGCGGGCGGCCGCGTCGAGGGCGGTCCCCTCGTCGAACACGTGACGTTTCGAGCAAAACGGACAACGTACGATGGAGTTACGGCAGGTTTACGGTTCGTCCACCAGGGGGCGGTAACGGGATGTGGGCCGTTGCGTACGGGGTCGTGACCTCATCACACATGTGAAGTTTCGAGCCGATCGGACAATGTCGATGCAAAACGCGACATTTCCTGTGTCCACAAGGGGGCGTCTTGAGCGAGCTAGCGTACGATCAAATGGAGGCGTAGAGGGCGGGCCCCTGATCATGTACTGAAATTTTGAAGTGACTACGACCAAGTATGTGGGCGTGGAAGGCAAACGTAATAGCATGGCGACTAAACGAGCAGTTGGCCAACTTTGTCGCCCCCTAGCAGCCACGCCGTTTGACGTAGAGAAAAGCTTTTAATAGTGTTCGACCAGCTCGGTCTCCTGATGATCTGTAGCGAATATGAAGTCAATCGGGCAAAATCCGTGGGAGGTGGCAGTTCACAGTGGAGCGCTATTCCTGTCGCCGCCACAAGGGGGCCATTAGCCGTAGCGTCATAGCGTTCACGAAATACCTTCACCAACTTGTTCGGCATGTTTTAGAAGTGGAATGAAGTTGATGGGGGCAACTATGTATTTTTAATTAATTTTAGCGCACTTCCTGTTACCACCGGGGGGCGCTATGAGTGACGTAGGAAAATAATATGTCGGATCGTTCAGGGTCACGCCCTCATCATGTGCACCAAGTTTGAAGCCGCTGCGATCAAATCTGTGGGCGTGATAGCATTTAAACCTTTTTAGCTGAATTCGGGAACTTGGCCGTGCGCTAGCAGCCACGCCCTTTGACCTACACACCTGCGGAGCACAAGCCGTAATCAGCTCGGTCTGGAGATGTTCCGTGCCCAATTTGAAGTCAATCGGGCGAACTCCCTCGGAGGAGTTCGTTTTGCGTCAAAGAAATGCTAACCAAAATGGCCGACTTCCTGTTAGGTTTAGGGCGTGGCTCCAATTCAATTTTTTGTATGTTTGGGTATGATACACGTGTGTGTCGAGTTTCGTATGTGTACGACAAAGTAAGCGAAATTTGTCTATGAAGAAATTCGGAAAAACTTCTAGGGGCGCTATTGAGGCATTTAGCCACGCCCATGGGAAACGACTCTATCCCCTGAAAGAGCTCGCCATTCTTGACCCGTGGATGAAATTTCGTGAGGACACGACTTCGTTAAAGCCACGAAAAAGGCAAACGTAATTGTACGATAAAAAATCGTCAGTCGCCGCGGCGGCACACGGACGCCGTTCGTCGTATCTTCACAGCGTTCATAATGTAGCTTCAGCAACTGGTTCTGCATGTATTAGAAGTGGAATGAAGTTGATCGGGTGAAGTATGGATTTTTAATGAATTTTTGCGTACTTCCTGTTACCACCGGGGGGCGCTATGAGCCAGGCAGGAAGTCGATACATCAAAACGTTCAGGGAGGAGCCAACGTCATGTCCTTTGAATTTCAAGTGGCTACGACGAAGTATGTGCGCGTGAAAGGCAAACGAAATTTAAATTGGGATGATACACTTTCGCCGCGGCGGCACACGGACGCCGTTGCTCGTAGGGTCAAAGCGTTCATGATGTAGCTTCACCATCCGGGTCTGCATGTACTAGAAGTGTAACGAAGTCGATTTGGTCAACTACGTATTTTTAACGAATTTTTGTACGTTTCCTGTTACCACCGGGGGGCGCTATGAGCGACGTACGCAAATAATATGTCGGATCGTTCAGGGTCTCTCCATAGATTTTTGCACCAAGTTTGAAGCGTCTACGATCAAGTATGAGGGCATGAGAGCCGTTCGTATTTACATGGCGAGCACCGAAACAGTCGCCAAACTTCGGGGCACGCCAGAGGCCAAGCGCTTTGAGCTACAGACCTGCGGAGCACAAGATAAGCTCAGCTAGGTCTGGCGATGTTCTGGACCCAATTTGGAGCCGATCGGGCGTAACCCCTCGGAGGAGTTCGTTTTGCGTAAACCAACTTTGAAGCAAAATGGCCGACTTCCTGTTGGTTTTAGGGTATGTCATTTTATGAAATTTTTTGAAGATCTCGGGTTGATGAATATGTTTACCAAGTTTCGGACAAATCGGTGTCGCAGACCCTCATTCCCTATGCGCGGTCTAGGGGGCGCTGTGGTGCCATTTGGCCACGCCCACATGCGAGACCACCACTGAATCGCAATTTTCGGGCTTCCCCCCCTGCGTCGAAAGTTTCATCCGTTTCTCGGCTTGGGAAAGGGGTCGAAATCGCGTTCAAACGCGCGGAAGAATAATAATAATAATTAAAGCCGCAAGCGGCTATGACGGGCCCTCGCTCCACGCCACTCGGCGTCCCCGCTACCCCCGGGCCGCTCTTCGAAAACCCCCGCGCGCAACCGGACGCGGGCGGCTGCGTCGAGGGCGGTCCCCTCGTCGAACACGTGACGTTTCGAGCAAAACGGACGACGTACGATGGAGTTACGGCAGGTTTACGGTTCGTCCACCAGGGGGCGGTAACGGGATGTGGGCCGTTGCGTTCGGGGTCGTGACCTCATCACACATGTGAAGTTTCGAGCCGATCGGACAATGTCGATGCAAAACGCGACATTTCCTGTGTCCACAAGGGGGCGTATTGAGCGAGCTAGCGTACGATCAAATGGAGGCGTAGAGGGCGGGCCCCTGATCATGTACTGAAATTTTGAAGTGACTACGACCAAGTATGTGGGCGTGGAAGGCAAACGTAATAGCATGGCGACTAAACGAGCAGTTGACCAACTTTGTCGCCCCCTAGCAGCCACGCCGTTTGACGTAGAGAAAAGCTTTTAATAGTGTTTGACCAGCTCGGTCTCCTGATGATCTGTAGCGAATATGAAGTCAATCGGGCAAAATCCGTGGGAGGTGGCAGTTCACGATGGAGCGCTATTCCTGTCGCCGCCACAAGGGGGCCATTAGCCGTAGCGTCATAGCGTTCACGAAATACCTTCACCAACTTGTTCGGCATGTTTTAGAAGTGGAATGAAGTCGATGGGGTCAACTATGTATTTTTAATGAATTTTAGCGCACTTCCTGTTACCACCGGGGGGCGCTATGAGTGACGTATGAAAATAATATGTCGGATCGTTCAGGGTCACGCCATCATCATGTGCACCAAGTTTGAAGCTGCTGCGATCAAATCTGTGGGCGTGATAGCATTTAAACCTTTTTAGCTGAATTCGGGAAATTGGCCGTGCCCTAGTAGCCACGCCCTTTGACCTACACACCTGCGGAGCACAAGCCGTAATCAGCTCAGTCTGGAGATGTTCCGTGCCCAATTTGAAGTCAATCGGGCGAACTCCCTCGGAGGAGTTCGTTTTGCGTCAAAGAAATGCTAACCAAAATGGCCGACTTCCTGTTGGGTTTAGGGCGTGGCTCCAATTCAATTTTTGGTATGTTTGGGTATGATACAGGTGTGTGTCGAGTTTCGTATGTGTACGACAAAGTAAGCGAAATTTGTCTATGGAGAATTTCGGAAAAACTTCTAGGGGGCGCTATTGAGGCATTTAGCCACGCCCATGGGAAACGACTCTATCCGCTGAAAGAGCTCGCCATTCTTGACCCGTGGATGAAATTTCGTGAGGACACGACTTCGTTAAAGCCACGAAAAAGGCAAACGTAATTGTACGATAAAAAATCGTCAGTCGCCGCGGCGGCACACGGACGCCGTTCGTCGTATCTTCACAGCGTTCATAATGTAGCTTCAGCAACTGGTTCTGCATGTATTAGAAGTGGAATGAAGTTGATCGGGTGAAGTATGGATTTTTAATGAATTTTTGCGTACTTCCTGTTACCACCGGGGGGCGCTATGAGCCAGGCAGGAAGTCGATACATCAAAACGTTCAGGGAGGAGCCAACGTCATGTCCTTTGAATTTCAAGTGGCTACGACGAAGTATGTGCGCGTGAAAGGCAAACGAAATTTAAATTGGGATGATACACTTTCGCCGCGGCGGCACACGGACGCCGTTGCTCGTAGGGTCAAAGCGTTCATGATGTAGCTTCACCATCCGGGTCTGCATGTACTAGAAGTGTAACGAAGTCGATTTGGTCAACTACGTATTTTTAACGAATTTTTGTACGTTTCCTGTTACCACCGGGGGGCGCTATGAGCGACGTACGCAAATAATATGTCGGATCGTTCAGGGTCTCTCCATAGATTTTTGCACCAAGTTTGAAGCGTCTACGATCAAGTATGAGGGCATGAGAGCCGTTCGTATTTACATGGCGAGCACCGAAACAGTCGCCAAACTTCGGGGCACGCCAGAGGCCAAGCGCTTTGAGCTACAGACCTGCGGAGCACAAGATAAGCTCAGCTAGGTCTGGCGATGTTCTGGACCCAATTTGGAGCCGATCGGGCGTAACCCCTCGGAGGAGTTCGTTTTGCGTAAACCAACTTTGAAGCAAAATGGCCGACTTCCTGTTGGTTGTCAGGTATGTCCGTAATGAGATTTTTTGAAGATCTTGGGTTGATGAATATGTTTACCAAGTTTCGGACAAATCGGTGTCGCAGACTGCCATTTCCTATGCGCGGTCTAGGGGGCGCTGTGGTGCCATTTGGCCACGCCCACATGTGAGACCACCACAGAATCGCAATTTTTTGGCTTCCCCCCCTGCTTGTAAAATTTCATCCGTTTCTCGGCTTGGGAAAGGGGTCGAAATCGCGTTCGAACTCGGGGAATAATAATAATAATAATAATAAAAATAATAATAAGAATAAACATTACAATATCTGGGGTTTTTGCTGCCAGGTCTATGCAGTACTTGGTTACTTGCTTGCTTACTTGTTGTTACTCGTCGGCTGGCACGTTGACTAATGTGCATGTCGAATAACAATAGGGACCTCCCTGGGTCGTTGACACAGGCTCGGGCCCTAATTAAAGCCGCAAGCGGCTATGACGGGCCCTCGCTCCACGCCACTCGGCGTCCCCGCTACCCCCGGGCCGCTCTTCGAAAACCCCCGCGCGCAACCGGACGCGGGCGGCTGCGTCGAGGCCGGTCCCCTCGTCGAACACGTGACGTTTCGAGCAAATCGGACGACGTACGATGGAGTTACGGCAGGTTTACGGTTCGTCCACCAGGGGGCGGTAACGGGATGTGGGCCGTTGCGTTCGGGGTCGTGACCTCATCACACATGTGAAGTTTCGAGCCGATCGGACAATGTCGATGCAAAACGCGACATTTCCTGTGTCCACAAGGGGGCGTCTTGAGCGAGCTAGTGTACGATCAAATGGAGGCGTAGAGGGCGGGCCCCTGATCATGTACTGAAATTTTGAAGTGACTACGACCAAGTATGTGGGCGTGGAAGGCAAACGTAATAGCATGGCGACTAAACGAGCAGTTGACCAACTTTGTCGCCCCCTAGCAGCCACGCCGTTTGACGTAGAGAAAAGCTTTTAATAGTGTTTGACCAGCTCGGTCTCCTGATGATCTGTAGCGAATATGAAGTCAATCGGGCAAAATCCGTGGGAGGTGGCAGTTCACGATGGAGCGCTATTCCTGTCGCCGCCACAAGGGGGCCATTAGCCGTAGCGTCATAGCGTTCACGAAATACCTTCACCAACTTGTTTGGCATGTTTTAGAAGTGGAATGAAGTTGATGGGGGCAACTGTGTATTTTTAATGAATTTTAGCGCACTTCCTGTTACCACCGGGGGGCGCTATGAGTGACGTAGGAAAATAATATGTCGGATCGTTCAGGGTCACGCCATCATCATGTCCAACAAGTTTGAAGCTGCTGCGATCAAATCTGTGGGCGTGATAGCATTTAAACCTTTTTAGCTGAATTCGGGAAATTGGCCGTGCGCTAGCAGCCACGCCCTTTGACCTACACACCTGCGGAGCACAAGCCGTAATCAGCTCGGTCTGGAGATGTTCCGTGCCCAATTTGAAGTCAATCGGGCGAACTCCCTCGGAGGAGTTCGTTTTGCGTCAAAGAAATGCTAACCAAAATGGCCGACTTCCTGTTGGGTTTAGGGCGTGGCTCCAATTCAATTTTTGGTATGTTTGGGTATGATACAGGTGTGTGTCGAGTTTCGTATGTGTACGACAAAGTAAGCGAAATTTGTCTATGGAGAATTTCGGAAAAACTTCTAGGGGGCGCTATTGAGGCATTTAGCCACGCCCATGGGAAACGACTCTATCCGCTGAAAGAGCTCGCCATTCTTGACCCGTGGATGAAATTTCGTGAGGACACGACTTCGTTAAAGCCACGAAAAAGGCAAACGTAATTGTACGATAAAAAATCGTCAGTCGCCGCGGCGGCACACGGACGCCGTTCGTCGTATCTTCACAGCGTTCATAATGTAGCTTCAGCAACTGGTTCTGCATGTATTAGAAGTGGAATGAAGTTGATCGGGTGAAGTATGGATTTTTAATGAATTTTTGCGTACTTCCTGTTACCACCGGGGGGCGCTATGAGCCCCCGGGCCGCTCTTCGAAACCCCCGCGCGCAACCGGACGTGGGCGGCCGCGTCGAGGGCGGTCCCCTCGTCGAACACGTGAAGTTTCGAGCAAATCGGACGACGTACGATGGAGTTACGGCAGGTTCACGGTTCGTCCACCAGGGGGCGGTAACGGGATGTGGGCCGTTGCGTTCGGGTTCGTGACCTCATCACACATGTGAAGTTTCGAGCCGATCGGACAATGTCGATGCAAAACGCGACATTTCCTGTGTCCACAAGGGGGCGTCTTGAGCGAGCTAGCGTACGATCAAATGGAGGCGTAGAGGGCGGGCCCCTGATCATGTACTGAAATTTTGAAGTGACTACGATCAAGTATGTGGGCGTGGAAGGCAAACGTAATAGCATGGCGACTAAACGAGCAGTTGACCAACTTTGTCGCCCCCTAGCGGCCACGCCGTTTGACGTAGAGAAAAGCTTTTAATAGTGTTTGACCAGCTCGGTCTCCTGATGACTTGTAGCGAATATGAAGTCAATCGGGCAAAATCCGTGGGAGGTGGCAGTTCGCGGTGGAGCGCTATTCCTGTCGCCGCCACAAGGGGGCCATTAGCCGTAGCGTCATAGCGTTCATGAAATACCTTCACCAACTTGTTCGGCATGTTTTAGAAGTGGAATGAAGTTGATGGGGTCAACGATGTATTTTTTAATGAATTTTAGCGCACTTCCTGTTACCACCGGGGGCGCTATGAGTGACGTAGGAAAATAATATGTCGGTTCGTTCAGGGTCACGCCCTCATCATGTGCACCAAGTTTGAAGCCGCTGCGATCAAATCTGTGGGCGTGATAGCATTGCAAACTTCTTAGCTGAATTCGGCAAATTGGCCGTGCCCTAGCAGCCACGCCCTTTTGACCTACACACCTGCGGAGCACAAGCCGTAATCAGCTTGGTCTGGAGATGTTCTGTACCCAATTTGAAGTCAATCGGGCGAACTCCCTCGGAGGAGTTCGTTTTGCGTCAAAGAAATGCTAACCAAAATGGCCGACTTCCTGTTAGGTTTAGGGCGTGGCTCCAATTCAATTTTTTGTATGTTTGGGTATGATACACGTGTGTGTCGAGTTTCGTATGTGTACGACAAAGTAAGCGAAATTTGTCTATGGAGAAATTCGGAAAAACTTCTAGGGGCGCTATTGAGGCATTTAGCCACGCCCATGGGAAACGACTCTATCCGCTGAAAGAGCTCGCCATTCTTGACCTGTGTATGAAATTTCGTGAGGACACGACTTCGTTAAAGCCACGAAAAAGGCAAACGTAATTGTACGATAAAAAATCGTCAGTCGCCGCGGCGGCACACGGACGCCGTTCGTCGTAGCTTCACAGCGTTCATAATGTAGCTTCAGCAACTGGTTCTGCATGTATTAGAAGTGGAATGAAGTTGATCGGGTGAAGTATGGATTTTTAATGAATTTTTGCGTACTTCCTGTTACCACCGGGGGGCGCTATGAGCCAGGCAGGAAGTCGATACATCAAAACGTTCAGGGAGGAGCCATCGTCATGTCCTTAAAATTTCAAGTGGCTACGACGAAGTATGTGCGTGTGAAAGGCAAACGTAATTTAAATTGGGATGATACACATTCGCCGCGGCGGCACACGGACGCCGTTGCTCGTAGGGTCAAAGTGTTCATGATGTAGCTTCACCATCCGGGTCTGCATGTACTAGAAGTGTAACGAAGTCGATTTGGTCAACTACGTATTTTTAACGAATTTTTGTACGTTTCCTGTGACCACCGGGGGGCGCTATGAGCGACGTCGGCAAATAATATGTCGGATCGTTCAGAGTCTCGCCATAGATTTTTGCACCAAGTTTGAAGCGTCTACGATCAAGTATGTGGGCATGAGAGCCATTCGTATTTATATGGCGAGCACCGAAACAGTCGCCAAACTTCGGGGCACGCCAGAGGCCAACCCCTTTGAGCTACAGACCTGCGGAGCACAAGATAAGCTCAGCTAGGTCTGACGATGTTCTGAACCCAATTTGGAGCCGATCGGGCGTAATCCCTAGGAGGAGTTCGTTTTGCGTTTACAAACTTTGAAGCAAAATGGCCGACTTCCTGTTGGGTTTCGGGCTTCGCTATAGGAGGATTTTGTGTTCATCTCGCATTGATGAACATGTGTGGCGATTTTGGTCCGCTTTCGTTAACGTCATTTTTTTCCCTATGGGTTTTTGGGAAAATTGTAGGGGGCGCTATTTAGCCATTTGGCCCCGCCCATATGCGACGCTGGCATCATATATCAATTTTCGCGAAGCCCCACGAGGCTACAAAGTTTCGTTCGTTTCTCGGCTTGGCAAAGGGGTCAAAATGGCAATTGAATCGTCGGAAGAATAATAATAATAATTAAAGCCGCAAGCGGCTATGACGGGCCCTCGCTCCACGCCACTCGGCGTCCCCGCTACCCCCGGGCCGCTCTTCGAAAACCCCCGCGCGCGACCGGACGCGGGCGGCCGCGTCGAGGGCGGCCCCCTCGTCGAACACGTGAAGTTTCGAGCAAATCGGACGACGTACGATGGAGTTACGGCAGGTTTACGGTCCGTCCACCAGGGGGCGGTAACGGGATGTGGGCCGTTGCGTTCGGGGTCGTGACCTCATCACACATGTGAAGTTTCGAGCCGATCGGACAATGTCGATGCAAAACGCGACATTTCCTGTGTCCACAAGGGGGCGTCTTGAGCGAGCTAGCGTACGATCAAATGGAGGCGTAGAGGGCGGGCCTCTGATCATGTACTGAAATTTTGAAGTGACTACGATCAAGTATGTGGGCGTGGAAGACAAACGTAATAGCATGGCGACTAAACGAGCAGTTGGCCAACTTTGTCGCCCCCTAGCAGCCACGCCGTTTCACGTAGAGAAAAGCTTTTAATAGCGTTTGACCAGCTCGGTCTCCTGATGATCTGTAGCGAATATGAAGTCAATCGGGCAAAATCCGTGGGAGGTGGCAGTTCACGATGGAGCGCTATTCCTGTCGCCTCCACTAGGGGGCCATTAGCCGTAGCGTCATAGCGTTCATGAAATACCTTCACCAACTTGTTCGGCATGTTTTAGAAGTGGAATGAAGCTGATGGGGTCAACGATGTATTTTTAATGAATTTTAGCGCACTTCCTGTTACCACCGGGGGGCGCTATGAGTGACGTAGGAAAATAATATGTCGGATCGTTCAGGGTCACGCCATCATCAAGTGCACCAAGTTTGAAGCCGCTGCGATCAAATCTGTGGGCGCGATAGCATTTAAACCTTTTTAGCTGAATTCGGGAACTTGGCCGTGCCCTAGCAGCCACGCCCTTTTGACCTACACACCTGCGGAGCACAAGCCGTAATCAGCTCAGTCTGGAGATGTTCCGTACCCAATTTGAAGTGAATCGGGCAAACTCCCTCGGAGGAGTTCGTTTTGCGTCAAAGAAATGCTAACCAAAATGGCCGACTTCCTGTTGGGTTTAGGGCGTGGCTCCAATTCAATTTTTTGTATGTTTGGGTATGATACACGTGTGTGTCGAGTTTCGTATGTGTACGACAAAGTAAGCGAAATTTGTCTATGGAGAATTTCGGAAAAACTTCTAGGGGGCGCTATTGAGGCATTTAGCCACGCCCATGGGAAACGACTCTATCCGCTGAAAGAGCTCGCCATTCTTGACCCGTGTATGAAATTTCGTGAGGACACGACTTCGTTAAAGCCGCGAAAAAGGCAAATGTAATTGGACGATAAAAAATCGTCAGTCGCCGCGGCGGCACACGGACGCCGTTCGTCGTATCTTCACAGCGTTCATAATGTAGCTTCAGCAACTGGTTCTGCATGTATTAGAAGTGGAATGAAGTTGATCGGGTGAAGTATGGATTTTTAACGAATTTTTGCGTACTTCCTGTTACCACCGGGGGGCGCTATGAGCCAGGCAGGAAGTCGATACATCAAAACGTTCAGGGCGGAGCCAACGTCATGTCCTTTGAATTTCAAGTGGCTACGACGAAGTATGTGCGCGTAATTGGGAAACGTAATTTTACGACAAAAAATCGGCAGTCGCCGCGGCGGCACACGGACGCCGTTGCTCGTAGGGTCAAAGCGTTCATGATGTAGCTTCACCATCCGGGTCTGCATGTACTAGAAGTGTAACGAAGTCGATTTGGCCAACTACGTATTTTTAACGAATTTTTGTACGTTTCCTGTTACCACCGGGGGGCGCTATGAGCGACATCGGCAAATAATATGTCGGATCGTTCAGGGTCTCGCCATAGATTTTTGCACCAAGTTTGAAGCGTCTACGATCAAGTATGTGGGCATGAGAGCCATTCGTATTTACATGGCGAGCACCGAAACAGTCGCCAAACTTCGGGGCACGCCAGAGGCCAACCCCTTTGAGCTACAGACCTGCGGAGCACAAGATAAGCTCAGCTAGGTCTGACGATGTTCTGAACCCAATTTGGAGCCGATCGGGCGTAACCCCTCGGAGGAGTTTGTTTTGCGTAAAATAAATGCTAACCAAAATGGCCGACTTCCTGTTGGTTTTTGGGCTTCGCACGAAACAAATTTTTTTCATGTCTGGGTATGATACATATGTGTACCAAGTTTGGGCAGCCTGCGAAAAAAAAAATTTTGGTCCCTATGGCCGGGGGTCAAAAGTTCAAGGGGGCGCTGTTGTGCCAATTTGCCCCGCCCACAAACGCCGATAGTATCAGATCGAAATTTTTTCAGGTCCCGACGTGTGTCCCAAATTTCGTCCGTTTCTCGTCTTGGCAAAGGGGTCAAATCTGCGTTCAAAGTCGCGGAATAATAATAATAATAATAATAATAATAATAAAAATAAACACTTGCATTTCGGGGAATTTTGCGCCAGGTCAGTGGAGTACTTGATTACTTGCTTGCTTACTTGTTGTTACTCGTCGGCTGGCACGTCGACTAATGTGGATGTCGAATAACAATAGGGACCTCCCTGGGTCGTTGACACAGGCTCGGGCCCTAATTAAAGCCGCAAGCGGCGATGATCGGCCCTCGCTCGACCCATGCGACCGCGGGGGCCTGAGGCGTGCGGGGGCCGTGGCGCGAAGCGAGAATGGCGAAAAAGCGCTGCGGGAGCGGAAAAACGCAACGTGCGGTTCGTCCACTAGGTGGCGCTACGAAGCCAGAAGCGGGTAGCGGCGTTCAGGAGCTGACCGGGATCAAGCACCTGAAGTTTGATGTGAATCGGACAATGTAAATGTAAAACAGGTCACTTCCTGTTACCACCAGGGGGCGCATTTGTATGAATCCAGATGTGGGTGGGTGTGTTCAGGGGCGGAGTGTCATCACACGTGTAACATTTGAAGTCGATTTGACAATGTAAGTGTAAAGCAGGTCACTTCCTGTTACCACCGGGGGGCGCATTTGTATGAAGCCAGATGTGGGTAGGTGTGATCAGGGGCTGACCGGGATGAAATCTGTAAAATTGGAGGTCGATTGGACATTGTAAGTGTAAAGCAGGTCACTTCCTGTTACCACCGGGGGGCTCATTTGTATCAATCCAGATGCGGGTAGGTGTGATCAGGGGCTGACCAGGATCACATGTGTTAAATTTGAAGAAAATCGGACAATGTAAGTGTAAACCAGGTCACTCTGACCACCGGGGCGTATTTGTATTAGGTTTGTTCAGTGGCTGACTGGCATCACCCATGGTAAATTAGAATTGAATCTGCTCATGTAAGTGAATGCAACAATAAAGCAGGTCACTTTCTGTTACCACCGGGGGGTGTACATGGGAAGTTTATACATCAAAACGTTCAGGGCGGAGCCATCGTCATTCACAGCAACATTGAAGTTGATAGGATTAAGTATGTGGGCGGAGCATCCGCTCGAAGGTGAAATGGCGAGCAAACAAAAAGGCGCCAAACTTGACAAGGCCGCAGAATCCACGCCCTTTGACCTAGAGACTTGCGGAGCACAACTTTTAATCAGCATGGTATCTCGCTGGTCTGTAGCCAATTTGAAGTTGATCGGACAAAATCTGTGGGCGGAGTTAACTTGTTTATGTAAAAAAAGTCACTTCCTGTTACCACCGGGGGGCGCATTGAGCAAA
Organism: Trachurus japonicus; assembly: GCF_045865225.1. Lineage (NCBI taxonomy): Eukaryota > Metazoa > Chordata > Actinopteri > Carangiformes > Carangidae > Trachurus > Trachurus japonicus. The sequence goes on along the minus strand of NC_140922.1, from coordinate 32,976,345 downwards.
GTGGGATATTGATATATCGGGCGAATCAGGGACTCACTGCCGTAATTGCAATTCAAGTTTGAAGTTGATAGGATAAGGTATGTGGGCGTGACAGCCAACCGAATTTGGATGGCGTTCGAGCCCAACTTTGGCGCCCACCAGAAGCCACGCCCTTTGACGAATCGAGCTACGGAGCACAATCTTTACTCAGCTAGGTCAGAAGATGTTGTCTATCAAATTTGGAGCGTGTCGGGCGAATCGTTTTGGACGAGTTAATTTGGCGCCAAAAACGACCAATTCAAAATGGCCGACTTCCTGTTGACATTTCACCATGACATTAAGAGGCTTTTTTGTATATCTGGGTATGGTACATATGTGTACCGAATTTCGTCCGTCTAGGCCAAAGTGACCCAATTTCCCTATGGGCTTTTTTGAACTTTGTAGGGGGCGCTATTTCGCCATTTCGTGTCGGACATGCGCGAGCAGCACAAAATATCGAATTTCGGAAGAAGCCGGACGTCCGGCAAAAAGTTCACGCATTTTTGAGTTGGGGAAAGGGGCGAAATTGGGGTTTGAAGGCGGAGAAGAATAATAATAATAATAAACAGCGCGATTTCAATAGGCCCTCCGCGGGCGAGTGCTACTCGCCGCTCGGGCCTAATAAAAAGAAACATTACAATATCTGGGGTTTTTGCTGCCAGGTCTATGCAGTACTTGAGTACTTGCTTGCTTACTTGTTGTTACTCGTCGGCTGGCACGTCGACTAATGTGCATGTCGAATAACAATAGGGACCTCCCTGGGTCGTTGACACAGGCTCGGGCCCTAATTAAAGCCGCAAGCGGCTATGACGGGCCCTCGCTCCACGCCACTCGGCGTCCCCGCTACCCCCGGGCCGCTCTTCGAAAACCCCCGCGCGCAACCGGACGTGGGCGGCTGCGTCGAGGGCGGTCCCCTCGTCGAACACGTGACGTTTCGAGCAAATCGGACAACGTACGATGGAGTTACGGCAGGTTTACGGTTCGTCCACCAGGGGGCGGTAACGGGATGTGGGCCGTTGCGTACGGGGTGGTGACCTCATCTCACATGTGAAGTTTCGAGCCGATCGGACAATGTCGATGCAAAACGCGACATTTCCTGTGTCCACAAGGGGGCGTCTTGAGCGAGCTAGCGTACGATCAAATGGAGGCGTAGAGGGCGGGCCCCTGATCATGTACTGAAATTTTGAAGTGACTACGACCAAGTATGTGGGCGTGGAAGGCAAACGTAATAGCATGGCGACTAAACGAGCAGTTGACCAACTTTGTCGCCCCCTAGCAGCCACGCCGTTTCACGTAGAGAAAAGCTTTTAATAGTGTTTGACCAGCTCGGTCTCCTGATGATCTGTAGCGAATATGAAGTCAATCGGGCAAAATCCGTGGGAGGTGGCAGTTCACGATGGAGCGCTATTCCTGTCGCCGCCACAAGGGGGCCATTAGCCGTAGCGTCATAGCGTTCACGAAATACCTTCACCAACTTGTTCGGCATGTTTTAGAAGTGGAATGAAGTTGATGGGGGCAACTATGTATTTTTAATGAATTTTAGCGCACTTCCTGTTACCACCGGGGGGCGCTATGAGTGACGTAGGAAAATAATATGTCGGATCGTTCAGGGTCACGCCATCATCATCTGCACCAAGTTTGAAGCTGCTGCGATCAAATCTGTGGGCGTGATAGCATTTAAACCTTTTTAGCTGAATTCGGGAACTTGGCCGTGCCCTAGTAGCCACGCCCTTTGACCTACACACCTGCGGAGCACAAGCCGTAATCAGCTCAGTCTGGAGATGTTCCGTGCCCAATTTGAAGTCAATCGGGCGAACTCCCTCGGAGGAGTTAGTTTTGCGTCAAAGAAATGCTAACCAAAATGGCCGACTTCCTGTTGGGTTTAGGGCGTGGCTCCAATTCAATTTTTTGTATGTTTGGGTATGATACACGTGTGTGTCGAGTTTCGTATGTGTACGACAAAGTAAGCGAAATTTGTCTATGGAGAATTTCGGAAAAATTTCAAGGGGGCGCTATTGAGGCATTTAGCCACGCCCATGGGAAACGACTCTATCCGCTGAAAGAGCTCGCCATTCTTGACCTGTGTATGAAATTTCGTGAGGACACGACTTCGTTAAAGCCACGAAAAAGGCAAACGTAATTGGACGATAAAAAATCGTCAGTCGCCGCGGCGGCACACGGACGCCGTTCGTCGTATCTTCACAGCGTTCATAATGTAGCTTCAGCAACTGGTTCTGCATGTATTAGAAGTGGAATGAAGTTGATTGGGTGAAGTATGGATTTTTAATGAATTTTTGCGTACTTCCTGTTACCACCGGGGGGCGCTATGAGCCAGGCAGGAAGTCGATACATCAAAACGTTCAGGGAGGAGCCATCGTCATGTCCTTTGAATTTCAAGTGGCTACGACGAAGTATGTGCGCGTGAAAGGCAAACGAAATTTAAATTGGGATGATACACATTCGCCGCGGCGGCACACGGACGCCGTTGCTCGTAGGGTCAAAGCGTTCATGATGTAGCTTCACCATCCGGGTCTGCATGTACTAGAAGTGTAACGAAGTCGATTTGGTCAACTACGTATTTTTAACGAATTTTTGTACGTTTCCTGTTACCACCGGGGGGCGCTATGAGCGACGTCGGCAAATAATATGTCGGATCGTTCAGGGTCTCGCCATAGATTTTTGCACCAAGTTTGAAGCGTCTACGATCAAGTATGTGGGCATGAGAGCCATTCGTATTTACATGGCGAGCACCGAAACAGTCGCCAAACTTCGGGGCACGCCAGAGGCCAACCCCTTTGAGCTACAGACCTGCGGAGCACAAGATAAGCTCAGCTAGGTCTGACGATGTTCTGGACCCAATTTGGAGCCGATCGGGCGTAACCCCTCGGAGGAGTTCGTTTTGCGTAAAATAAATGCTAACCAAAATGGCCGACTTCCTGTTGGTTTTTGGGCTTCGCACGAAACAAATTTTTTTCATGTCTGGGTATGATACATATGTGTACCAAGTTTGGGCAGCCTGCGAGAAAAAAAATTTTGGTCCCTATGGCCGGGGGTCAAAAGTTCAAGGGGGCGCTGTTGTGCCAATTTGCCCCGCCCACAAACGGCGATAGTATCAGATCGAAATTTTTTCAGGTCCCGACGTGTGTCCCAAATTTCGTCCGTTTCTCGGCTTGGCAAAGGGGTCAAATCGAGGTTCAAAGTCGCGGAAAAATAATAATAATAATAATAAAAATAAACACTTGCATTTCGGGGAATTTTGCGCCAGGTCAGTGGAGTACTTGATTACTTGCTTGCTTACTTGTTGTTACTCGTCGGCTGGCACGTCGACTAATGTGGATGTCGAATAACAATAGGGACCTCCCTGGGTCGTTGACACAGGCTCGGGCCCTAATTAAAGCCGCAAGCGGCGATGACGGGCCCTCGCTCGCCCATGCCACCGCGGGGCCTGAGGCACGCCGGGGCCGTGGCGCGGAGCAGAAATGGAGAAAAAACCTGGAAGGAGGCCAAAAACGCAATGTTTCGTTCATCCACCAGGGGGCAGTCACCGCATGTGGTCTGGTGCGTTCAGGGGCCGCCCCTCATCACTCATGTGAAGTTTGGAGTGAATCGGACAAAGCATGAGGGAGTTATGAGCAGTTAAAGGTTCGTCCACTAGGGGGCAGTAATGGGATGCGTGCAGGTGTGTTCAGGGTCAGCCCCTCATCACACATGTGAAGTTTCGTGGAAATCGGACAAAGCATGAGGGAGTTATGAGCAGTTAAAGGTTCGTCCACTAGGGGGCAGTAATGGGATGCGTGCAGGTGTGTTCAGGGTCAGCCCCTCATCACACATGTGAAGTTTCGTGGAAATCAGACAAAGCATGAGGGAGTTATGAGCAGTTAAAGGTTCGTCCACTAGGGGGCAGTAATGGGATGCGTGCAGGTGTGTTCAGGGTCAGCCCCTCATTACACATGTGAAGTTTCGTGGAAATCAGACAAAGCATGAGGGAGTTATGAGCAGTTAAAAGTTCGTCCACTAGGGGGCAGTAATGGGATGCGTGCAGGTGTGTTCAGGGTCAGCACCTCATCACACATGTGAAGTTTCGTGGAAATCGGACAAAGCATGAGGGAGTTATGAGCAGTTAAAAGTTTGTCCACTAGGGGGCAGTAATGGGATGCATGCAGGTGTGTTCAGGGTCAGCCCCTCATCACACATGTGAAGTTTCGTGGAAATCGGACAATGTTGATGCAAAAAATGGCACTTCCTGTTTCCACTAGGGGGCGAATGAGTGAGATCGTCTATGAGCACATAGAAACGTTGAGGTCGTGACCCTGGACCTGTGTACCAATTTTCATGTTGATACGAGTTCAATAAAGCCATCCAAAGGGCAAACGTATTGTCATGGCGAGGAATGATAGCCACGCCCCCACAGGGACGCCATTACTCGTAGCTTCACAATCTTCATAATGTAGCTTCACCAACTGGTTCTGCATGTTGTAGAAGTGGAATGAAGTTGATGGGGCAAAGTATGTACATTTTCAAAATTTTAGTACACTTCCTGTTACCACCGGGGGGCGCTATGAGTTATGTGGGAAGTTAATATATCGGGACGTTCAGGGCGGAGCCATCATCATGTCCAGCAAGTTTGAAGTTGATTGGATGAAGTATGTGGGCGTGAGAGCTACACGTATGGACATGGCGAGAACGCCAAAGTCTGATGAGCGCTGGCAGCCACGCCCTTTGACCTACGGACTCACGGAGCACAAGATGAGCTCAGCTAGGTCTGGAGATGTGGTATACCTAATTTCAACTTGATCGGGCGAACGCTCTGGGAGGAGTTAATTTTAGGCGGGAAAAATCAAAACCAAAATGGCCGACTTCCTGTTGGGTTGAGGTCATGAGGTCAAGAGGCTTTTTTGCATATCTGGGTATAATACATATGTGTACCAAATTTTATCAACATCGGACAAAGTCAGTCAACTTCCCTATGGGGATTTTGAGAGTTTGTAGGGGGCGCTATTTCGCCATTTTGCGTCGACCATGCGCGACGACCCAAAAATATCGAATTTCGGATGAGGCCGGAGGGACATGCAAAGTTAGACAACTTTTCCAGTTGGGGAAAGGGGCGAAATTGGGGCATGAAGAGTCGCGTGAATAATAATAAGAATAATTAAAGCCGCAAGCGGCGATGGCGGGCCCTCGCTCGCCCATGCCACCGCGGGGCCTGAGGCACGCCGGGGCCGTGGCGCGGAGCAGAAATGGAGAAAAAACCTGGAAGGAGGCCAAAAATGCAATGTTTCGTTCATCCACCAGGGGGCAGTCACCGCATGTGGTCTGGTGCGTTCAGGGGCCGCCCCTCATCACTCATGTGAAGTTTGGAGTGAATCGGACATAGCATGAGGGAGTTATGAGCAGTTAAAGGTTCGTCCACTAGGGGGCAGTAATGGTATGCGTGCAGGTGTGTTCAGGGTCAGTCCCTCATCACACATGTGAAGTTTCTTGGAAATCGGACAAAGCATGAGGGAGTTATGAGCAGTTAAAGGTTCGTCCACTAGGGGGCAGTAATGGGATGCGTGCAGGTGTGTTCAGGGTCAGTCCCTCATCACACATGTGAAGTTTCGTGGAAATCGGACAAAGCATGAGGGAGTTATGAGCAGTTAAAAGTTTGTCCACTAGGGGGCAGTAATGGTATGCGTGCAGGTGTGTTCAGGGTCAGTCCCTCATCACACATGTGAAGTTTCGTGGAAATCGAACAAAGAATGAGGGAGTTATGAGCAGTTAAATGTTTGTCCACTAGGGGGCAGTAATGGTATGCGTGCAGGTGTGTTCAGGGTCAGCCCCTCATCACACATGTGAAGTTTCGTGGAAATCGGACAATGTTGATGCAAAAAATGGCACTTCCTGTTTCCACTAGGGGGCGAATGAGTGAGATCGCCTATGAGTACATAGAAACGTTGAGGTCGTGACCCTGGACCTGTGTACCAATTTTCATGTTGATAGGAGTTCAATAAAGCCATCCAAAGGGCAAACGTATTGTCATAGCGAGGAATGTTAGCCACGCCCCCACAGGGACGCCATTACTCGTAGCTTCACAGCGTTCATAATGTAACTTCACCAACTGGTTCTGCATGTTGTAGAAGTGGAATGAAGTTGATGGGGCAAAGTATGTACATTTTCCAAATTTTAGTACACTTCCTGTTACCACCGGGGGGCGCTATGAGTTACGTGGGAAGTTAATATATCGGGACGTTCAGGGCAGAGCCATCGTCATGTCCAGCAAGTTTGAAGTTGATTGGATGAAGTATGTGGGCGTGAGTGCCACACGTATGGACATGGCGAGAACGCCAAAGTGAATTGAGCGCTGGCAGCCACGCCCTTTGACCTACGGACTCACGGAGCACAAGATAAGCTCAGCTAGGTCTGGAGATGTGGTATACCTAATTTCAACTTGATCGGGCGAACGCTCTGGGAGGAGTTACATTTAGGCGGGAAAAATCTACACCAAAATGGCTGACTTCCTGTTGGGTTGAGGTCATGAGGTCAAGAGGCTTTTTTGCATATCTGGGTATAATACATATGTGTACCAAATTTTATCAACATCGGACAAAGTCACTCAAATTCCCTATGGGGATTTTGAAAGTTTGTAGGGGGCGCTATTTCGCCATTTTGCGTCGACCATGTGCGACGACCCAAAAATATCGAATTTCGGATGAGGCCGGAGGGACATGCAAAGTTAGACAACTTTTCCAGTTGGGGAAAGGGGCGAAATTGGGGCAAGAAGAGTCGCGTGAATAATAATAAGAATAATAAACATTACAATTTCAATAGGGCTTTCGCTGGGCGACTTGCAGTCGCCGCTCGGGCCCTAATAATAAACAGCGCGATTTCAATAGGGCTTTCGCTGGGCGACTTGCAGTCGCCGCTCGGGCCCTAATAAACATTACAATATCTGGGGTTTTTGCTGCCAGGTCTATGCAGTACTTGAGTACTTGCTTGCTTACTTGTTGTTACTCGTCGGCTGGCACGTTGACTAATGTGCATGTCGAATAACAATAGGGACCTCCCTGGGTCGTTGACACAGGCTCGGGCCCTAATTAAACCTGGGCTATCATCCTATCCTTCCTCGTTCATGTTGTGAGGACAGGACAAAGTCTCTTGGACATGAGAGGTGGGCAGGTGCTTCTCTTGCACTCCTTCACTCACCCACTCTTGATTGGCATATAAATGAATGTTAAATGAAAATAAAAACTAGTTTGGAAATAATACATACCGTACATGCAAAAATGCGAAATTTAAATAATATAGGTTAATATAAAGTATTTTCTATTCTATAGTGACTACAGCTGGCCAAAATTGGCCCCCAGCTTATCATGCCACACCTGTCATGTCTTAGATGTTATGAGTATTTCATGATACAATGTAGCCTAATAGTCTATATTGTTGTGTCTAGGGGTGTCCTCAACTCAGAATTGTGTTTATGCTGAATAGAAACTTCAAGTATTCATTGTGTGACCATGATATGATTACTTGTTTTGCAAAACATCAACAAGACATTATAACATCTGAACTGTTTATGATAGAGACGAGCTGTAAACATCATCTGAATTGTGAGATTATCTACTTTCCCAGGCTCCTTGAGTGGTGCCTCTATGACAAGGGACCGGGTGCGTGTAATCATGTGGTGCAGGAACAGATGCAGAAATTTTTCTGGTCTTCCATTTTTTTTAACAGATTGGCTATTTTACAATATACAGTCTGTCACAAAAGTTCTTCATTCAGTTGAAAGGCTTGGCAGCTCGGTGTAGCTGTCAAGGTATAACAGGTATAGCTCACCTGGTAGAGCAGCTTGCACTGTGAGCAAGGACTATGCTCCAGTCTGGGATCAAATCCCAGTGGAGAGTTTTACACTAAATGCGCTGAATCTGTAATTATACAATGTCCAGCTGTCAGCAACCGGGGGGTGGGGTGCGAGGAGGTGGCTGGGCGGGTGCAAAACAGTGCAGTCTCCGCCCACCCCCCCAGAGGTGAATTGCTAATGTGCATGGCTAATGAGCTGGTTTTAAAATGGCCGAAAAGGGTCGGGGGAGTGAGACTTTAAGCATCATTGAAAAATCTCACATTCATCAAAGTCTCAACCCCTACTTCATTGGAAGTGTTGGAATGGCCTAGTGGATAAGGTTCCTGCCAACCAATCACAAGGTCACAGGTTCAAATCCCACCTGAGCAGTCTTGTTAGTGTCAGCCACTTTGACCTTTAACCAATACCACTTGGTCTGGTCACAAGATCAAACTTGATAATGCATATGCGCCCCCACCTATTCTCTTTACCTCTTTCAATCTTGGTTTATGTTAACATGTTTCTTGTTTATACCACTGCACTAAGATTGATTTGCACTGGAACTACAGCTTTGGGCTAGTTAACTTCAGAGTGAGACAGAGTGCAGTTCATCAACAGACAACAGTCTCTGCAACTGTGTATACACTGGCCTAGAGGCAGAGTGAAAGTCTGCTGATCATGAGGTTGTGGGTTCGATACCTACCTTGGGCAACCATTTGTATGGTGATCACTGCTTGCACTATTTGCTAATTCTGCAACAGCGTTCAGCTGCTTTCAGCAGTCACACGCATTTCCATCAGGAAATGATACTTTATCTAGTTAGGGCCGCGGGCAATCGCACCGGGCACTGGTCCCAACAGCTATGAAATAGCTGCAGGGACCAGTGCCCGGGCGAAGCCCGGGCACTACTGTTATTGTGTGGATTTTTTCCTAGTTAGGGCCGCGGGCAATCGCCCCGGGCACTGGTCCCAACAGCTATGAAATAGCTGCAGGGACCAGTGCCCGGGCGAAGCCCGGGCACTACTGTTATTGTGTGGATTTTTTCCTAGTTATTATTTTTCCACTTCCGGCCAGATTTCGATTCGCTACTAGTCCTGCAACTCGACATATTATATATCAAAACGTGCGTCTTGATCGGGAACGCTGTGCTATTACTTTTCTCAACAGTTTACGAATTTTTCGCGACGTAGTCGCGAAAAACTGCGCAAAAATTTTGCATGTAAGTCAATGGGACGGGCGGAAAAAAAAGACCGAAAAAGACCAATCATTGGAGTTTAACAAAAGTCTACTGCTCAGGCATACTTTCACCTAGAGACTCCATTTAAACTTTAAACAGTAGACACAAGTCATGTGTATTGTCGTATTACTCCACGTTTTGATAGGTCATATAGTTTTTGATCAATCCCTGATCAATGACCATGATCATTTTTGGAGAAATTATGAGTTTATAATGGGTGTGTATTGCATGGAATGTTCGTGTCAGAGTGCGTGACATCATCGGTTAGAGTGGGAGAGAGTGAAGAAACATTCTGTATTTTTTCTGGATAAATTGCCACCACGGCCACAATTTACACTCTACAGACATAATTTTTTCAGAATTTGTAAGACAAACTTGTTATCTCTCATGTCATGTGCTCAAAATATCAGAGAGACTTACAGAACTTACAGAATCAGCCTCTGAGTGCGGCCACGTCTGTCCCTGCTCCTCATTGAGTCCAATACAAATATTTTCTGAGAGGAGCAGAACGGCCTGATGTTTTAAAACTGCCAGCGTCGCCAAAATATTTACTGTAGAAACACCAAATCGTACCGAAATTTTCATTGAGTCCTTAGAGCAACATTGATCTGTGTTTTGTTCTGATAGGAGTTACCGTTTTGTCATGCTAAGCCTAATTGTGAGGCCGGTTTAGAGGCAGAAAATGGCTGTTTTTCTCCACGTTTCTGTCTGTCTCAGCCTGCGGGGGCCCCTATCGCCGTGGTAACCTCTTTGATCCTCAGGCCAGAGCTCGTTAACTTCATAAACAATCCACCTGGCGCTCGTTTAAATGTTTATAAACACAGACACAGCTAAATCAGACTGACACAGGATGCAGCTACTAACTAACTATGTGACAAGTCAGTCACACACACACACACACACACACACACACACACACACACACACACACACACACACACACACACACACACTCACAGACTCTAGAGCCAGCTTCATGTGATTACAGTCACACACACACACACACACACACACCTTCATGTGATTAAAACACAGTTAACGTGCAACAGAATTTAAACTTAAACCATGATTTCATCTGGTTTTAAAGTTAAACCTTGTTGGTGTCACACACACACACACACACACACACACACACACACACACAGTTAACCTAATGTGGTTACAGCTCCTCCATATCAGTGCTTATAGAAAGATGATCATGTGTCTGTCTGATCAGCTCTGTCTTGCGCTTAAGATCGTGGGTTTGATTCCCATGTTGACAGAGATGGCAAAATCGGCAGTAGCCCCGCGGCCCATTCAAAATTTCCCGAGAGGAAATTTTCTAGTTATTATTTTTCCACTTCCGGCCAGATTTCGATGTGCTACTAGTCCTGCAACTCTTCGAGTTGCAGGACATATTATATATCAAAACGTGCGTCCTGATCGGGATCGCTGTGCTATTACTTCTCTCAACAGTTTACGAATTTTTCGCGACGTAGTCGCGAAAAACTGCGCAAAAATTTTGCATGTAAGTCAATGGGACGGGCGAAAAAAAAAGACCGAAAAAGACCAATCATTGGAGTTTAACAAAAGTCTACTGCTCAGGCATACTTTCACCTAGAGACTCCATTTAAACTTTAAACAGTAGACACAAGTCTTGTGTATTGTCGTATTACTCCACGTTTTGATAGGTCATATAGTTTTTGATCAATCCCTGATCAATAACCATGATCATTTTTGGAGAAATTATGAGTTTATAATGGGTGTGTATTGCATGGAATGTTCGTGTCAGAGTGCGTGACATCATCGGTTAAGGGGCGTTCACACCGGACGAGATAGACGCGAATGGAGCGGCAACTCTACATTGAAAATCAATGTAAATGGCGCGATGACACGCGATTCAGGCGGAGGCGGCGCAAATGGAGCGTCTGGAGCGATGAGACGCGGCGCGAATGAAGCGGCGCGTCTGAAGCGGCACGAATAAAGTTGAAAATATTGAACTTTTCAGGCGGCATCGCGCCGTGACATCCAATCAGCGACGAGTTCAAGCCGACGACGTCACTTCTCTGTACGGTTGTTTACACTCAGAACAACATGAAGGAGAAGCTAATTGTATTTGAGCTGTGTGTGGCACCGCTGCCGTCTTCTACACAGAGTGGACAAAAAAACAACAACAACACACACACACACAGTGAACCCAGACAGGACGGCGGGTGGTTTTCCGGTGTTTCTGAGACTTGTACAGCAGTAGTACAGTGCAGCAACGGTGGTGATATCAGCCACGATTGGCGTGGAAAGAGAGCAGGTTGAGATCACCGGTTTTCAAATGAACGGGCGGAGCGTCTAGCGCGAATGACGCGATGGACGCGAATGATCCAAAATGACCAAGCAGCGCGATGGAAGCGTCTGGCGCGATTATATTCGCGTCTATCGCGTCCGGTGTGAACGCCGCTTTAGAGTGGGAGAGAGTGAAGAAACATTCTGTATTTTTTCTGGATAAATTGCCACCACGGCCACAATTTACACTCTACAGACATAATTTTTTCAGAATTTGTAAGACAAACTTGTTATCTCTCATGTCATGTGCTCAAAATATCAGAGAGACTTACAGAACTTACAGAATCAGCCTCTGAGTGCGGCCACATCTGTCCCTGCTCCTCATTGAGTCCAATACAAATATTTTCTGAGAGGAGCAGAACGGCCTGATGTTTTAAAACTGCCAGCGTCGCCAAAATATTTACTGTAGAAACACCAAATCGTACCGAAATTTTCAGTAAGTCCTTAGAGCAACGTTGATCTGTGTTTTGTTCTGATAGGAGTTACCGTTTTGTCATGCTGAGCCTAATTGTGAGACCGGTTTAGAGGCAGAAAATGGCTCTTTTTCTCCACGTTTCTGTCTGTCTCAGCCTGCGGGGGCCCCTATCGCCGTGGTAACCTCTTTGATCCTCAGGCCAGAGCTCGTTAACTTCATAAACAATCCACCTGGCGCTCGTTTAAATGTTTATAAACACAGACACAGCTAAATCAGACTGACACAGGATGCAGCTACTAACTAACTACAACGCACACACAGACTCTAGAGCCAGCTTCATGTGATTACAGTCACACACACACACACACACACACACACACACACACACACACACACACACACACACACACACACACACACACACAGTTAACCTAATGTGGTTACAGCTCCTCCATATCAGTGCTTATAGAAAGATGATCATGTCTGTCTGATCAGCTCTGTCTTGACCTTAAGATCGTGGGTTTGATTCCCATGTTGACAGAGATGGCACAACCCGCAGTAGCTCCCGTGGCCCATTCAAAATTTCCCGAGAGGAAATTTTCTAGTTTTTATTAGTGTGACTGCTGAAGCAGTCACACTATTGTTCTTCTGTTTGGCCATTTTCTTCCGCCTTTTTACGGTCTTCTTCTAGTCCTTCATACTTTGTGCTATTTCAACAATTCATATATCAAAACGTGCAGCTTTTTTTGAACTTTATCGGCATTACTTTTCTCTTTTTAACTATTTATACTTTTTCAAATATTTAACTTTTTCTGATTTTTTTCAGCTTTATAATGTGTGTGTATTGCGTCTAACGAGCAGAGCCAGAGTGGTGCCAGAGTGGAGAGAGGCAAAAAAACATTCTAGAGTTTTTCTGGCTAAACTGTCAGCACGGCCACAAATTAAACTCTAGACAAATTATTTTCTCCAGTTTTGTAGCCACACTTGTCTTCTGGCTAAAATTCTGGTCAAAAATGCAAAGAGACTTAGATAATAATTTAAAATATTTTTTAAATGCAGCCAGGGAGCTCTCTGCTCTCATTCAGCTCAATGTATTTTTTTCACAGCAGCAGGAGAAGGAGCTCAACTTTGTAACTTGCTGTTAGGTGCTTTTTAATTCATTTTAATTCACCAAAAAAATAGTCACAGGTCACAAAAAAGTCCTCTTCTTACTTGGTGTGGCTAATTTATACTAATTTCTCTTTATTTTAAGAATCATTGAAAAATCTCACATTCATCAAAGTCTCAACCTCTCTTCACCACAACTTCACTGTAGTGTAGGGGTTAGGGTGGCCGTTTGCCAACCCTAAGGTCACTGGTTCGAATCCAAGGGAAGAACTCTTGTTATGTTATGTTATGTTGAATTCTGCTCTCCTCCACCGCCTTCAATTGGTTACAGGTGTTTGTTATCTCCTTGATTACTCATACCAGTTTGCAGCACATCATCACATTACAATGAATGACAACAGTCTTGAAAGCAGTGTGCTCTCTGTAGCTGAGTGGCAGAGTAAAGGCTTAATGATCATAAGGTCATGGGTTCGATTCCTACCTCAGTCATTTCACATCATTGCTTGACTTTTGATTCCGATTATTCAGCTGTCATTGGACAGTCTTTGATTCCTGATAGTATAAAGCTCATTGTAACTCAGGTTCTCTGCACATTTACAAGCCTAATGTAACTTGAGTTCAGTGAGCTGGAGCCCAGCCCGAACTCACAAGACGGGCAGGCTTGCAGGCCTAGATGTGGTGTTGCACAGATGTGACAGTGACAGTTTCCTCATCATTAATCCTCATTATTATAGTAAATGAGGTTGCTCTTCAATATATTTCCAAATTTAAATAAAGGTTATAATAATAATTAAACCTGGGCTATCATCCTATCCTTCCTCGTTCATGTTGTGAGGACAGGACAAAGTCTCTTGGACATGAGAGGTGGGCAGGTGCTTCTCTTGCACTCCTTCACTCACCCACTCTTGATTGGCATATAAATGAATGTTAAATGAAAATAAAAACTAGTTTGGAAATAATACATACCGTACATGCAAAAATGCGAAATTTAAATAATATAGGTTAATATAAAGTATTTTCTATTCTATAGTGACTACAGCTGGCCAAAATTGGCCCCCAGCTTATCATGCCACACCTGTCATGTCTTAGATGTTATGAGTATTTCATGATACAATGTAGCCTAATAGTCTATATTGTTGTGTCTAGGGGTGTCCTCAACTCAGAATTGTGTTTATGCTGAATAGAAACTTCAAGTATTCATTGTGTGACCATGATATGATTACTTGTTTTGCAAAACATCAACAAGACATTATAACATCTGAACTGTTTATGATAGAGACGAGCTGTAAACATCATCTGAATTGTGAGATTATCTACTTTCCCAGGCTCCTTGAGTGGTGCCTCTATGACAAGGGACCGGGTGCGTGTAATCATGTGGTGCAGGAACAGATGCAGAAATTTTTCTGGTCTTCCATTTTTTTTAACAGATTGGCTATTTTACAATATACAGTCTGTCACAAAAGTTCTTCATATGGCTCAGAGTTGAAAGGCTTGGCAGCTCGGTGTAGCTGTCAAGGTATAATAGGTATAGCTCACCTGGTAGAGCAGCTTGCACTGTGAGCAAGGACTATGCTCCAGTCTGGGATCAAATCCCAGTGGAGAGTTTTACACTAAATGCGCTGAATCTGTAATTATACAATGTCCAGCTGTCAGCAACCGGGGGGTGGGGTGCGAGGAGGTGGCTGGGCGGGTGCAAAACAGTGCAGTCTCCGCCCACCCCCCAGAGGTGAATTGCTAATGTGCATGGCTAATGAGCTGGTTTTAAAATGGCCGAAAAGGGGTCGGGGGAGTGAGACTTTAAGCATCATTGAAAAATCTCACATTCATCAAAGTCTCAACCTCTACTTCATTGGAAGTGTTGGAATGGCCTAGTGGATAAGGTTCCTGCCAACCAATCACAAGGTCACAGGTTCAAATCCCACCTGAGCAGTCTTGTTAGTGTCAGCCACTTTGACCTTTAACCAATACCACTTGGTCTGGTCACAAGATCAAACTTGATAATGCATATGCGCCCCCACCTATTCTCTTTACCTCTTTCAATCTTGGTTTATGTTAACATGTTTCTTGTTTATACCACTGCACTAAGATTGATTTGCACTGGAACTACAGCTTTGGGCTAGTTAACTTCAGAGTGAGACAGAGTGCAGTTCATCAACAGACAACAGTCTCTGCAACTGTGTATACACTGGCCTAGAGGCAGAGTGAAAGTCTGCTGATCATGAGGTTGTGGGTTCGATACCTACCTTGGGCAACCATTTGTATGGTGATCACTGCTTGCACTATTTGCTAATTCTGCAACAGCGTTCAGCTGCTTTCAGCAGTCACACGCATTTCCATCAGGAAATGATACTTTATCTAGTTAGTGTGACTGCTGAAGCAGTCACACTATTGTTCTTCTGTTTGGCCATTTTCTTCCGCCTTTTTACGGTCTTCTTCTAGTCCTTCATACTTTGTGCTATTTCAACAATTCATATATCAAAACGTGCAGCTTTTTTTGAACTTTATCGGCATTACTTTTCTCTTTTTAACTATTTATACTTTTTCAAATATTTAACTTTTTCTGATTTTTTTCAGCTTTATAATGTGTGTGTGTTGCGTCTAACGAGCAGAGCCAGAGTGGTGTCAGAGTGGAGAGAGGCAAAAAAACATTCTAGAGTTTTTCTGGCTAAACTGTCAGCACGGCCACAAATTAAACTCTAGACAAATTATTTTCTCCAGTTTTGTAGCCACACTTGTCTTCTGGCTAAAATTCTGGTCAAAAATGCAAAGAGACTTAGATAATAATTTTAAATATTTTTTAAATGCAGCCAGGGAGCTCTCTGCTCCCATTCAGCTCAATGCATTTTTTTCACATCAGCAGGAGAAGGAGCTCAACTTTGTAACTTGCTGTTAAGTGCTTTTTAATTCATTTTAATTCACCAAAAAATAGTCACAGGTCACAAAAAAGTCCTCTCCTTACTTGGTGTGGCTAATGTATACTCATTTATTTTTATTTTAAGCATCATTGAAAAATCTCACATTCATCAAAGTCTCAACCTCTCTTCTTCACATCTCCACTGTAGTGTAGGGGTTATGGTGGATGCTTGCCAACCCTAAGGTCACTGGTTCGGATCCAAGGGAAGAACTCTTGTTATGTTATGTTGAATTCTGCTCTCCTCCCCCGCCTTCAATTGGTTACAGGTGTTTGTTATCTCCTTGATTACTCATACCAGTTTGCAGCACATCATCACATTACAATGAATGACAACAGTCTTAAAAGCAGTGTGCTCTCTGTAGCCGAGTGGCAGAGTAAAGGTTTAGTGATCATATGGTCATGGGTTCGATTCCTGCCTCAGTCTTTTCACTTCATTGCTTGACTTTTGATTCCAATTATTCAGCTGTCATTGGACAGTCTTTGATTCCTCATAGTATAAAGCTCATTGTAACTCAGGTTCTCTGTGGCCATATGGTTAGTGTGTTAGGTGTTGTGCTATTTCAACAATTCATATATCAAAACGTGCAGCTTTTTTTGAACTTTATCGGCATTACTTTTCTCTTTTTTTTCTCTAGACAAATTATTTTCTCCAGTTTTGTAGCCACACTTGTCTTCTGGCTAAAATTCTGGTCAAAAATGCAAAGAGACTTAGATAATAATTTTAAATATTCTTTAAATGCAGCCAGGGAGCTCTCTGCTCTCATTCAGCCCAATGCTGAGAATTCTCCACAACTCTGTCTGAAACATGCTTATGTCTGTGCTCTCTGTGGCGAAGTGGCAGAGTAAAGGTTTATTGATCATGAGGTCATGGGTTCGATTCCTTACTTTTTTTTTTAAGCAGAAGCCAGTGATCCTCTTATCAAAGGTTTTCTTTACCCCTCACATACTGTCTCTGTCTGCCGCGAAAGCTGGGGAACAATAGTCCGTATATGATGGGGAAGAAGAGGGAAGAGGGGGGAAGAAGGGAGGGAGGGAGGGAGGGAGGGGAGGGGAGGGGAGGGAAGGGAGGACACAGGTGGCGTGAGTTCAAATCCCATCCAAAGCCATAAAATGTTGAAGGCTTTTCTTGTGGCAAATGTTTCTAAATTCGTCAATTCAATAATACACTGTTACTCACAACTAAAATAAACACAGGGAGATTGTTTTTATGGCTTTAAAGTACTTTTCTTGTGGCAAATGTTTATATATTTTTGTGTTAAAATTCACTTACACAATTTTGTATCTATGAAATTAAGGTCAATTGTTACCTGATGTTTCATTCTTTGCCAAGACTGTAACTGTTTTATTTTCAGTGACATGTGCTGTTTATTTATCCAGCTGTATTCATGATCTATCACCTTTTTCTCTTTAATTTGAAGCTGAAATGTAGCCTCCTGTCTTATTTGATTTGCCAATGAGCTTGATTTTCCCCCACTATTTAGTTATTTTATTTAGTTTGCACTTTTACTAATTGTATTATCTGTGTGACATTGATACAAATTTGTTTAACTGAAAGTGATTATCTCTTCATTAATACCATCATTTTCTACAGGACAGTCCAAACCCTAAGCACTGTGAGTAACTATGGTGTCAGTTATGATCACACACTTGCAAGAATGATTCATGATCAGAATCAGCTTTAATGGCCAAACATATTTACATACAGGAAACAAGCTGGAAACTTACTGTAACATTTTTACAGATATCACAATAAAGTAAGCAATTATTCAATACAAAAACAAGCAAATTAACAAAAAAAGATAACAATACCATGTAGCTAGGTGCCGCTGCATAGTATTATCTGCATAAACATAAAAAAAGACACAATATTAGCAGTAATTATTCAATAGAAAAAACAAGCAAACAAACAAAAAAAAGATAACAAAACAAAAAAGATAACAATACCATGTAGCTAGGTGCCGCTGCATAGTATTGCTATCTGCATAAACATAAAAAAAGACACAATATTAGCAGTAATTATTCAATAGAAAAACAAGCAAACAAACAAAAAAAAAAGAACAATACCATGTAGCTAGGTGCCGCTGCATAGTATTGCTACGTGCATAAACATAAAAGAAGACACAATTCTAGGTGCAATTATTCAATAGAGAAACAAACAAAAATATAACAATACCATGTAGCTAGGTGCCGCTGCATAGTATTGCTAATATACAGATAATAGCAAGAACAATCAAACATTAAAAATAAGCAGGAGAAACAACTGAAACCTGTGGGAACTGCAGTGCAGACAATGAAATATATACAGTACATGCATAACTAAAATTTTATGTTGAGGCTTTTCTCATAGGCTGCACTCTGCATGGCCTTTAACCACTGTTCTTTTGTCAGTGTTTCAGTTTTGGGGCAGTATATTTTGCCTTTGTACTGGCTGTGGCCAGTTTCTGTGGAGCGAAACTGCCCACACCTCCTGCAGACATTTGATGAGGCTGACCTATTATATCTGCGTTTGGTGGGTGCAGCTTCGTCACTGGTATGTTCATTGGTGGTAGTGGTGGTACAGGGTGTTGAAGATGGGACAGGGCAAGGGAGCAACAGCCGCATCCCTGGCATGACAGGTGCAGGTGGTGCTGCAGGAAACAGTTGCCGTTGTGCAGCTATGGGCCTTGGAGCGATCTGCCTGGGCCCTGCTCTAAACCCTGGCTGGATGTGGGAGGCTGAAGGCTGGATGGAAGTTGCTGGAGGCTGGACTGAGGTGACTGGAGGCTTCCTGAACCTGGTTCTGGCCTGCCCTGCTGTACTGGGTGGCAATGAATATGAATGCAGCAGATGTTGGTCATGATGCTGTACAGGCACATCAGGCTGTGTGTTAGCAGGCAACAGAGGCTCTGTTGCCACTGGCCGTGCCTCTGTGAGCTGCAAGCCTTTGAGCAGAAGACCAACCTCCTGAGCCTTCAGGCGTTTATTGTGCCACTGTATCAGAGTGGTTTGGTTCACCTCTACTGGCTGAAGGTTGGTCTGATCTTTGACCACTCCATTGCAGAGAAGAAGCTGTCGAATTCTTCTGTAATCTTGAAGGATAAGAGACCATCTTGACAGGCTCTCTTTTCCCTGTTTTCTAGGGCTTTTATGGATTTCACAGAGCCTGATAAAGATGGACTCTATAAGTCGGCAGCAGCTTGGCCACTGTGCAGGGGAGCCCTTTGAGCCCAGGACACACCTCTTGGTGCTCTCCACTCCAGGGGTGAAATCTGATCCCTTTGGTGATCTGAAGCGGCCAGTCAAAAGCTTATCCTGGTGTCGAGCAGCATACACGACCCGCTGCCTGTCAAAATCATCCAGGTTCTGCCACAGACTCACTATTGTGTAGGCCTGCTGGTTGCTGAGGGTGAGGCCTGTCTGATGGCGCAGCTCCACTAGATACTCTGCCAGCGCATCCACTTTATCAATACCTGGGATGTTGTGTTCATCCACAGCTTGGAGAGGTGCAGGAGCCTGGATAGTGGCTGGAGGATGGAGAGCAGGTGACGAGTGGGTCGGTGCTGCAGGGTAGAGGCCAGCTGATGACTGGGTCAGTGCTGCAGGGTGTCTGGTCGCTACAGAGAGGAGGCCGGCTGATGACTGGGTCAGTGCTGCAGGGTGGAGGCCAGGTGATGACTGGGTCAGTGCTGCAGAGAGGAGGCCGGGTGGCGACTGGGTCAGTGCTGCAGAGAGAAGGCCGGGTGGCGACTGGGTCAGTGCTGCAGAGAGGAGGCCAGGTGATGACTGGGTCAGTGCTGCAGAGAGGAGGCCGGGTGGCGACTGGGTCAGTGCTGCAGAGAGAAGGCCGGGTGGCGACTGGGTCAGTGCTGCAGAGAGAAGGCCGGGTGGCGACTGGGTCAGTGCTGCAGAGAGGAGGCCAGGTGATGACTGGGTCAGTGCTGCAGAGAGGAGGCCGGGTGGCGACTGGGTCAGTGCTGCAGAGAGAAGGCCGGGTGGCGACTGGGTCAGTGCTGCAGAGAGGAGGCCAGGTGATGACTGGGTCAGTGCTGCTGGGAGGAGGCCAGGTGATGACTGGGTCAGTGCTGCAGGGTGTCTGGTCGCTACAGAGAGGAGGCCAGGTGATGACTGGGTCAGTGCTGCAGAGAGGAGGCCGGGTGGCGACTGGGTCGGTGCTGCAGGGTGGAGGGCAGCTGATGACTGGGTCAGTGCTGCAGAGAGGAGGCCAGGTGATGACTGGGTCAGTGCTGCAGAGAGGAGGCCAGGTGATGACTGGGTCAGTGCTGCAGAGAGGAGGCCGGGTGGCGACTGGGTCGGTGCTGCAGGGTGGAGGGCAGCTGATGACTGGGTCAGTGCTGCTGGGAGGAGGCCAGGTGATGACTGGGTCAGTGCTGCAGGGTGGCTGGTCACTACAGAGAGGAGGCCAGGTGATGACTGGGTCAGTGCTGCAGGGAGGAGGCCGGGTGGCGACTGGGTCAGTGCTGCAGAGAGGAGGCCAGGTGATGACTGGGTCAGTGCTGCAGAGAGGAGGCCAGGTGATGACTGGGTCAGTGCTGCAGGGTGGCTGGTCGCTACAGAGAGGAGGCCGGCTGATGACTGGGTCAGTGCTGCTGGGAGGAGGCCAGGTGATGACTGGGTCAGTGCTGCAGGGAGGAGGCCGGCTGATGACTGGGTCGGTGCTTGTGCGTGCAAGCTGCTGGAGACAAGAGAGCTGCTGTGGTGGTAAACCTCCTCACAATCCAGACCACAATCCAGACCTGCCACTGTGGCTTCGTCTCCAGGTGCATCGGCAAATCCCTCATCGACTTCTTCCATGTCAAGCTCCTCCAGCTGCTGGGAGGTTTCGTCAGAAGTAGCATCAAGGTGTTGCAGTGGCTCATTATTTTGCCGGAGCAAATACTGGATGCCAATGAGCTCGCCTGAGAAGACATCAAAAGAAAATTAGATACTGGTATATGTAAATGAGCATGTATGACACCAGGTATAAACACAGTTATCATAATACCCTCACCAGTGTATTTAGCAGGGGGCATAAAGTCAGGCACCAGTTTCCTGCCAAACACCCTCTCAAAATTGCTGTTCACACAATGGACCAGCTCCCCAGTGTAACTGTGCAGAGGAGATGGTTTGGTTGACAAAGCATCAGCAGCGCGGTCCTGGTTCCAACGATGTAGCCCCTCCAGGAGATAAATTTGGAAATTGACACTGTTGGCACTGTTCCCTTAAAGAAAGAGCAAAAGAAAGAGTTTAATTAGAATAATGTTGTCAGCCAGTAAAAAGGTTATAATTAGCATTTGTATAAGTATATATGTATATACAACAGGGATATAAAATAACCAAACTGCAATGGACTGAAATGGACCAGAATGAACTCTGAAATTTCATCCCTTTTATTTTATTGTATAATTTTAGCTATCTGACTCACTGAACTACTCTGTTCTCCTTTTTATTTATTTATTTGTAGTTCATTTGTACTCTGTTCCCTTTTTTCTGTATGTTCTATCACACCTATAAAAAGAAAGTAAAAAAAAAAAAAAAAGAAAGCAAGAGAAAAGCTAAATGTTAAAGTCACCTATAGCACAGAAATCTGTAAAGCAAGTAAAAATAGTGGACATAAATCTTCAGACAAGTAATGATCATAAAGACAGGCATATTAACTCATAAACCCCATGGATAAACACAAACCTGGAATGAATCGATGCAGGTGGCAGTGAAAGGATTCCAACGATGTGGAGCCCCTGGCACATCGATAGGTTTTTACCACCACTCCTCCCTTTGTGATGGTTCCTGTCACCGTATAAAGTGACACTCCTGGAGGGTCCTGAATGCAGGCCACATGCCGCTTCTGGGTCTGCCAGATGTGCTGCATCCGTACCACATCTACCAAGGGAACACCAAGCGCATCATTCCCCCTGCTGCTCATGAGCTCCCTTAAGAGCTGATCGAGGAGGAGAATGGTCTGCTCCTCTCCTCGGGTCCTCCTCCTACAGTGCAACGCCAGTTCAGTCTTTGAGAGGTGGCGATCGACTTCCCTCTCAGTCAGCACAGGCCAGTTCTGCTGCCTCAGCTGCTCCCTCTTGGCCCTTCTCAGGAGAGCCACATCCTCTGCATCCCACTCAAAAATGCACGCCGACATGCGTGCCATAAAAGTGGGGTACAGTTGATGGGCATCTGTAGTGCACCCTACCGCCAGACGCCGCATAAAGTGCCAGATGTCAAGCCGAACTATGAGATTCGGCCACCCATTGAAGCGCATCTTCAGTTTGGTCTCGCCTGCTTCCTTGCAGCAGCCACAGTCAACATACAGGACATTGGGGGGGGCAACACCTGCCCTCTGGTACCGCTCCATCAGCCCTGCAGCCATCAGGTCCAATCCAGGTCCTTCCTGTGCTGTAAGGACGCTCACAAGTACTTGGCCCACTTCATTGCCTACTGATGTGAGCCACTGTGCAGTGCCCTTAGCAGGCCCTGTCAGCTTTTTGGTGATCTGAAAATATACAGTAAAATGAATAAACAGTATTATTGAAACAGGGTGAGATATAACATGAGAAGAAGAAAAAAACGATGAGGGAGAATAGGAACGACAAAAACAAAATCAAAATTCAAGAGACACAGTAAGACAATTAACACAAACACCAGAAGATGAGCACATAGTGTAGGTGAATAAAACTACTAGATGGCCACAGAGATGCTGAGAACAAATGTTTGCCCAGCAAAAATATGAGAGAATACAGAATATACTATATAGGAATACTATAGCATCATCTCAATTATGCAATTTATCTCAGCAGAAGACAAATGTGAAATGATGTCAAGGATTGTATGTTTGAAGGTTAGTTATTTTAGTCCGAAATTATTTCTTTCTGACTGCAGGAATTGTGAGTAAGTATTGTGTAGAATGCCTCAACCGATATTTTAAGGAGTATGGTCTCCCAAACTGTCACAGGTAAAGAGGTAATGTGAATATGTACATACATTGTGACTGTTTATTTTGTTAATTTTTATTAAATCTTGTGAATCATTGCTTCAGAAAATGAAATACTTAATTATTAAGTGAGAATGCATTTATCCAAATAGTTATGCAAACCTTTTTAGTGGAATCCAACTTTAAAATGGATCCGTAAGTACTTGTGATACTAGCCTTGATATCCTCAAGCCTGTTGAGGATATCGTGGCTGTACACAGTCAGAATCCACTTGTAGGTGGGGACCACTTCAGGCTGTGGGGGCTCCTGGAGACATGGTGGCAGCAGGCAAGGGTTCGCCATGAAACCAATGCACTCAGAGGTGTACCTGGCTACCCGCTGGAGCCACTCCTCACTATGGTTCTCCTTCAGCTGGCGGATGATGCGAGCGGGCCCATTCCCCAGGGTTCTCTCTCGCAGCAGGCGGATGACTCGTATGTCACAGGCATACCTTAGAAAGATTATTCAAATAAATTATTCTAGGAAATATTTTTCATGATGGCAAACAACAATTTCAGTGTGTCACTCACTTGCGTGTGAGGATGACTCTGAACTCAGAGCGGTGGGCTAGGTCCAGCTGCTTAAGGATGTCCTGACTGGTGGAAATGTAGCTGGTTCTACACCTGGTGCAGATCAGGGTCTCAGTCACCAGGTTGTAGAACCGGTCTATGTCAAGAACCATCCTAACTCTCCTGTGCAGACCTCCCCCTGCAAGAGGATGCTTAGAGCAAGCACTGTTGGTGCAAACCACCCGCATCTTCCAGAGTCTATAAGGCATCCACACCAAGAGAGGGTGTGAGAAAAACCTGTCTGGTGTGGGAGCCTGGTGGTAAAGAAGGGCTGGTGGTGGAGGGTAGTACCAGAGCTGCAGGTCATTGCGCAGCTCAAGCTTTCCACTTGCCCCAACTCGAAAAAGCGCTGCAGCCACCCACTTTTGGTCCTGTTTAGGTAGAGTCTGTGGCCACAAGAGTGGGAGCTGTGTTGGACCCTCTGGCTGAAAGGGCTGAGAAAAAATATGAACATATGAAAAGAAGCAGTAGAAGCATAACAGTACAAATATGACAAGCAGGGAGAGGAGTGCTTCTTTTGGAGGGTAAGTAAAAAAAAAAAAACAACAAAACATCAAGGTGCTCTTTGGTACAGGGGTAAATTAGTGCAAACAAAAGAAAAGTGATCAAGGCACTTTTGAGTTACAAAACTTAAAAAGCATTTATCAGAAGCAGTTAATACATAGAGTAAAGAGTTAAAAACACACCTGCCTTGCACCGCTGTGAGGCACACAGCCTTCCTCAGGGTGACAAATCAATAATGAGACACAGGTGGAAACTATGAAGGGAATAGCAGGAAGTGACATCATAGCTCATGGATAAACAGGTGACTTAAAAATGGAGGGGGAGGGGGTAGGAGAAAAAAAATGTGTAATTAAACACCAAAGTTGGTATAGACCTGAACTGTGTGTACGTTACATGTGGCTAAGGTTTTCACTGTTCAACCCTTCACTATGTTAACTGCTTAGGCTTTTTAACTTTTGTACCTCAAGAGTGCCCTGGTAGCCTAAATTTCCTGTTGTCTGCACTCTGCACTAATACTACAAATATGTCAGGAAAAAAATTGCAGTTTACCGGGTTCAACATGGGAGCTGGAGCTGGAGCTGGCACTGGCACATGTGGAAGTGGTGCCGGTCTCTTACTCAGTGGTGGTGGGGCAAGGAAAAAGGAAGATGTGGACGCCGGGCAAACAGGGGTACGAGGACGAGGAGATTGAGAAGGGTGTGGAGGTGGAGAGGGTGATAGAGCTGGGGCAACAGCCAAACCAGGGTCATTTTTTGCCTGTGCAGACAGTTATGATTAACAATACAAAACAAGACAACAGGTTTTTGTGAACCTTAAATCACTGCCTTTTAAACTTACCTGAGAAACATTTCTCTGGACATTGACGTTTGGTTTGGCTGCTGCCACATGCGATCCACCAAACCTGGATTTTTCAAACTGAAAAAAACAAACAAACAAACAAACAGGACAACAACAAAGTGATATCAGTAAACACAGTGTTTATTTCTTCCTATATCAATATTACCATATTTAAAAGGCTTATATCACAACAGGGTGTTTACAGGAATCAGACACTTAATGCACATTAAAGACAGATATTTAGACAAATCGTTTTCTTATTCAAAGATTACAGTAAGTATGAGGGTAAGGAAATTAAATATGGACCCCTGCAGAGGTAGGTTTTATCTAGGAATATGGTGGGTCATCAACTAGATGATTCTAATAGTCTGTTGTAGGTTAGATAGAAAACTATGTAATGAATCTAACCAAGACTTTAACAGTGTAGTGCTTTGGTGCAGTGTGAGTTAAGTTAATCTACATTTTTCCAACAGGTAAGTGCAAATATGAATTATAAACACACTTTTAGGTTCAGTGGTGGGTTTAAAAAGACTTGTTACATCAGAAATGTGGACTTCCATGCAGAAAAGATTGACTCATTTTGACAGAAAGATATTAAAAGGTGGATCAATTGAATTAGATAAAAGGTTTGTAGCGATTAAGATCTTGATTTCCGTGATTTCAAATTTAGAACAAGGTCAAATATTTATTTTAATAATTGAATTTAAGACAATGTAAGGCTTTTTAAGGACCTGCAGACACCCTGGATAATTTGAGGATATCAATAGTAAGTAATATTAATAGTATCAATAGTAAGGTTTTACAGTGAAGGTTATATTTACCATGGATAATGTCAATTTGACCCTTTTTGCAGGGCTTGCACCTGTGGGTGGAGCAGCTGTGGGATGTTCCTTTGCCTAAAAAACAACACCAATATGTGTTATACAATATGTTTATCCTTCATTTGAAGAATAACCAGTAGCCATCGTGAGTCCACAGTTTAAGGTAACACCACAGGCATTTCAGCCCCCTTTAAGGAACTCACCACATCTCCACTGTGGCATAAACTGCTCTGCTGAAGAGCAGTAGGGGCCACTGGTGCAGCAACAGAGGGTACCTGAAAAATACAGCACAAACATACATGTTCAGGGCGTATGTAGGTACAGATAGACAGACAGAGACTGGTAGACAGAGAGAGAACAGGCAAAAACAGATGGAATTATGGATTGAATAACTGCAAGAGCTTTACAGGTTATATATTTACCACAGATGAAGTAGATGATGCATCATCAACACTTGAGCTCTGGCCATCGGTGCTGCTCGCTGAAGCAGCAGGAGCAGGAGCAATCTGTGGAGTCCCAGGAAACACAATAATAAATATTTGCAGGGTGCAGAATGAGAATCCACAGAGTGTGAATCCACCAAAGTGTTTCAACAATTATTTTGTCTTATGGAGATGTAAAGCGTAATTAACAAGGATTCTACCACCACCTTCTGTGCCTGGTTAGTACCTGTTAGTGCCTTTTGCATGCATATTTTAAAGTGAAAAATAAATAGTGTTAGGATCTTTTGGTTAGTTTAAGCTTTAATCACCCGGTGTGATTTTACCTTCTCATAAAAGTAATGCCGATTTTACCTTCTGATACAAGTAATGCCATTTCTTCTGCTGAGACCTGTTGTTTTGATGGCCTGACTCAATTGAGCCAGGTTGTCTTCCGTACCAAATGAAAACACTGTAGTTCTCCCATAATAGCACACTCCACAGCCGATACAAATCTAATGTCTTATTGCTACAAATGACTGGACCCCACACTTTCCTGCAAAGTAATTTTGACTTTTCTTTTTTTTATAAATCCAGTCCAGCCAGTGCTGCTTATTCATCAAGCAAAATCCAGTCCAGCCAGTGCTGTTTATTCATCCTTTAGGGATGAATAAAGTATTCATCTATCTGTCTATCTATCTATTAAGGATCTCGTCTCATCTTCAGTCATTCAGAGAACTACAGGGGGTCTTAAAAGCAATTGGTATAACTACATAGACTGAAATAAAAAAAATCTGGCCTTATATCATGTACTTAATGTAAAAAAAAACCTCTCTCACACACACACACACACACACACACACAATTGCTAAGCCTCTGATGATTTACTGCTACAAAACTACACTACATGACAGACACTGTGGCGTCGCCTTAGCAAATTCCTAGATAAAGTTGTGCATTGTAGTTAAAAAGAAAAAGCCCCACAAAGCCATGGACGACAGCAGCGAGTGGCTGTCCCGACTTAAAACGTTTGCCACCACAGATGCCTAGCCATCAAGTGCAGGCAACAGGCCTGCTCCCAGGCAAAAACGGTGGCACGGGTGCCTGAAAACATGGGAGAAATATATTGAGTTGCTAACATTCTTTTAATACAAGCAGCCAACTTCATATTGGTAACACATTAATTTATGTTTGCATCTTGCAGACTTAAATGTAGTTACCTTTTGTGTGTGAAAACCACAGATACACCTTGACAGCTCTCCCATCAATGTCCTCTGACCCTTCAGCTGCAGGGGGCATCTTTCAATCTGTAACAATAAAGAAAATCTCTCTTTGTAGTCATTGACTAACAGTGTTCTTGTCAGTGATAATAATTTCCATTTCTATTTGTTTTCCTTCTGTTATGTGTCCTTTTTATTGTATTATCTTATACACTGTGGTAACACAGTGATTTCCTAGACAGGGATTAATGAAGTAGATCTTTATCTTAAGTAATTAAATAAATAAAAAAGCATCAGCAATTTACCTTTTGATACAGGTCGTGCCAACGTTTCTGCCTGGGAGCAGGCCTGTTGCCTGCACTCGACGGCCAGGCACCTGTGGTGGCAAACGTCCTTAGTCGGGACAGCCACTCGCTGTCACCCATGCCTTTATGGGGCTTTTTGGTCGTCATTTTCTAGAGAAAAACAATAACGACAATGCACAACTTCATCTAGGAAACATTTGTGATATGAAGCAATGAGAAAACATGCAGCCTCTACTACTTCTACTACATTAGAGCCTAAACACGGTGAAAGAAAATAACATGTGTAAGTTAAGTTAATGTCATAGCAACCAACCAAACTCCTATCGCAAATCCTCCTATAAGTTAGCAATGCCCACCAGCAGAGGTCGTTAACGTTAACGCTGATGGCGGTGGTCAAAATGAGACAAGACCTTCAATAAAATTTCATTCAATTCAACCTATTGACAAGAATATTAACAAGAAAATAGATATTTTACCTGCGCACTGCTTCCAAAACTCTGAAGATAGCGGTAAAGACGTAAAAAGAGTGGGGGCGGGATACGCTGTACGTCCCTGGTAGCTTAAACATAGGAATCGGGATCTGATTGGCTGTTCAAAGTTGGTTCTTGTCATTTTATTGGTGGAAAGCAAAGATGGTCTATGCAGTGTGATTGGCTTTCAAATGATTGACTTTGACGTTTGATTGGCTCCCAAAAGATAGACGGCGCTACATGATTGGTTTCCAAATGTTGAGATCTGTGATGTG
The DNA here is from genome assembly GCF_045865225.1 of Trachurus japonicus. NCBI lineage: Eukaryota > Metazoa > Chordata > Actinopteri > Carangiformes > Carangidae > Trachurus > Trachurus japonicus. Next base: position 32,948,162 of record NC_140922.1, on the reverse strand, counting down.
ATTCGCTGTGTCTATACGGACGAGAGGCTTGCTGGTCTGGAGACCTGAAGGTTGCTGGTTCAATTCTTGCCTCAACAACAATTATAGTGAATTATTTTCCCAGTTGTCCTCTGTTGACTTCTGATAACTTGCTTCATGTTGAAACTGCTGCTCTCAGCCTGAAATTCACAGAAATTTTCATTCTAAGTCATTCAAGCTTGACTCTCAAGCTTTCTTGATGTTGACAGTGTGCAGATCATTAACAGACAACAGTCTCTGCAACTGTGTGTGCACCGTGGCCTAGAGGCAGAGTGGAAGTCTAATGACCATGAGGTTGTGGGTTCAATTCCGACCTTGGTCGAACATTTGTATGGTGATCACTGCTTGCACTATTTGCTAATTCTGCAACAGCGTTCAGTTGCTATCAGCAGTCACACCATTTCCATTCTTGGAAATGCTTTTTCTAGTTAGTGTGACTGCTGAAGCAGTCACACTATTGTTCTTCTGTTTGGCCATTTTCTTCCGCCTTTTTACGGTCTTCTTCTAGTCCTTCATACTTTGTGCTATTTCAACAATTCATATATCAAAACGTGCAGCTTTTTTTGAACTTTATCGGCATTACTTTTCTCTTTTTAACTCTTTATACTTTTTAAAATATTTAACTTTTTCTGATTTTTTTCAGCTTTATAATGTGTGTGTATTGCGTCTAACGAGCAGAGCCAGAGTGGTGTCAGAGTGGAGAGAGGCAAAAAAACATTCTAGAGTTTTTCTGGCTAAACTGTCAGCACGGCCACAAATTAAACTCTAGACAAATTATTTTCTCCAGTTTTGTAGCCACACTTGTCTTCTGGCTAAAATTCTGGTCAAAAATGCAAAGAGACTTAGATAATAATTTAAAATATTTTTTAAATGCAGCCAGGGAGCTCTCTGCTCTCATTCAGCTCAATGTATTTTTTTCACAGCAGCAGGAGAAGGAGCTCAACTTTGTAACTTGCTGTTAGGTGCTTTTTAATTCATTTTAATTCACCAAAAAATAGTCACAGGTCACAAAAAAGTCCTCTTCTTACTTGGTGTGGCTAATTTATACTAATTTCTCTTTATTTTAAGAATCATTGAAAAATCTCACATTCATCAAAGTCTCAACCTCTCTTCACCACAACTTCACTGTAGTATAGGGGTTAGGGTGGCCGTTTGCCAACCCTAAGGTCACTGGTTCAAATCCAAGGGAAGAACTCTTGTTATGTTATGTTGAATTCTGCTCTCCTCCACCGCCTTCAATTGGTTACAGGTGTTTGTTATCTCCTTGATTACTCATACCAGTTTGCAGCACATCATCACATTACAATGAATGACAACAGTCTTGAAAGCAGTGTGCTCTCTGTAGCTGAGTGGCAGAGTAAAGGCTTAATGATCATAAGGTCATGGGTTCGATTCCTGCCTCAGTCATTTCACATCATTGCTTGACTTTTGATTCCGATTATTCAGCTGTCATTGGACAGTCTTTGATTCCTGATAGTATAAAGCTCATTGTAACTCAGGTTCTCTGCACATTTACAAGCCTAATGTAACTTGAGTTCAGTGAGCTGGAGCCCAGCCCGAACTCACAAGACGGGCAGGCTTGCAGGCCTAGATGTGGTGTTGCACAGATGTGACAGTGACAGTTTCCTCATCATTAATCCTCATTATTATAGTAAATGAGGTTGCTCTTCAATATATTTCCAAATTTAAATAAAGGTTATAATAATAATTAAACCTGGGCTATCATCCTATCCTTCCTCGTTCATGTTGTGAGGACAGGACAAAGTCTCTTGGACATGAGAGGTGGGCAGGTGCTTCTCTTGCACTCCTTCACCCACCCACTCTTGATTGGCATATAAATGAATGTTAAATGAAAATAAAAACTAGTTTGGAAATAATACATACCGTACATGCAAAAATGCGAAATTTAAATAATATAGGTTAATATAAAGTATTTTCTATTCTATAGTGACTACAGCTGGCCAAAATTGGCCCCCAGCTTATCATGCCACACCTGTCATGTCTTAGATGTTATGAGTATTTCATGATACAATGTAGCCTAATAGTCTATATTGTTGTGTCTAGGGGTGTCCTCAACTCAGAATTGTGTTTATGCTGAATAGAAACTTCAAGTATTCATTGTGTGACCATGATATGATTACTTGTTTTGCAAAACATCAACAAGACATTATAACATCTGAACTGTTTATGATAGAGACGAGCTGTAAACATCATCTGAATTGTGAGATTATCTACTTTCGCAGGCTCCTTGAGTGGTGCCTCTATGACAAGGGACCGGGTGCGTGTAATCATGTGGTGCAGGAACAGATGCAGAAATTTTTCTGGTCTTCCATTTTTTTTAACAGATTGGCTATTTTACAATATACAGTCTGTCACAAAAGTTCTTCATATGGCTCAGAGTTGAAAGGCTTGGCAGCTCGGTGTAGCTGTCAAGGTATAATAGGTATAGCTCACCTGGTAGAGCAGCTTGCACTGTGAGCAAGGACTATGCTCCAGTCTGGGATCAAATCCCAGTGGAGAGTTTTACACTAAATGCGCTGAATCTGTAATTATACAATGTCCAGCTGTCAGCAACCGGGGGGTGGGGTGCGAGGAGGTGGCTGGGCGGGTGCAAAACAGTGCAGTCTCCGCCCACCCCCCAGAGGTGAATTGCTAATGTGCATGGCTAATGAGCTGGTTTTAAAATGCCCGAAAAGGGTCGGGGGAGTGAGACTTTAAGCATCATTGAAAAATCTCACATTCATCAAAGTCTCAACCTCTACTTCATTGGAAGTGTTGGAATGGCCTAGTGGATAAGATTCCTGCCAACCAATCACAAGGTCACAAGTTCAAATCCCACCTGAGCAGTCTTGTTAGTGTCAGCCACTTTGACCTTTAACCAATACCACTTGGTCTGGTCACAAGATCAAACTTGATAATGCATATGCGCCCCCATCTATTCTCTTTACCTCTTTCAATCTTGGTTTATGTTAACATGTTTCTTGTTTATACCACTGCACTAAGATTGATTTGCACTGGAACTACAGCTTTGGGCTAGTTAACTCCAGAGTGAGACAGAGTGCAGTTCATCAACAGACAACAGTCTCTGCAACTGTGTATACACTGGCCTAGAGGCAGAGTGAAAGTCTGCTGATCATGAGGTTGTGGGTTCGATACCTACCTTGGGCAACCATTTGTATGGTGATCACTGCTTGCACTATTTGCTAATTCTGCAACAGCGTTCAGCTGCTTTCAGCAGTCACACGCATTTCCATCAGGAAATGATACTTTATCTAGTTAGTGTGACTGCTGAAGCAGTCACACTATTGTTCTTCTGTTTGGCCATTTTCTTCCGCCTTTTTACGGTCTTCTTCTAGTCCTTCATACTTTGTGCTATTTCAACAATTCATATATCAAAACGTGCAGCTTTTTTTGAACTTTATCGGCATTACTTTTCTCTTTTTAACTATTTATACTTTTTCAAATATTTAACTTTTTCACAAAAAATCTCACATTCATCAAAGTCTCAACCTATCTTCTACACAACTCCACTGTAGTGTAGGGGTTAGGGTAGATGCCTGCCAACCCTCAGGTCACTGGTTCGAATCCAAGGGAGGAACTCTTGTTATGTTATGTTGAATTCTGCTCTCCTCCCCCGCCTTCAATTGGTTACAGGTGTTTGTTATCTCCTTGATTACTCACACCAGTTTGCAGCACATCATCACATTACAATGAATGACAACAGTTTTGAAAGCAGTGTGCTCTCTGTAGCTGAGTGGCAGAGTAAAGGTTTAGTGATCATATGGTCATGGGTTCGATTCCTGCCTCAGTCTTTTCACTTCATTGCTTGACTTTTGATTCCAATTATTCAGCTGTCATTGGACAGTCTTTGATTCCTCATAGTATAAAGCTCATTGTAACTCAGGTTCTCTGTGGCCATATGGTTAGTGTGTTAGGTGTTGTGCTATTTCAACAATTCATATATCAAAACGTGCAGCTTTTTTTGAACTTTATCAGCATTACTTTTCTCTTTTGAACTATTTATACTTTTTAAAATATTTAACTTTTTCTGCAAATTAAACTCTAGACAAATTATTTTCTCCAGTTTTGTAGCCACACTTGTCCTCTGTTGACTTCTGATAACTTGCTTCATGTTGAAACTGCTGCTCTCAGCCTGAAATTCACAGAAATTTTCATTCTAAGTCATTCAAGCTTGACTCTCAAGCTTTCTTGATGTCAGAGTGAGACAGAGTGCAGCTCATCAACAGACAACAGTCTCTGCAACTGTGTGTGCACTGTGGCCTAGAGGCAGAGTGGAAGTCTATTGACCGTGAGGTTGTGGGTTCGAGTCCGACCTTGGTCAAACATTTGTATGGTGATCACTGCTTGCACTATTTGCTAATTCTGCAACAGCGTTCAGCTGCTGTCAGCAGTCACACCATTTCCATTCTTGGAAATGCCTTTTCTAGTTATTTTTCCACTTCCGGCCGACTTTCGGTCCGCTACTAGTCCTGCAACTCGAAGAGTTGCAGGACATATTATATATCAAAACGTGCGGCTTGATCGGGATCGCTGTGCTATTACTTTTCTCAACAGTGTACGAATATTTCGCGACGTAAGTCGCGATTTACTGCGCAAAATTTTTGCATGTAAGTCAATGGGACGGGCGGGAAAAAAAGACCAATCATTAGAGTTTAACAAACGTCTACTGCTCAGGCATACTTTCACCTAGAGACTCCATTTAAACTTTAAACAGTAGACACAAGTCTTGTGTATTGTCGCATTACTCCACGTTTTGATAGGTCATATAGTTTTTGATCAATCCCTGATCAATGACCATGATCATTTTTGGAGAAATTATGAGTTTATAATGGGTGTGTATTGGACAGAATGTTCGTGTCAGAGTGCGTGACATCATCGGTTAGAGTGGGAGAGAGTGAAGAAACATTCTGTATTTTTTCTGGATAAACTGTGAGCACGGCCACAATTTACACTCTACAGACATAATCTTTTCAGAATTTGTAAGACAAACTTGTTATCTCTCATGTCATGTGCTCAAAATATCAGAGAGACTTACAGAATTGACAGAATCAGCCTCTGAGTGCAGCCACGTCTGTCCCTGCTCCTCATTGAGTCCAATACAAATATTTTCTGAGAGGAGCAGAACGGCCTGATGTTTTAAAACTGCCAGCGTCGCCAAAACATTTACTGTAGAAACACCAAATCGTACCGAAATTTTCAGTAAGTCCTTAGAGCAACGTTGATCTGTGTTTTGTTCTGATAGGAGTTACCGTTTTCTCATGCTAGGCCTAATTGTGAGACCGGTTTAGAGGCAGAAAATGGCTGTTTTTCTCCACGTTTCTGTCTGTCTCAGCCTGCGGGGGCCCCTATCGCCGTGGTAACCTCTTTGATCCTCAGGCCAGAGCTCGTTAACTTCATAAACAATCCACCTGGCGCTCGTTTAAATGTTTATAAACACAGACACAGCTAAATCAGACTGACACAGGATGCAGCTACTAACTAACTATGTGTCAAGTCAGTCACACACACACACACAGACTCTAGAGCCAGCTTCATGTGATTACAGTCACACACACACACACACACACACCTTCATGTGATTAAAACACAGTTAACGTGCAACAGAATTTAAACTTAAACCATGATTTAATCTGGTTTTAAAGTTAAACCTTGTTGGTGACACACACACACACACACACACACACACACACACACACACACACACACACACACACACACTTAACCTAATGTGGTTACAGCTCCTCCATATCAGTGCTTATAGAAAGATGATCATGTGTCTGTCTGATCAGCTCTGTCTTGACCTTAAGATCGTGGGTTTGATTCCCATGTTGACAGAGATGGCAAAATCGGCAGTAGCCCCGCGGCCCATTCAAAATTTCCCGAGAGGAAATTTTCTAGTTAGGGCCACGGTCAATCGCACCGGGCACTGGTCCCAACAGCTATGAAATAGCTGCAGGGACCAGTGCCCGGGCAAAGCCCGGGCACTACTGTTATTGTGTGGATTTTTTCTTATTATTATTTTTCCACTTCCGGACGATTTTCGATTCGCTACAAATTATATATCAAAACGTGCGGTTTGATCGGGATCGGGGTGCTATTACTTTTCTCAACAGTTTATGAATTTTTCGCGACGTAGTCGCGAAAAACTGCGCAAAAAATTTGCATGTAAGTCAATGGGACGGGCGAAAAAAAAAGAGCGAAAAAGACCAATCATTGGAGTTTAACAAAAGTCTACTGCTCAGGCATACTTTCACCTAGAGACTCCATTTAAACTTTAAACAGTAGACACAAGTCTTGTGTATTGTCGTATTACTCCACGTTTTGATAGGTCATATAGTTTTTGATCAATCCCTGATCAATGACCATGATCATTTTTGGAGAAATTATGAGTTTATAATGGGTGTGTATTGCATGGAATGTTCGTGTCAGAGTGCGTGACATCATCGGTTAGAGTGGGAGAGAGTGAAGAAACATTCTGTATTTTTTCTGGATAAATTGCCACCACGGCCACAATTTACACTCTACAGACATAATTTTTTCAGAATTTGTAAGACAAACTTGTTATCTCTCATGTCATGTGCTCAAAATATCAGAGAGACTTACAGAACTTACAGAATCAGCCTCTGAGTGCGGCCACGTCTGTCCCTGCTCCTCATTGAGTCCAATACAAATATTTTCTGAGAGGAGCAGAACGGCCTGATGTTTTAAAACTGCCAGCGTCGCCAAAATATTTACTGTAGAAACACCAAATCGTACCGAAATTTTCAGTAAGTCCTTAGAGCAACGTTGATCTGTGTTTTGTTCTGATAGGAGTTACCGTTTTCTCATGCTAGGCCTAATTGTGAGACCGGTTTAGAGGCAGAAAATGGCTGTTTTTCTCCACGTTTCTGTCTGTCTCAGCCTGCGGGGGCCCCTATCGCCGTGGTAACCTCTTTGATCCTCAGGCCAGAGCTCGTTAACTTCATAAACAATCCACCTGGCGCTCGTTTAAATGTTTATAAACACAGACACAGCTAAATCAGACTGACACAGGATGCAGCTACTAACTAACTATGTGTCAAGTCAGTCACACACACACACACACACACAGACTCTAGAGCCAGCTTCATGTGATTAGAGTCACACACACACACACACACACACACACACACACACACACACACACACACACACACACACACACACACAGGTAACCTAATGTGGTTACAGCTCCTCCATATCAGTGCTTATAGAAAGATGATCATGTGTCTGTCTGATCAGCTCTGTCTTGACCTTAAGATCGTGGGTTTGATTCCCATGTTGACAGAGATGGCACAACCCGCAGTAGCTCCCGTGGCCCATTCAAAATTTCCCGAGAGGAAATTTTCTAGTTATTAGTGTGAATGCTGGAAGCATTCACAGTATTGTTATTCTGTTCGGCCATTTTGTTTCTTTAAACTTATTATTATTAGTGTGAATGCTGGAAGCATTCACAGTATTGTTATTCTGTTCGGCCATTTTGTTTCTTTAAACTTATTATTATTATTAGTGTGAATGCTGGAAGCATTCACAGTATTGTTATTCTGTTCGGCCATTTTGTTTCTTTAAACTTATTATTATTATTATTATTATTATTCTGAGTCTTCTTCCCTTTTTCTGTGTTTAACTACTTCTTCATACTTTGTGCTATTTCAAAAATTCATATATCAAAACGTGCAGCTTTTTCAGGACATTTATGCTATTATTTTTCTCTTTCATACTATTTATACTTTTTAAAATATTTAACTTTTTGTGCAATTTTTCTCCCATAGGAAATGAATTGAAACAGTCTTCAAACTCTTAAAATCTTCTGCTTCATTCAGCCTCTAATAGCTTCAGCATACTTTCAGCTACAGACTTCATTCAACTTTTAAACTGTTCACAAACCTTTCAACTATTCAGCTATATCTCAGCTTATTGATATCTTCAACAGTTTCAGATATATGTATAGTTTTAAAATCATTAAAATTTCTGACAAAATTCAGATTTAACATGAAAGTCAATGGGACGGAATGTTCGGACGTTGGCAGTTGGTAGAGTGACAGAGGGTCTAAAAATCCTCTCACATTTTTCTCTCTATCCTGTCAGCACGGCCACAGATTACACTCTACACACATAATTTCGGGCATGCTTGTAGACAAGCTCATCCTTGATCTCTTCATGTGCTCAAAAAACCAGAGAGACAAACACAATTTAAACTGGGAGCCTCTGAGTGCGGCCAATTCCCTCTCTCCTCTCATTGACTCCCATTCAAAAGTAGGCGCTGATTTTCTAAACGTCCCAAAGTTTCCAACCTGCGACACAATCAACAATTTTTACTCTAGAAACACCAAAGTGACACGGACGCGTTCAGCAAGGTCTTATGGTTCGGAAAATGTAAACCTTTTGCTCGTACTAAGTACAGATTTGTCGTACATTAGATCTGTTTGAGGGTGTCACAGAGCAGTTAAAGCCTATGGTTAAAGCTGCCACCATACCTTAAAGCCACCAGCCAACAGTTACATGGTAACCTCAACATGGCAACCTCACCATGGTAACCTCACCATGGCAACGTCACCATGGCAACGCACACACATTCTCTCTGTCTGACTGTCTGTCGGTCATACACACACACACACACACACACACACACACAAATGGACACACACTAACTACCACACACACACACACACACACACACACACACACACACACACACACACACATCCAACACACACACACACACACACACAAATGGACACACACACACACACACACACACACACAAATGGACACACATTCACCATACACACACATCCAACACACACACAAATGGACACACACTCACCATGCATACACATCCAACACACACACACAAATGGACACACACTAACTACTACACACACACACACCATACACACACACGCACACACACAAATGGACACACACACACAAATGGACACACACTCACCATACACACACATCCAACACACACACACACACACAAATGGACACACACTAACTACCACACACACACAAACACACACACACACACCCAACAAACATACAACCACTTACCAAACACATACACAATTTACACAATTACACACAAACAGACACACATGCACACACAACAAACACACACACAAATGGACACACACTAACCATACACAAACAGACACACACGTCCAACACACACACATTTCATACAGTTGTCAGGTCAGAACTTTTTGTATATCTTCCTCACTCACACACACACACACACACACACACACACACTTTTCCTACAGTTGTCTGACTGTTTTGTGTACCTCTCTATCTTCCTGTTGTAGTTAATGGACTCGTTGCTGTTAATTTTGTTCTTTAGCTATTTAAACTGAAAATACACATTTCCCCATTTTGGTCATGTTGAACACATTGTTTTACACGTATCCTAAACTACTGAGGCTCTTCTCAACCATTTCACACCATTAAACCCGCTGTTTACATGTTCTACTCCTCAGCTAATGCTAATGATCTATATTCTTCAACAATGTTCTTCTGCTGTCAGTTTACAATGTATTTCAGTAGGCATTAACTTTTTTCCTAATTCAGGAATTTTTCAAACTCTTCTTTGACAATTCAAGTAATTTCCAGCCATTTCATACAAAGTCTCACATCTTCTACTTTTAAATATATTCTCAGCCATTGCTTCGGCTATGTTAGTGCTGGTTCATCAGTTGTCCTTCCTGTCAGGTTAGCTGCAGATTTCAACTATTTAACCATTACATTTAAACATGCAGAATTTCAATGTTTTCTTCTCCCTTTAGCATTTCTACTGCTTTTTACCTTTAAAAAGGCATTCATCTCACACTACAAGTTATATGTTTCAGCTTTTTCCCTCCTAGGGATGAATAAAGTATTCCTCTACTCTCTACTCTACTCTACTCTAGCATTAGTCTTTTCAACATTGCTTTAGCAGTTTCGTCAACTAATTTAGCATTGATTCAACAATTTCTTCAGCTGATTCAGCATTGCTTCAGCAACAGCGTTCAGCTGCTTTCAGCATTCACACGCATTTTCTGCAGGAAATGCTATCTTTTTCTAGTTATTATTATTATTATTCTGAGTCTTCTTCCCTTTTTCTGTGTTTAACTACTTCTTCATACTTTGTGCTATTTCAAAAATTCATATATCAAAACGTGCAGATTTTTCAGGACATTTATGCTATTATTTTTCTCTTTCATACTATTTATACTTTTTAAAATATTTAACTTTTTGTGCAATTTTTCTCCCATAGGAAATGAATTGAAACAGTCTTCAAACTCTTAAAATCTTCTGCTTCATTCAGCCTCTAATAGCTTCAGCATACTTTCAGCTACAGACTTCATTCAACTTTTAAACTGTTCACAAACCTTTCAACTATTCAGCTATATCTCAGCTTATTGATATCTTCAACAGTTTCAGATATATGTATAGTTTTAAAATCATTAAAATTTCTGACAAAATTCAGATTTAACATGAAAGTCAATGGGACGGAATGTTCGGACGTTGGCAGTTGGTAGAGTGACAGAGGGTCTAAAAATCCTCTCACATTTTTCTCTCTATCCTGTCAGCACGGCCACAGATTACACTCTACACACATAATTTCGGGCATGCTTGTAGACAAGCTCATCCTTGATCTCTTCATGTGCTCAAAAAACCAGAGAGACGAACACAATTTAAACTGGGAGCCTCTGAGTGCGGCCAATTCCCTCTCTCCTCTCATTGACTCCCATTCAAAAGTAGGCGCTGATTTTCTAAACGTCCCAAAGTTTCCAACCTGCGACACAATCAACAATTTTTACTCTAGAAACACCAAAGTGACACGGACGCGTTCAGCAAGGTCTTATGGTTCGGAAAATGTAAACCTTTTGCTCGTACTAAGTACAGATTTGTCGTACATTAGATCTGTTTGAGGGTGTCACAGAGCAGTTAAAGCCTATGGTTAAAGCTGCCACCATACCTTAAAGCCACCAGCCAACAGTTACATGGTAACCTCAACATGGCAACCTCACCATGGTAACCTCACCATGGCAACGTCACCATGGCAACGCACACACATTCTCTCTGTCTGACTGTCTGTCGGACATACACACACACACACACACACACACACACACACACACATCCAACACACACACACACACACACAAATGGACACACACACACACACACACACAAATGGACACACATTCACCATACACACACATCCAACACACACACAAATGGACACACACTCACCATGCATACACATCCAACACACACACACAAATGGACACACACTAACTACTACACACACACACACCATACACACACACGCACACACACAAATGGACACACACACACAAATGGACACACACTCACCATACACACACATCCAACACACACACACACACACAAATGGACACACACTAACTACCACACACACACAAACACACACACACACACCCAACAAACATACAACCACTTACCAAACACATACACAATTTACACAATTACACACAAACAGACACACATGCACACACAACAAACACACACACAAATGGACACACACTAACCATACACAAACAGACACACACGTCCAACACACACACATTTCATACAGTTGTCAGGTCAGAACTTTTTGTATATCTTCCTCACTCACACACACATCCAACACACACACAAATGGACACACACTCTTACACATAGACTGAGCATGCGTGAGGAGTGAGCACCGTGGGGACGCCGAGCTCCTGCCGAATTGTTTGAAAAGGTGAAAAAACAAAGAAAGACTTGATACAGAGAATGCTGACCTGTTGATCAATTTATGCAGTGTCAAAGCGGTAAATGTCTCCCAAAAAGGCCGTGAGTAACGTGAAAACACGATCAGCAACAAGCGGAGCGGCGAACGAGGAAGAGACTGAGAGTACAAACATGTCAGGTGATAATCAAAATGAACTGCCGGACCTGATCAGAGCGATAATGAGAGAAGAAATCGGAGTGGTGCTAGACAAACTGCAACCACAGTTGAACGCTCTCAAAGAGCAAATATCCGAGTGCAATCGCAAAACAGGGGAGGTAGAATGTGGATTAACTGACCTGGACAGCCGTGTGTCAAAACTAGAGGCTGCTAATGTGAAACTTCGTAAGGAGAATGATGAACTGAAGGATAAAGCTGAGCGGCTGGAAAGTCACAGCAGAAGATACAACCTGCGTGTGTTTGGCCTGACAAAGGATATTGAAAAAGGCAACCCCACACAGTATATGACATCTCTTTTTAAAGAGATGTTCAAAGGAAAAATCAAGACGGAACCAGCAGTGGAAGTTGCGCATAGAGTGGGACCTACGAGAGATGGAAACAGGGTAATGATTGTGAAAATGCAGCGCTACATGGCAAAAGAGGAAATCGTGAAGATCTCAAAGAAGGAACGAACACTGGAATATGGTGAGATGAAACTTCAGATTTACCCTGACCTAACGACAGAGATGGCAAAACGGAGGGAGCAATTTCGGGAACTGAGAGAGAAAATGAGAAGTGCGGGTGTGAGAAATGGTATCATTAATCCGGCCACACTAATCATAACTTTCAAGGAACAAACAAAGAGATTCACGGATTGTTTGGAGGCTGAAGCCTACTGGGAAGCTGTGATTAAACCCGGACTGCAACAAAAGAAGTCAGACTGAAGCACCTGGGGCAGAGAAAATCACCTTGAACTGCAACAGAGGTATGGAAAATGAATGGACTATTAAAAATGGACAAATCAATTAGCCTACTTTTTTCTTTTGGGGGGGGGGGGGGTGCATTTTTGAAGCATTATTTTTTGAAGAAATATTTTTGAAGAACTATTTTTGTATTCCTATGGATTTTGTTTTATTTTATTTTTATTTTTATTTTATTTTTACTTTTACTTTATTTTTTTTTACTTTTGTGTCTTGATTTAATTCAAGGAGATCTGCTTTTGATTTTTGTAGTTTTTCAACGAATGGAACATTTTTGAAGAATTATTTTTGGTATTTCTAACGAATTTTGTTTTATTTTATTTTTATTTTCGATTTTTTTTTTTTTTTTTTTTTTTGATTCAATTAGATATTTTTATGTATTCTAATGTTGAAGATGAGGATGATCTAGATTTTTAGTTATCGTTTGGAGGCTGAAGCCTACTGGGAAGCTGTGATTAAATCAGGACTGCAACAAAATATGTCTGAGTGAAGCACCTGGGGTAGAGACCTTGAACTGCAACAGAGGTATGGAAAATGAATGGATTAATGAAAATGGACAAATCAATTAGCCTACTTTTGTATCCTGTTTCTTATGTTTTTCAACGAATGGATTTTTGAAGAATTATTTTTGTATCTCTAATGTATTCGATATTCTCATATTTCCTAATGATGATGATGATGATTTTTATTTTTGGGGTTGTTTTCTCCTTTTCTGGATGGGACATGGCTGATGAATTTAAGTCCAAAATGATCAATTTTACTATGTCAGGTTAACGTTTTCTCAGTAGGCATAAGTTATTAGTAAATAGAGAAAGGATGAAATAAGCAGGAGCGGGCGTGTACAGTACAGACGAGTGCTGGTAGTGAGCGGGTGTGTGGGGATGTGTGTGAGTATGGGTAGTGTATGTCTTTGTGTATGTCTGTCTTTGTTAAGTCGGAAGCTCTGCAGACAAAGAAACTTTTTATCCTGTGTAGAGAAGAGAAATTACTAAAGTAAATGGTTGATGTACAGTAATTTTACTTTACCAAAGAAAGGATTAAGAATTGCTCACCTAAATATTTGCAGTTTACGGAATAAAATTCAAGATGTTGCAGATATTCTTACTGAACTTAAATTACATATATTGGCAATCACAGAAACACACTTAGACGAAACAATTGATAGCTCTTTATTAAAAATAGAGGGTTATGATATATACAGGCTGGATAGGGGTGTAAAAAAAGGAGGAGGAGTAGCCATGTATTGTCAGAATCAGATACCAGTAACAAGGAGGGAAGATTTAAAATGTACAGAGATTGAGATTATGTGGCTGCAATTCCAACTGCCTTATTTGAAGCCAGTGTTAATTGGCTGCTGTTACAGACCACCCAATGCCACAACAGCGTACTTGGATCGAATATGTGAAATGTTAGACCGAATATGTGATGCCAACCATGAACTTTTCTTTCTGGGAGATTTAAATATTGATTGGTTTTCAAAGTGTGATAATCTCAGAATTAGGCTGTCGTCTATGGCAGATACTTGTAATCTATCACAAGTTGTAACAAAACCAACAAGAATATGCTGCAGAGAGGATGGAGCTAAATCATCAACTTGTATCGATTTAATATTTACAAATGTTGCTCATCTATGCTCAAAAGCAGTGTCTATTCCAGTAGGCTGCAGCGACCACAACCTAACAGCAATTGGAAGAAAGACCAAAGTTCCAAAAGCAGGTCAGAAAATAATTTTTAAAAGAATATTTAAGCACTTTCATGTAGAAAATTATTGTGATGATGTAATAAATATTGATTGGTCAGCAGTCCTATGTGCAGCAGATCCAGATTTAGCCTTGGATACATTTAATAAGTTACTAATGCCAACTGTTGACAAACATGCTCCTGTAAAAAAACTAACTGTGAGAAATGCTAGAGCTCCTTGGCTGGACCAGGAATTGAGAGAACATATGAAGCAAAGAGATAAAACTAAGGTAGAAGCGACTCAATCAGGAGACGAGTTACAATGGTGCAGGTATCGTAAATTAAGAAATTTAGTAACAAAGTTGAATAAAAAGAAAAAACATAATTATTACCAAGATAGAATTAAAAATGCTAAATTTGACAGCAAGAAAGTATGGAGTGTGCTTAACGAATTAATGGGAAGAGGAGGTCAATCCACACCAGCTTTTCTGGAGGCTGAGGGAAACTTCCTCACGAAGCCAATAGACATAGCAAATTATTTAGGTTCCTTTTTTAGCAACAAAATACAGAAATTAAATAATGATATGGACCATAGATATGATTTTGATGATTTCTCATATAGACTTATAAGAGATAGAATAATGGCTGACAAATCATGCAAATTTCATTTTGAAAAGGTCAGTGCTGCGACAGTAGGAAAGCTACTAAGAACAGGCAAAGAAAAATCTGCCGGTATTGACGACATGGAAATGCAGTTACTGAAGCCAGTAGCAGATCTCATTGCTTTACCAATCTCTTATATTATAAACTTGAGTTTAGAAAAATCAATTTTTCCATCAATTTGGAAGACAGCTAAGATTATTCCTTTGCCTAAAAAAAGTAACGAGCCATTTTCAGGTAAAAATAGTAGGCCGATAAGTCTGTTGCCCACATTAAGCAAAATCATGGAAAAAATCATATATGAACAGATCCAAATATATTTCTCTAGTAACAACTTGAATACTGTATTTCAGCACGCATACAAAAAAGGGACACTCAACAGCCACAGCATTAACCGAAATGACTGATGCATGGTTACAAGAAATTGATGATGGTAAATTTGTTGGCTCTGTACTACTGGATTTTACAGCAGCTTTTGACATACTTGATCACAGGTTACTACTGAATAAGCTGAGTTGTTATGGCTTTGAGGAATCAGCCACAACACTGATTGAAAGCTATCTAACCAATAGGAAAAATTCTGTATATTTCAATGGTAGTTATTCGAGAGTGATTGATGTGAGTTGTGGAGTGCCACAAGGCAGCTGCTTAGGGCCACTGTTGTTTTCTATATTTACTAATGAGTTACCCCTAATACTGAACAATTCTAACATAGTGATGTACGCCGACGATTCCACGATTTATGCTGCTGCAAGAACACCAGTATTACTAAATGAAATCCTAAATGAGGAACTAGAAATGATAAAAGAATGGGTTAATAAAAATAAACTAGTCCTTAATATTGAAAAGACAAAATGTATAGTACTAGGTTCAAAAAATGCAATGAGAGAGGCACCAATACTGAATTTAAAAATAGGAGATAAAGAAATAGAGCAGATCACAGAGGTTAAGCTATTAGGGATAACAATAGATAATAAAATGACTTGGAATAGTCAAATAAACCAGATGGTGGTAAAAATGGGCAGAGGAATGGCTGCTATTAGACACAGCAGAAAATTCATACCCAGGCACTTAACTAAACAACTAATACAAGCTCTAGTGTTGTCACAAATGGACTATTGTCCAATGATTTGGTCCAACACGTCAGAAGGTAACATACAAAGGCTGCAGGTAGCTCAGAATAAAGCTGCTCGAATCATTCTTCAGTGCCCCTATAGAACAAGGGTACATGAAATGAACAATCAGCTGGCCTGGTTAAGCGTCAAAAGCAGACTGCACTGTTCTCTGGCTTGTTTTGTAAAAAACGTTACAATAACAAAAAACCCAGTAATTTTTTATAATAAATTAGTGTTTTTTTCTGAAAGTCATGACTATTCTACTCGGCAGTCTTCAGAAGGTCGTTTCCTGTTGCCCCCATGTAGAACAAATGCAAAACAAAAAACTGTTCATTATAGAGCGATGGCTGCATGGAATGCTCTGCCGAGATTTTTGATGCGAGAAGGTAGTGCCGCCTCTTTTAAACAGGGACTAAAGATGTATTTGTTTTTACAAGAGGGAGTGACTCTCTGACCATTAGAGACGGTTGCATGTCACAAATAACGCATGATTTCTGTTTCTTTGTACTTTAAGAACAGTTTGTAAATGAGATGTGAGCTTTTTTTATGTTTTGTGTTGCTGTTGTCCACTGTATGAATGATGATGATCTATGTTGAATGTTCTGTGTTAAATTCTGAAACAGAAATGTTTGTAAGATGTTTTGACCCCAGGAAGAATAGCTGCTGTCTTGTACGGCAGCTAATGGGGATCTAATAAAACAAACAAACAAACAAACACACACACACACACACACACACACACTTTTCCTACAGTTGTCTGACTGTTTTGTATGTACCTCTCTATCTTCCTGTTGTAGTTAATGGACTCGTTGCTGTTAATTTTGTTCTTTAGCTATTTAAACTGAAAATACACATTTCCCCATTTTGGTCATGTTGAACACATTGTTTTACACGTATCCTAAACTACTGAGGCTCTTCTCAACCATTTCACACCATTAAACCCGCTGTTTACATGTTCTACTCCTCAGCTAATGCTAATGATCTATATTCTTCAACAATGTTCTTCTGCTGTCAGTTTACAATGTATTTCAGTAGGCATTAACTTTTTTCCAAATTCAGGAATTTTTCAAACTCTTCTTTGACAATTCAAGTAATTTCCAGCCATTTCATACAAAGTCTCACATCTTCTACTTTTAAATATATTCTCAGCCATTGCTTCGGCTATGTTAGTGCTGGTTCATCAGTTGTCCTTCCTGTCAGGTTAGCTGCAGATTTCAACTATTTAACCATTACATTTAAACATGCAGAATTTCAATGTTTTCTTCTCCCTTTAGCATTTCTACTGCTTTTTACCTTTAAAAAGGCATTCATCTCACACTACAAGTTATATGTTTCAGCTTTTTCCCTCCTAGGGATGAATAAAGTATTCCTCTACTCTCTACTCTACTCTACTCTAGCATTAGTCTTTTCAACATTGCTTTAGCAGTTTCGTCAACTAATTTAGCATTGATTCAACAATTTCTTCAGCTGATTCAGCATTGCTTCAGCAACAGCGTTCAGCTGCTTTCAGCATTCACACGCATTTTCTGCAGGAAATGCTATCTTTTTCTAGTTATTATTATTATTATTCTGAGTCTTCTTCCCTTTTTCTGTGTTTAACTACTTCTTCATACTTTGTGCTATTTCAACAATTCATATATCAAAACGTGCAGCTTTTTCAGGACATTTATGCTATTATTTTTCTCTTTCATACTATTTATACTTTTTAAAATATTTAACTTTTTCTGCAATTTTTTTCCCATAGGAATACATTGAAACAGTCGTCAAACTCTTCAAATCTTCTGCTTCATTCAGCCTCTAATAGCTTCAGCATACTTTCAGCTACAGACTTCATTCAACTTTTAAACTGTTCACAAACCTTTCAACTATTCAGCTATATCTCAGCTTATTGATATCTTCAACAGTTTCAGATATATGTATAGTTTTAAAATCATTAAAATTTCTGACAAAATTCAGATTTAACATGAAAGTCAATGGGACGGAATGTTCGGACGTTGGCAGTTGGCAGAGTGACAGAGGGTCTAAAAATCCTCTCACATTTTTCTCTCTATCCTGTCAGTACGGCCACAGATTACACTCTACACACATAATTTCGGGCATGCTTGTAGACAAGCTCATCCTTGATCTCTTCATGTGCTCAAAAAACCAGAGAGACGAACACAATTTGAACTGGGAGCCTCCGAGTGCGGCCACTTCCCTCCCTTCCTCTCATTGACTCCCATTCAAAAGTAGGCGCTGATTTTCTAAACGTCCCAAAGTTTCCAACCTGCGACACAATCAACAATTTTTACTCTAGAAACACCAAAGTGACACGGACGCGTTCAGCAAGGTCTTATGGTTCGGAAAATGTAAACCTTTTGCTCGTACTAAGTACAGATTTGTCGTACATTAGATCTGTTTGAGGGTGTCACAGAGCAGTTAAAGCCTATGGTTAAAGCTGCCACCATGCCTTAAAGCCACCAGCCAACAGTTACATGGTAACCTCAACATGGCAACCTCACCATGGTAACCTCACCATGGCAACGTCACCATGGCAACGCACACACATTCTCTCTGTCTGACTGTCTGTCGGTCATACACACACACACACACACACAAATGGACACACACTAACTACCACACACACACACACATCCAACACACACACACACACACAAATGGACACACACACACACACACACACACAAATGGACACACACTAACTACCACACACACACACACATCCAACACACACACACACACACACACACAAATGGACACACACACACACACACACACACACACACACACACACAAATGGACACACACTCACCATACACACACATCCAACACACACACAAATGGACACACACTCACCATGCATACACATCCAACACACACACACAAATGGACACACACTAACTACTACTACACACACACACACACAAACACACACACACACACACACACACACACACACCATACACACACACGCACACACACAAATGGACACACACACACAAATGGACACACACTCACCATACACACACATCCAACACACACACACACACACACACACAAATGGACACACACTAACTACCACACACACACAAACACACACACACACACACACACACACACACACACACACACACACACACACCAAACATACAACCACTTACCAAACACATACACAATTTACACAATTACACACAAACAGACAAACATGCACACACAACAAACACACACACAAATGGACACACACTAACCATACACAAACAGACACACACGTCCAACACACACACATTTCATACAGTTGTCAGGTCAGAACTTTATGTATATCTTCCTCACACACACACACACACACACACACACACACACACACACACACACACACACACACACACACACACACACACACAGACACACACACACACACACACACACACACACACACACACACACACACACACACACACACACACCACACACACACACACACACACACACTTTTCCTACAGTTGTCTGACTGTTTTGTGTACCTCTCTATCTTCCTGTTGTAGTTAATGGACTCGTTGCTGTTAATTTTGTTCTTCAGCTATTTAAACTGAAAATACACATTTCCCCATTTTGGTCATGTTGAACACATTGTTTTACACGTATCCTAAACTACTGAGGCTCTTCTCAACCATTTCACACCATTAAACCCGCTGTTTACATGTTCTACTTCTCAGCTAATGCTAATGATCTATATTCTTCAACAATGTTCTTCTGCTGTCAGTTTACAATGTATTTCAGTAGGCATTAACTTTTTTCCAAATTCAGGAATTTTTCAAACTCTTCTTTGACAATTCAAGTAATTTCCAGCCATTTCATACAAAGTCTCACATCTTCTACTTTTAAATATATTCTCAGCCATTGCTTCGGCTATGTTAGTGCTGGTTCATCAGTTGTCCTTCCTGTTAGGTTAGCTGCAGATTTCAACTATTTAACCATTACATTTAAACATGCAGAATTTCAATGTTTTCTTCTCCCTTTAGCATTTCTACTGCTTTTTACCTTTAAAAAGGCATTCATCTCACACTACAAGTTATATGTTTCAGCTTTTTCCCTCCTAGGGATGAATAAAGTATTCCTCTACTCTCTACTCTACTCTACTCTAGCATTAGTCTTTTCAACATTGCTTTAGCAGTTTCGTCAACTAATTTAGCATTGATTCAACAATTTCTTCAGCTCATTCAGCATTGCTTCAGCAACAGCGTTCAGCTGCTTTCAGCATTCACACGCATTTTCTGCAGGAAATGCTATCTTTTTCTAGTTATTATTAGTGTGACTGCTGAAGCAGTCACACTATTGTTCTTCTGTTTGGCCATTTTCTTCCGCCTTTTTACGGTCTTCTTCTAGTCCTTCATACTTTGTGCTATTTCAACAATTCATATATCAAAACGTGCAGCTTTTTTTGAACTTTATCGGCATTACTTTTCTCTTTTTAACTATTTATACTTTTTAAAATATTTAACTTTTTCACAAAAAAATCTCACATTCATCAAAGTCTCAACCTCTCTTCTTCACAACTCCACTGTAGTGTAGGGGTTAGGGTAACTGCCTGCCAACCCTAAGGTCACTGGTTCGAATCCAAGGGAAGAACTCTTGTTATGTTATGTTGAATTCTGCTCTCCTCCCCCGCCTTCAATTGGTTACAGGTGTTTGTTATCTCCTTGATTACTCATACCAGTTTGCAGCACATCATCACATTACAATGAATGACAACAGTCTTGAAAGCAGTGTGCTCTCTGTAGCCGAGTGGCAGAGTAAAGGTTTAGTGTTCATATGGTCATGGGTTCGATTCCTGCCTCAGTCTTTTCACTTCATTGCTTGACTTTTGATTCCAATTATTCAGCTGTCATTGGACAGTCTTTGATTCCTCATAGTATAAAGCTCATTGTAACTCAGGTTCTCTGTGGCCATATGGTTAGTGCTCAGCCTGAAATTCACAGACATTTTCATTCTAAGTCATTCAAGCTTGACTCTCAAGCTTTCTTGATGTTGACAGTGTGCAGATCATTAACAGACAACAGTCTCTGCAACTGTGTGTGCACTGTGGCCTAGAGGCAGAGTGGAAGTCTAATGACCATGAGGATGTGCGTTCG
The DNA here is from genome assembly GCF_045865225.1 of Trachurus japonicus. Classification (NCBI taxonomy): domain Eukaryota; kingdom Metazoa; phylum Chordata; class Actinopteri; order Carangiformes; family Carangidae; genus Trachurus; species Trachurus japonicus. The sequence continues at coordinate 32,926,819 of NC_140922.1, read as the reverse complement.
ATTCTGACCTTGGTCAAACATTTGTATGGTGATCACAGCTTGCACTATTTGCTAATTCTGCAACAGCGTTCAGTTGCTATCAGCAGTCACACCATTTCCATTCTTGGAAATGCTTTTTCTAGTTAGTGTGACTGCTGAAGCAGTCACACTATTGTTCTTCTGTTTGGCCATTTTCTTCCGCCTTTTTACGGTCTTCTTCTAGTCCTTCATACTTTGTGCTATTTCAACAATTCATATATCAAAACGTGCAGCTTTTTTTGAACTTTATCGGCATTACTTTTCTCTTTTTAACTATTTATACTTTTTCAAATATTTAACTTTTTCACAAAAAATCTCACATTCATCAAAGTCTCAACCTCTCTTCATCACAACTCCACTGTAGTGTAGGGGTTAGGGTAACTGCTTGCCAACCCTAAGGTCACTGGTTCGAATCCAAGGGAAGAACTCTTGTTATGTTATGTTGAATTCTGCTCTCCTCCACCGCCTTCAATTGGTTACAGGTGTTTGTTATCTCCTTGATTACTCATACCAGTTTGCAGCACATCATCACATTACAATGAATGACAACAGGTTTGAAAGCAGTGTGCTCTCTGTAGCCGAGTGGCAGAGTAAAGGTTTAGTGATCATATGGTCATGGGTTCGATTCCTGTCTCAGTCTTTTCACTTCATTGCTTGACTTTTGATTCCAATTATTCAGCTGTCATTGGACAGTCTTTGATTCCTCATAGTATAAAGCTCATTGTAACTCAGGTTCTCTGTGGCCATATGGTTAGTGCTCAGCCTGAAATTCACAGACATTTTCATTCTAAGTCATTCAAGCTTGACTCTCAAGCTTTCTTGATGTTGACAGTGTGCAGATCATTAACAGACAACAGTCTCTGCAACTGTGTGTGCACTGTGGCCTAGAGGCAGAGTGGAAGTCTAATGACCATGAGGATGTGGGTTCGATTCTGACCTTGGTCAAACATTTGTATGGTGATCACAGCTTGCACTATTTGCTAATTCTGCAACAGCGTTCAGTTGCTATCAGCAGTCACACCATTTCCATTCTTGGAAATGCTTTTTCTAGTTATTTTTCCACTTCCGGCCGACTTTCGGTTCGCTACTAGTCCTGCAACTCGAAGAGTTGCAGGACATATTATATATCAGAACGTGCGGCTTGATCGGGATCGGTGTGCTATTACGTTTCTCAACAGTGTACGAATTTTTCGCGACGCAAGTCGCGAAAAACTGCGCAAAATTTTTGCATGTAAGTCAATGGGACGGGCGAAAAAAAAAGAGCGAAAAAGACCAATCATTGGAGTTTAACAAACGTCTACTGCTCAGGCATACTTTCACCTAGAGACTCCATTTAAACTTTAAACAGTAGACACAAGTCTTGTGTATTGTCGCATTACTCCACGTTTTGATAGGTCATATAGTTTTTGATCAATCCCTGATCAATGACCATGATCATTTTTGGAGAAATTATGAGATTATAATGGGTGTGTATTGCATAGAATGTTCGTGTCAGAGTGCGTGACATCATCGGTTAGAGTGGGAGAGAGTGAAGAAACATTCTGTATTTTTTCTGGATAAACTGTGAGCACGGCCACAATTTACACTCTACAGACATAATTTTTTCAGAATTTGTAAGACAAACTTGTTATCTCTCATGTCATGTGCTCAAAATATCAGAGAGACTTACAGAACTTACAGAATCAGCCTCTGAGTGCGGCCACGTCTGTCTCTGCTCCTCATTGAGTCCAATACAAATATTTTCTGAGAGGAGCAGAACGGCCTGATGTTTTAAAACTGCCAGCGTCGCCAAAATATTTACTGTAGAAACACCAAATCGTACCGAAATTTTCAGTAAGTCCTTAGAGCAACGTTGATCTGTGTTTTGTTCTGATAGGAGTTACCGTTTTGTCATGCTAAGCCTAATTGTGAGACCGGTTTAGAGGCAGAAAATGGCTGTTTTTCTCCACGTTTCTGTCTGTCTCAGCCTGCGGGGGCCCCTATCGCCGTGGTAACCTCTTTGATCCTCAGGCCAGAGCTCGTTAACTTCATAAACAATCCACCTGGCGCTCGTTTAAATGTTTATAAACACAGACACAGCTAAATCAGACTGACACAGGATGCAGCTACTAACTAACTATGTGTCAAGTCAGTCACACACAGACTCTAGAGCCAGCTTCATGTGATTACAGTCACACACACACACACACAGGTAACCTAATGTGATTACAGCTCCTCCATATCAGTGCTTATAGAAAGATGATCATGTGTCTGTCTGATCAGCTCTGTCTTGACCTTAAGATCGTGGGTTTGATTCCCATGTTGACAGAGATGGCACAACCCGCAGTAGCTCCCGTGGCCCATTCAAAATTTCCCGAGAGGAAATTTTCTAGTTTCCTGCTATTATAACTATAAATAACAAAGTAAAATGTATGTTTTGTCCTTTTAAACATTTATTTGGGTCCATCATCACATAAAGGCTGTAATTATCCACAATTTATTGTGTTAAGTTTAGTTTAGTTTTATTCGGTGATACAGATTTCTTGTTTATCAGACAGACACAGCAGACCCCTTCACAGAAACCTTAGAATGCTGTTTAAGTCTAAACAATGTTTTGTCTTCACCTCAAACCATATTCCCTTTTCTTTGGTCAATTTGAGGCAGTAATTATGACAAGTGCAGAGAGGACAAAGAGATACAGGGAGAGACAGAATTCTGACCCTGCAATGAGAGAGGAGTTGCTGAGGAAAAGAAAAGAAAAGAAAAGTAGCCTAAACAACAACTTCTTGTTTCCATTCACTGACCAATAGGAAGGTCTGAGGGAGGGTTTTAAGGGGTGCTTTCACTGTTGATTCAAAAGGCCTTTAGGCAGATTTCTTGAAGCCTGGCAATACATGATAGCTAAAATATCATAGGACTAGAACACTGTAGGCAGTGCAACTAATATTATAGTAATAATAATAATAAAAATAATAATAATAATACATGATAATAAGTTGGATAATACATGGTTTGCATTCACACATGGCGACATGATCATATGGTGTGACACTATATCATTTGGTGTGACATTCCAAATTGTGAAAATGACATACCTTTATTAATGATAAAATGTGAAAATGTTCATGGAATACATAGAAAATAGTATCAGCAAGAGTCACAAATATTTTTATAATTTTATAGCAATGTTTGTCACAATAAATAGAAAATATGTTGAAAGACCGACGGCATAGGTCTCACATTGAGCAATGATTTAGAAAATAATACACAAATTTAATTAATTTCCACCAAAGTATAATGGATCACAGTTTAGTTATGATAAATGACTTTGATAAAGTGAGTAACTTAAGAGAGCTATAATCCATTTTCAGTTTATATACAATTATTTTCATGTCACACCATATGACGATTTTAGGCGCTAATAAAACAAATTGTCACATAAATTCTGATTCCAACTGAAAATCTAAAAACCACATATGTTTCTATAGAGATGAGAGTTAGTAGAACAAAAGTCAACCATTTTCATGCTTGTTATTTGAAATTTTTGAAAAAACACTTTTTTCTGGTGTATATGTCACTGGCCCAAATACATGAGTTTGTGACATGAATGGCAATTTTAGCACTAATATCTATGGAATATTTGTCTTCCACAGAAGCTGAAAGCATATGCTGCACCTTACTCCCTGCAAGAAGACCTGCTAAAGAGGTATGGATCTTACCATTATGATTTATCATACTATGATTTGTGGCTCAACTGATTAACTGAATCCATACACATACCACAAACTTAAACACTAACGTATGTTTTAATTTACTTTACTAGGACAATGATGAGTTTGAGGCCAGCCTTGATGAAAACTGCTATCACTGGTGACCAGTCTACCCCTGCATCTGACCACGGACAGCAGCCACTGTGGTGGAGGGAACAAAAGGATATCCCAAGGCGCTGTGCTTTGCTGATGGACATATAGCTCTCAATCTGAGCTAGACCAACTACGTGGAACTTATATACCCTACATACTTTGGAACCTTATCAGAAGTTGTTCCTCAACCTTAATGGACTGAAAGCCATTACAAAAGTGATGAGTCCCAAGAAGAGGTGTTTTGTTGTTGTTTTTTGAATATTGTGTTAAAATACTGAACTGCAGTTTGAAATAAAAAAAATTTAATTTCACAAAGATAGTGTTTGAACTAATGTCTTTCTTAAGAGCTACTACATGAACAAAAACATGAAAACACAAAAAGGTAAAAATAAAAATATAATTGGAGCAACTTAATTTTTTTAATGTTTGCTACTTAAAAAGGTGTGTACATTGTTATAGTAATTAACTAGATAACATGGTAAAACTAGTTGGAGCAACTCCATTTTTTGAGTTATCAACTTAAAAACTTGCCTTTAGTCTTAGAATTATTAAGTAAGGTTGGTTGTTGGTTCAATGTAATTTCAAATTAAGTTGTCATAACTAAGAAAGGCTAATGGAAACTGTTGCGTTGATTTTTTTTGTTGAGTCTAAACATTTCCTTTTAGAGTGTAGTATCAACAAAGTCACTGTTAACAAAATCAACATCTAATCTGTCCCTTCAAATTGTGTGTTTGGATCAGCTGCTGACAGATGTGTATTATTGCTCCGCTCGTGAGTCCAGCCGCATCGGGTCCAGGCTGCTGGCACGGACGAAGCAGCTTAGAAACTGTTTAAACGAGCGATCGTGGGCTATGAGTGGATTGTTACATTCACCAGAATTTGCAGAAAATAGATATGAGACAATTTACTCAAACTTGGAGCCAGACCCGGCCAGGCTACAGGAGAGATCAAAAATATGCAGGGGTCCAGGACCCCCATGAGAACGACTGATCCTGTTGAACGTAGGCTACTGTAACCACTGTGAAACAATAAAACAACAACATTGATCTGATTCACCGGCGTAGCGGTCCCTCCCTCCATTCACTCTCTAGCTCTCTCGACCACAGCTGCAAATTACTGTAAGTAGCCTATGGCCTATGAACAGCGCCACTCTCCATTGCAGCTACGTTGTGGTCAAATGTGGAATTATCCCAAAATCTTTTGAGCTCCATCTCAGTACGATGCTTCCACCTAGTGGCTACAATGTGACCTACAATTTCACGCAACGCGTGAATCACGCTTTCCGTGAGGGAAAGCTCCATTTGAAACTAGTACCCACTGTATACCTTGGTGTAATTTGCTAGCGTATTTTCCTTTCCAGTGCTGTGGGCAGTTGGCATGATGTCTTCTCTGGAAGCACCAGCCTTAGCTTTCTTCTCTGAGAGGACCCTGCTTCCTCTGGCATGTACTCCTGCTGCAGTAATGCAGTAGCTGCAGCAGCTGCAGAAACACTGCCTCCAGATAATCCACTCTGTATAAATGTACTAGGCACTGAGACACCTGGTACAGATACATTTGTTGTCTGCATGCTGTCTTCACACAACCCCACCACCGGTCTATCAGGAAGAGCCACACTCTCAGTTAATATATTGATTTTTGAAACAACAGGCATACATCCAGTCTCTGTCTGACTGTTATTGTTTGACAGATTTTCCACTGTGGTTAATGATCCCACTGCCTGAGAGGTTACCCCACACAATTCATCTGTATTTGATTCCTGAGCCTGGCCACGGACACTCTCCTTTATCTGGAGTAATTGAGATTCTCCGGGAAGCTGATGGAGTCCTTCCCCAGTTTGAAGGCCTGGTCCTTGGGCTGAAAGATGGTTCAGGAGTCCAGAGTGTCTTATACTTGTTGGGATCAAGTTGGGATCAATGCTCACTATGTTTGAGGCAATGGAATTAACTGTTCCATTGGATAACAGTGCATTAGATACTGGAGCCTTGATGCTGTGTAGAATACTCCCCCCTTGAAGAGAGAGGCTGCTACCAGTCAGTTGCAAGCCAGCTGAGCCAAGCACAGACAAGTTGGTATTCTTCTGTACAGCAAAGGGAGACACGGGCTGCTGGGAGTTAAGATGACAATTTCCTGGAACCAATCCAGCATCCTGATGCCCAATGTTCCTTCTCTGTACATTTTCTCCTTCACCCAAGGTGATGGCAGAGACTAAATGGTCAGCAGTACTGGTGGTATTACAAGACTGGCAATTTTTGGGGTCCCTAGTCTCATCCTGGTCAGACGCCATATTTATCTGGACACCTTGATCACTTTTTGAAGTAGTTTTTTTCTGCGTTAAGATCATTTTGCTATTTCCTTCTTCACTGTTCTTTTCCTGCTTGTCTTCCTCACACGAGTGTCTACTTTTGGTGGATTCCTTTATTTTCCCACTACTAGATATTGTTTTCTTACCCAAATTTGTTTTTCTTTCCTTGTCTCCTCTTTCTTTTCCATTCTCCTTACTTTTTTTTGAGTTCCTTTTGTCCAAGTGGCCCTGCTCATGTTTCTTTTTAGGATGGACTTTGCTCTTTTGGAGAGGGCTCAAGTTTAGTTTAACTCTCAGTAGCCGACTGGATTGGGGTCTGACTCTGTGTCTCTTTTTTCTACCCATCTCCCTTTCCCTGTACAGCCTTGCTTCCTCCTCACTGTGGATATTTCCTCGCTCGAGGGTTCTCAAATGCTCCAAATCAAAATTTGCAAATCTTGATTCTTTTCTCCTACCCTTGTCAGTCAGTCTGTGTTGTGAAGGTAAACTATCAAATAGAGCAGAATCTCTCTTGTTGATGTGAATTGTGGATCTCATTGTCTGCTCTGGTTGGTTGTGGGTCTTAAGGCAGCTATTGTAGTCTAAAGTCTCATGTCTGTTTCTTTTACCTTCCATACCATTCCTGCCACTGTCCATATCTCTGTCTGTCTTATAACCTGATACGGTCTCTGATGTCCAATTGAAGGTTTCTTTCTGTGGATGAGAGGCAGAATAGCAGTTACCAAGAGGAAGAAGCATGTGTCTGCTCAGTGTTCCCTTCTGAGTCCCAGGATTTATCCTCTCTTCATCTGTCATCAACCTCATCCTCCTTATCTCTCTTTCCTCCTCTAAATCCATTTCTTTGTTTATCCGGTTGTTCCATCTCATTGGATTAAGGCCTTCCCCTCTGCCTCCTTTAGTGCCGCAGTTCCAGCACCTAAGGTATGCTCCATTCTCATCTGCTCTTGACCAAAGGCAGCTATCTTGATTTTCTGGCCTTGTGTCCAACATCATCGCTTTCTTGTCCAATGGCTGACTGCTACCAGTTTGCATGAAAAAATCCATCTTTTTCTCATTATCCTCTAGTTGGCTGACATAGTGGTTAATTACTGTGGTGCTTCTGTCTTCTTTGTCTTGCTGTAGTTTGCTCTCTTGTAGTTTCCTCCTGTGGGACACTCGGCTGTAAATTAGGACTCCCAGCATGGTAAAACCAACACCACCTGAAGCAGAGCAGGACAAGAAGTGTTTTAAGTAGTGGTTTCACATTAGATGAACACAAACAATTGAAAACTATCTTGCGGTATTCAAATATCTGGGAATTTGAGACCATCATCCAAAATGATGTATCAAAGTTGTAGTGCATAACCTTTATATGTCTGTTATATGCCCATTACACCCAATCCATTACTGGAAGAAGTTACACACTACAGCTTTAACTATCTACAAATATCTACACATAACCTGAAGGCTATGGGTGGTTCCATATGACATAGTTCTTACTAGCTGTCAACAGCAGTATGAACAACATAACAAACAGGCTGCCACAACACTGCCAAATAATATCTTACTAGCTGTCAACAGCAGTATGGACAACATAACAAACAGGCTGCCACAACACTGCCAAATAATATGTTCATTCTTTTATGTATTAAATAAACTATAATAATCTACAGTATGGTTTTAATTAGTAATGAATTAATTTGAGGTTTGTATACACAAATAATAATAATATATTTTTTTTTTAGAAACAGCTGAGAACTTGTCAGAAATTATCATTATGTCCATGTATATGAATGTATTGCTGCTATCTCATTGATCATATGATCTAACTGCCAATTGTCACTATACTATGGTGGCAACAGCGTTTTTGTTTGTTTGTTTTTAAAGTGAGGCACAGCTATGGGCAGAAACTTGTGCCACCAGAAATTGAATTTGAATCTTTTATATTTGAATTTGAATTGCTAAACTTGAATAATTGAATTGAAAATTTGAATTTGAATCACATAATTTGAAATTGTATTTGAATATTTGAATCATTGCATTGAAAAACTGTATCTGAATAGTATAATTTGAAATTGAAATCCAATGAAATTTGATCCTCACTGAAAATCCAACTCTCTCACAAGTCAAATTCAGTTTTCAAAATTCAGATTCAATTTCAGATTCAGACATCCGGGTACTTGAAGGATGAAGGAAGAGCAATCGAGCTCAGATACACAGGACTCCTCTCGGAGCTCGTAGAGAGTGTAGCCGTGCTTAACTGGTTCAACTCTGGTGCCTCCACAGAAATCAGAGCTACGCTCCTCATACAGGAGCTGCTGCTCCTGTCTTTGCTGCTGCAGCGACAATTCTCAGTCTAAACTTGGCTGAAACAAAGGAAGCGGAGGAAGCCGTCTTCGCCGTGACCGGCAACTACGTTGTGACGGCGACATGTTTTGATATCAGCGTTAGCTGCTAACTAGCTGCTAATCTAATCCAGCTCCACTGGACTTTCAAAGTAAAGTTGACGCCAGCTGTAAATGAGTTAAATCGTGAAACAGCGGTGCTTTATAGCCGATTTTAGCCTGGTCGCGACCTTTTTTATACAGTCTATGGTCGGGACCATGTTATGAGCTAAGCATAAATTACCATGGTGATCTAGCTGGGTTAAAAAAGAGCCACCTTTGTAGTGCAGGAGAGCCTGGCTTTTATACTCAACATACCTCGCTAACACACTAAACTCGCTTCACAGTACACCCATGGATAATATAATACATCCATGAATAACGTTACACCCCTCAGGTCTGCTAATCGATGTAAATGCAGTTAACGCAAAGCCGCTCGGCTACAGGCAGCGCCATATAGACATACAGGCATTAGCCGCTGTTAGCCAGGCTAATTAGCAGCTAACGCTGATATCAAAACATATCGCCGTCACAACGTAGTTGCCGGTCACCATAGATATATACATGTGTATATATCTATGGCCGGTCACGGCGAAGACGGCTTCCTCCGCTTCCTTTGTTTCAGCCGAGTTTAGACTGAGAATTGTCGCTGCAGCAGCAAAGACAGGAGCAGCTCCTGTATGAGGAGCGTAGCTCTGATTTCTGTGGAGGCACCAGAGTTGAACCAGTTAAGCACGGCTACACTCTCTACGAGCTCCGAGAGGAGTCCTGTGTATCTGAGCTCTTCCTGCTCTTCCTTCATCCTTCAAGTACCCGGATGTCTGAATCTGAAATTGAATCTGAATTTTGAAAACTGAATTTGAATTGTGAGAGAGTTGGATTTTCAGTGAGGATCAAATTTCAATGGATTTCAATTTCAAATTATACTATTCGGATACAGTTTTTCAATGCAATGATTCAAATTAAACAATACAATTTCAAATTATGTGATTCAAATTCAAATTTTCAATTCAATTATTCAAGTTCAGCAATTCAAATTCAAATATGAATGATTCAAATTCAGTTTCTGGTGGCACATATTTCTGCCCATACACAGCTGTGCAGCACAAAAGCATGTTTTTTTTTTAAAAATAGGTACTGATTTGTGGGGTAGCCTATTTGAAATACAAAATGTAATTTTGCATTCCCTTTGTCATGGAATCTGAAATGACCTATGTATAACTGTATGACTCTTCAATAACCCAAACTTATGAGGATCCTTTCAACTATTTATGCCAGACTGTGCAGTTGTGGGAATTGTAGAGTGTCAGTTTCTGAGGAAGGCTTAACTCTTACTAGTGTTTGTTATCCAGAGAAGAGACTAACTATCAGATTCCATGATATTTCTAATACAATTACACCCAATTACAAATGAACATTTTTTTCATTACATTGTGTATTATCTCACCAATAAAGCAGGTAACGGCAGTGATGACCAGATCCCGAGTATATTGCTGTGGCATCACCCTGCCTGTTGACTCTACCTGCAATGTGATGGCCTCAGGCTGGCTGGACTATTGAGATAGAGCTTTTTGTCTGGAGTAACAAACAGGTGACAGGACATAGGACATAGAATGCAAAGTTTGTCATGTTAATGCAGTGTATGTGGATGTGAACTTAAACTCGTTAACAGAAAACTGCTTCTCTATTATTGAGGTGTGCATGTACACAATGCTTGTTACCTACGATGTGAGCCAGTCTATGGCAGATGATATCCTCAGAAATAACCACACAGGATGGAGGGGATGATGGGGAAGCAGGCACATGCAGGGCTCTGATGACAGAAAGCAGCAACATCAACAAACACTTGCTGGCAGATTCACATTTGATTAAAATCAACATTCATGAAAATTTAATAGGCAAGATACATTTCTGTTGGTAGTGGATTGAAGGCCAAATGACCTCCAGTGAATAGTGACATAAAACTACTTGCCTCTCAATTATCCAAGACCAAGGAGATGGTTATCACATTTTTGAGGTACAGTCAATATTTGAGGGAAGGATGTTGAGGTGATGCGGTGCACACAGTGCATACGGAAAGTATTCAGACCCCCTTATGTAAGTGATAATGTCTGATCAGGAGTCCATTAATTACCATACTTGCCAACCCTCCCGATTTTCCCGGGAGAGTCCCGAATTTCAGTGCCCCTCCCGAAAATCTCCCGGGGCCACAATTCTCACGAATTTCTCCCGATTTCCACCCGGACAACAATATTGCTACACCATCCGACCTTCACTGGGCGCCGTTTCCGGCCGGACAATAATAACGGTTACACCTCGAAGTCAAGCGCGGCAAACAGAACAGAAGAAGAAGAAGCAGAAGAAGAAATGGCGAGTAAGAAGAGAAAGTACGCATGCAAGTTTAAAAATGAGTGGAAAAGAGAATTCCCATTCATCCAGGGCAGCTCGAAGGGGACGGGGTATGCTACCTGCACATTGTGTAGATCCGACTTTTCCATCGAACACGGTGGCCGAACGGATATAACAACACATCAAGGGTCGGAGAAGCACAAATCTGCGGCAACGCAGCACCGGTCCCAGCCCAGCATTTTGGGCCATCTTGCCAAGGGGAGACCTGAGGGTGTTATTTACGCCAGGGTTGCCAACTCTCACGCATCTGGCGTGTGTCACACGCTTTTAGGTCCTGTCTCACGCTCTCACGCCACTCAAACAATTCTCACGCCAAAATCAAGCGATTTGGCAAAAAAAAAAAAAAATTAAAGCAAGCTTTGGCACTCATCAATAGGCTCTCTGATTGGTGTGCGCGATGCTTATCCGCGTGTCGATTGGACGGCTGCTCAAGCCTGTGATCACAGCACAGTAGGACAGGGAGTTGTCGATCCGCGACAACTCCCCCCCCCCCCCCCCCCCCTCCTCCCCCAACAGTGGCACGGTGCTGAAGCCTGGACCCGACTTGGTCCGAATCCGATGGCCAAAAAAAAGAGGGAGAGAGCGAAGCCCGAGACACAACCTGACCTGACCGAGTTATGTTTAGATACAAGGAAAATTTTCTCCTCGGCTTACAGCAGAGCAGAGTGACTGACAGACCCGTGTTTCAGACCAAACACTCTATAGAAGTGATTGCTGTCGGAAGATACAACTATTTAAGACTTATATTAACACAAACATTCCGCTTACTTCTGCTTTAAATTGTTAAATATTATTATTATTATTTTAAGTAAGAAGCAAGTACAGTACAGTTAGTAGAAAAACTGTGTATTCATTACTGTGTACTTTGATAGGTGCCATTGCCCCCGAATTGGACAAGGAGGTGATAAAAATGTGCCAAAATCAACCCTTTGGTCTGATGTGTGATGAAAGCACAAGCAGAAACATGGATAAAGTATGTATCTAGTTTTTACACTTCTCATGTAAAGTAATTTGTGGCTGCTGTCAGTGAAAATTGCTCTCTAAATATATATATATATATATATATATTTTTAAAGGAGTTTGTGATATTGGCCAGGGTTTGTGAGGCTCAGGAGGTTGTGACAAGGTTTCTGCACATGCCAGTGTGCAACATTGGCACAGCACAGAACCTCTTTGAGTCACTGAACACAGTGCTAAGGTAAGTGTAAAGTCATTAATGTCCATGTAAATACGTTATAATATGCTAGCTAGGAGACAGACCACTAATAAGTAATGTTGTACTTTGTTTATTCCTAGTGACAGTAAAATTGCCTGGGGAAATGTTGTGGCATTTAATAGTGATAATGCCAGTGTCATGAAGGGGAAGCACAATTCTGTTGTCAGCAGAATCAAAGACATGCAGCCATCCCTAATTGACATGGGATGCATCTGTCATCTGGTCCAGCTGGCCACAGGATGTGGCATTAGGGCTCTACGCCAGCCTATTGAAGACATCCTCAGCAGCATATATGCTCACTTTGACATCAGGTAAGCATATTGATATGCCGCATGTCATGTTACACTTGCACATAAGTTAAAAGAGAGCCTCTGTGCCACAATTTGACAGTTATTGGATGTCATTTTGATTCCCTGGCTTTTCATTATTTAACAATTTCTTTCCTGTTTTTTGTTGTTGTTGTTTTTTAACCTTTCCCAACTTTAGTGCCAAACGTTGTGAGATCTTCAGAGAGTTTGTGGAGTTCACAGACTCTGAGACTCTGAAGATACTCCGGTATTGTGCAACCAGGTGGCTCAGCTTGCTGACGTGCATAAACCGGGTGCTCAACCAGTGGGATGCACTGCAAGCATATTTTGCCAGCCATGAGGATGTGGAGAAGCCTGGCAAGGTGAAGATGCTGGCAGAGCATCTAACCAGCAAAAAGACCAAGTTCTTCTTCCTCTTCCTCTCCCAGGCTCTGAAACCACTGGCTGAGTTCAATGTTATGTTTCAGGTCAGCCAGCCTATCAAAAGATAAACTTAAATAATTATAATAAATAATGCAGTTATCATCATTTTTCATAACTGATAATCCATAATGTGTTTCTAGGCTGAAGGAGTGATGGTTCATAGGCTGCACCAGGAGATGACCAGCCTGGTGAGGAGATTCATGGGGAGATTTCTCCCTGCCAGCCTTATTGCTGACGTCCCACTGAAGGACATCAAATTCAAGGACCAACTTCCCTGCTTGTGTACATGTTTATAGGGATGTGAACGTGTACTTAAATACGTACACGTGTACACTGTGCATTTTCCTGGCCAGCACAGGTACCAGGAGACCAAGACCCCCTGTCATGTCGGTCCTCCACCCTTCCTGATCCGCCGCAAGTTGCAAGAGCCCCGCGGAGCCCAGTCTCTCCCTCCTCTCCCACACTTCAGCACCTGTCCTGGGCTGTCAGTCTGCAGGGAAGGCGCGTGTCATAAGCCGTTGCAGACAAATACGTACACAAGCAGGGAAGTTGGTGCCTCGGCCCGGCGGAGAATTAATGCTCATTTGCTCATTTATTTGCTCAAACTTAAGCCTTATGTGATCATAATGATGAAAAGAAAACACATTAATTAATGGTACAACCTGAACTGAGACTCGAACCCACACTAGCGGATGAATCAGCTTACTGAGGGAGCTGTTCTACCAGGGGAGCTATCAGTCATAATGCTCTCGTTTGTGATCACTGTCACTCACATTTCACGCGTTGCGTGAATCTTGCTACAGTACAGTAAGTTACTGTACAGTCTTTGTCACTGTACAGAGTAGACACTCTGTAGCCTACTCACTAGCCTATAGGCACACCCCTCGCTTTCAATAATACACACGATATGTTGTGAGCCTCCGTCGTAGTAAAGCCCTCAGATCTACTCTTCGTGTAATAACTGCGCCACCTTGTGGCTAAACATCTACACTGAAGTCATCATAACTTCATAAGTTCTCATTTTCATTATGAATAGCCTACTATTATTGTTATTTGAAGCCGTGTCAGTCTTGACTGTGGGTGATGGGGTCCTCTATGTCTGCTAGTGTCTGTAGCCTACTAGCCCTACAGTAATATTTTTGTCGACATTATCAAATTGAGGAACTTTTATTTTGAAGGGCACAGGGCAAGGAAGCACACTAGCCAATCAGAGGACTCGCCCACCCACGGAAACAAAATATTGAGTGGTAAATTCGTTTTGTTAGATAAGAACCAAAAACGAGAAAACAAACTGAAATTTTGATTTCCGTTTTTTTTTCCAAAACGAAAAAACGAACTGATAGACTGATAAAACGTACCTTGGTCGTTAATCTATGCAATGTGTATGGGGTGAAATTACTGCCAAAACTCCACAAACGGTCAGTGTACGAAGTATAATTCAATTGCGTTGTTCACTTCAAACCATGAGAAATGTCATTTTTAGGGGTATTTCCTATTTCATTGACGTAAGACGTACAACGCAATTCAGCGCAACGAAGTGCCCGCTTGTTCCTTTCTCCAACTTGTAGGCTACAATGAAAATTGAAAAAGGAAGTCGAGAGCCGGAACCAGCCTTCAAAATAAAAGCTCCGCGTTTTGAAGCATGTTGGCTACAGCGCCGGACAATTTAAAAGAAAAAAAAACCCCGAAACGAATTAAATACAAACTCACAACAAATCGCCTAAACGATTATCATTTCATAAATGATATAAAGTGATATTTCGGCTACTTTCCCCACAACTGTCAGGATCCCTGGGGATTTTCACAATAAGGGCACTGGATCGCACTGAGATGCTGTCAACGACGTGAGGTGAGTGAGTCAAACTTTGTTGTGGTTGATGACTTCATCACTGCTGCACTCATGAAGTAGGTCACACGTTATGTTGTTTTTCATTTTTTCGACCTAACTTCTCCAACTAGTGTTTAAATTGTTGACCTGCTAACGGTTAGCTCCAGAAGATAATCAACGCTAGCAATGCTAATTGTTTACAGGTAAACTAGCTAGCGGTTGTAGCTAAGTAACAGCTGTTGGATGCTAACGCCACCTCATTTGAATATTTTCTTCTCTAAGTCTGTGAGAAATGTCCTCATTTATGGTAGAAGTGAATAAATACGCGTTTAAATGCTAGTTGTGTTCACAACTGTGTAAAATAACTTATTACCAGCATCATGTTTGTCCACGCAGACTACAAAGCAGTCTAAACTAAGTCTAAATGAAATATGAAATGTCATGTGTGTCTCTATTTGGCAGATGTGGGTCCACCGTGAGCTGATGCATGAACTCATCCTATGACAGCACCAGGATCAGCTTGAAAACAGCTGGTAAGTTGAGAGTAACCAGTGAGTAGAGTCCATCATTTAGACACATTTTTAGGGCATTTTGATCATCACATTTCCACGGACACGACTTCCTGTCATCATTTCATCAATTTATAATGTTTAAAGTTTGAATTCCGTGGGGAAGCTTTTAGTCTTCTTCTTTGATGTGGTGCATTTGTGTGGCAGCGTTATAGCGCCACGCCAGCTCCACACAGGCCTGCCACAATACTACAGTATTTTGAGTCGTGTATACACAGTCTGAAAGACCTCATCATTCCTTACTGTCCAACCAGAGTACTCTGCTCCCAGAATGCAGGTCTGTTAGTGACTTCCAGTATCTCTAAAACAGATTGGGAGGTAGAGCCTTCAGTTACCGGGCTCCTTTACTGTGGAACCAGCTCTCTCCATGGGTCAAAGAGGCAGACACTCTAGCTACATTTAAGTCTAGGCTTAAGACCCTCCTCTATGACAGAGCTTGCAGTTAGAGCTGGTTCAGGTAGCTCTGAACCATTTTATAGTTACACAGCTACAGTATAGGCTTAGACTGCTGGGGGACACATCACGTTACAGGAAGCCCTCTCCTCTCCTCTCTTTTTGTGTTGTCATTATCTGTTGTACTTTGGCCTTGGTCTTACACCCTCTCTGTGTTTTCCACAGATTTCTCTAGAGCTCCACCTGCAGTGCCTGCTTTCCTCTGCCCCTACACCAACCAGCCTGCCCATCAGTACTCCTGCTCTCCTGTGGATGGAGTGTCACTCACCTCAGATGCTTTTGAAGGAGCTTCAACATGTCTGCTTTCTGAGTCCCAAACTGTACCTACTAAGAATGGCTTTCACAGCAAAACACAGCCTGCTTTCTAGTGCAAAGGATAGTACTAAGACACAGACATGCTGGGTGCTAGGATTTTACAAATGTTGAACAATTAATAAATTAATTTGGAATTTATATTACCTCCAGAACTTCCATTGGCTCACAATTCCTTATCACATTCAGTTCAAAGTCCTTCTCCTCACCTTCAAAGCCCTCCAGAACCAGGCCCCATCCTACCTCACTGACCTTGTTGGACCATCACACCCCTCCCACTGCCTCCGCTCCTCCTCCCAGTACCAAGCACAAAACCTGGGGTTACAAAGCCTCCTCCATCGCTGCCCCCTCCCTTTTGAACTCTCTCCTCCACACATCCGTGACTGTACGGGCTGAAATGCTCTCAAATATTTGCTCAAAACCCACCTTTTCAAACTTGCTTTTTATTTTTAAGTGTAATAAGCTTCTGTGTTTCATTGTTCATGTATTGATCATCTTCTTTGTTGTATTTATTTCATGTATTCTTTTATCTTGTTTGTTTTACTATGTAAAGGTGACTTTGAGTAAATAAATAAATAGAATGTTTTTATTATTTTTATTAATCAGTGATTGACACAGTGCTTCAGACAAGAGGCTCATGAGGTCAGCAGAAACAATCATAGGGTCACACTACCCATCTACTTCAGAGTTGGCACAACTATGCTGTTTGTCAAGTGCAGAAGCATCATTAGAGACTCCTCTCACCTTTTGAACAGCCTCTCCCAACTCCTTCCACCGGGTCAGAGATATTGCAGTTGGAGACGCAGTACTGTAAGACTCAAGTCACAGTATGTAAAGTGTCTGATGACAATAAAGAGAACCTTCACTTTAACCATAACACATCATAACTTAATTCTTCTGTAGCAAAAGAGTTCGAGACAGGCACCACACAGTTTAAAGCATGACAAGATATCTCATATGTGTGAACAATTGTAAAAAAGAAAAAAAAAAGAAGTAAGAAATCCAATGCATTTTGAGTATACAGCAATATGAACAAAGGCTCCCGCACACTGTCTTTACTTGCATAGGTTTATTAAACAACGTTTCGGTCCTGAGACCTTCGTCAGGTTCACAAGGACAGTCTCAGGACCGAAATGTTGTTTAATTAACCTATGCAAGTGAAGACAGTGTGCAGGAGCCTTTGTTCATGTTTCTCAACCACACAGGTCTTCTCCGACGCACCTGTCCGTCTGTGCCGGTGTGCATGAGTTTCAGCTCAGCTTTGAGTGTACAGCAATAGAAGTTATAGTTGTAGTAGGGTACATTGATTCATTTTCATATGTAAACACTGCCTTTTAATTTACTGGATGATGAGAAGAGATGGTTATTCTTTGTCCAGTGCCCAGATGAAACATGCACAGTAGCTCATACGGGTCACAAAAATCAAAGTCATCATAAATCATTGTGGTATTTTTGTTGTTTGTATTCATCAGTGATGGTGTACACAACATGGCCTAATTCTGTCAGTAAAGCAATGCAACAGTTCTTGAAGATGAGATCATTTTACTTGTGCAATTGTCCCCTTTCTTGCCACACCCAAAATCCTATCATAATGCTAAATGTCTCCAATAATTGGAGGGTGCTATAAAATATCCACTAACCTAAAGAAATGGTGTGTTGTAGGATGGGTACATACTGTTATGAATCATGGGTGGTAATTAAATGAAATACATTTACAGTAAATTGATGTATAAATGTATTACAATAAGTGACAAGATGCTAAGAAATCTGAATAATAAGTCTGTTATACAGCCTCTCCAGTGCAGGTCAGTGAGGTTAGGACTGAGCAAAGTTCCATGCTTCATACTGTAGTTGTAAAAAATAAAATGTCAGTAGGGCCTACAATGCAGTTAACAAACACATCAGAGTCAGGTTCTGAGTTCCAACTTACAACATTTAATTCATGAACACAATGCATCAAAACAATAGAAAGTAACTAATTTCCAAAAACAACAAGAAGAAGAAAAAAAAAAGAAAGATTCAGAAAGTTCCCCTGATGACTTGCATCGCTTCTGACAGCCAGGAGGGGTGTGATGGTCCAACAAGGTCAGTGAGGTAGGATGGGGCTGGTTCTGGAGGGCTTTGAAGGTGAGGAGAAGGACTTTGAACTGAATGTGATAAGGAATTGTGAGCCAATGGAAGTTCTGGAGGTAATATAAATTCCAAATTAATTTATTAATTGTTCAACATTTGTAAAATCGTAGCACCCAGCATGTCTGTGTCTTAGTACTATCCTTTGCACTAGAAAGCAGGCTGTGTTTTGCTGTGAAAGCCATTCTTAGTAGGTACAGTTTGGGACTCAGAAAGCAGACATGTTGAAGCTCCTTCAAAAGAATCTGAGGTGAGTGACACTCCATCCACAGGAGAGCAGGAGTACTGATGGGCAGGCTGGTTGGTGTAGGGGCAGAGGAAAGCAGGCGCTGCAGGTGGAGCTCTAGAGAAATCTGTGGAAAACACAGAGAGGGTGTAAGACCAAGGCCAAAGTACAACAGATAATGACAACACAAAAAGAGAGGAGAGGAGAGGGCTTCCTGTAACGTGATGTGTCCCCCAGCAGTCTAAGCCTATACTGTAGCTGTGTAGCTATAAAATGGTTCAGAGCTACCTGAACCAGCTCTAACTGCAAGCTCTGTCATAGAGGAGGGTCTTAAGCCTAGACTTAAATGTAGCTAGAGTGTCTGCCTCTTTGACCCATGGAGAGAGCTGGTTCCACAGTAAAGGAGCCCGGTAACTGAAGGCTCTACCTCCCAATCTGTTTTAGAGATACTGGAAGTCACTAACAGACCTGCATTCTGGGAGCAGAGTACTCTGGTTGGACAGTAAGGAATGATGAGGTCTTTCAGACTGTGTATACACGACTCAAAATACTGTAGTATTGTGGCAGGCCTGTGTGGAGCTGGCGTGGCGCTATAACGCTGCCACACAAATGCACCACATCAAAGAAGAAGACTAAAAGCTTCCCCACGGAATTCAAACTTTAAACATTATAAATTGATGAAATGATGACAGGGAGTCGTGTCCGTGGAAATGTGATGATCAAAATGCCCTAAAAATGTGTCTAAATGATGGACTCTACTCACTGGTTACTCTCAACTTACCAGCTGTTTTCAAGCTGATCCTGGTGCTGTCATAGGATGAGTTCATGCATCAGCTCACGGTGGACCCACATCTGCCAAATAGAGACACACATGACATTTCATATTTCATTTAGACTTAGTTTAGACTGCTTTGTAGTCTGCGTGGACAAACATGATGCTGGTAATAAGTTATGTTACACAGTTGTGAACACAACTAGCATTTAAACGCGTATTTATTCACTTCTACCATAAATGAGGACATTTCTCACAGACTTAGAGAAGAAAATATTCAAATGAGGTGGCGTTAGCATCCAACAGCTGTTACTTAGCTACAACCGCTAGCTAGTTTACCTGTAAACAATTAGCATTGCTAGCGTTGATTATCTTCTGGAGCTAACCGTTAGCAGGTCAACAATTTAAACACTAGTTGGAGAAGTTAGGTTGAAAAAATGAAAAACAACATAACGTGTGACCTACTTCATGAGTGCAGCAGTGATGAAGTCATCAACCACAACAAAGTTTGACTCACTCACCTCACGTCGTTGACAGCATCTCAGTGCGATCCAGTGCCCTTATTGTGAAAATCCCCAGGGATCCTGACAGTTGTGGGGAAAGTAGCCGAAATATCACTTTATATCATTTATGAAATGATAATCGTTTAGGCGATTTGTTGTGAGTTTGTATTTAATTCGTTTCGGGTTTTTTTTTTCTTTTAAATTGTCCGGCGCTGTAGCCAACATGCTTCAAAACGCGGAGCTTTTATTTTGAAGGCTGGTCCCGGCTCTCGACTTCCTTTTTCAATTTTCATTGTAGCCCACAAGTTGGAGAAAGGAACAAGCGGGCACTTCGTTGCGCTGAATTGCGTTGTACGTCTTACGTCAATGAAATAGGAAATACCCCTAAAAATGACATTTCTCATGGTTCGAAGTGAACAACGCAATTGAATTATACTTTGTACACCGACCACAAACCCGCAAAGCATGTTTTACTCACGGCCAACAATTCACAAACAAACTCAGTGTGTTTTGCAAATACAAAACATCATTCACAAACTAATGCATTTTGTTTCACAAATAAGAAATGCACCTATCGAATAAATACACCATGCTTCAGAAACAAAAAACATATTTCTTCAAGTAAAAGAAAAAAAATCCTTCAAGTATAAAAACACAATTCTACAACTACAACTACAATTCTACAACTACAACAACAATTCTACAACTACAAACTCAATTTTACAACTACAACTCCAATTCTACAACTACAACTCAAATTCTACAACTACGGAACTGTCACGTGACTTTTGGCAGTAATATTCCACCCTCCGCGCCCACGGGCTGATCCACACACTTGCACTTAGAGCCACATGCAGACGTCCTGCAAATGTCCTGTAATTTGCACTCACAACGACAGGTGGTGCTGCTGAGTCAATTTAAGGCCGTCTTCTGTTGTGTTATGGTCCGCGAAAAAATAACAAAGAAGAAGAAGCAGTGTGGGAAATGGCGGACAGAAGAGAGGGGAATCAAGATCAGTCTGTAAGTTAACACATTTATTTTATTATCCCCCTCGTTGTAAATCATGCAATACTATAATCATGCAATGTTATATTGAGTTGAAGCGTTCTGCTTAGCAAAGCAAAAAAAAACAAACATTCAGACTGGGGCTGGGCCCCTCCTCGGGCTACACTGTGCAGCCTCCTGCCACTGGCAGCCGCAGCAGCAGTTGTCAGGACCGTAAAGGTAAGGAAATGCAGTCCTAATGAAGCACTGGAGCTGTGGGCCGATAGCCGACTGTCACCAACAACGGGAGCCTCTGTGTTATGTCGTTATGCCCTCGTGGTTAGCTGGGAAGACGGTGTTAGCGGCGGATGCTAACTGCTAGCCGTTAGCATCGAGCTAGCACAACACAATGGCCCTCATACTTGTTACCAGTCCAGGCTTAAGTTGACGGTGACTGCCAGGTTTCGGTCTGTGGCTCCAGCACTTCACTCTGACTGTATTTATTAGGTGCTGCTGCTGAGAGAGGGAATATAAATATTGAACATGTTGAAAATTACGATTGTGCTTTATGCACAGCTCCACTACTTCCTGAGCTTTAGCCAGCCTGGGAAAGACAGGGCAAAATCAGACAGGTTAGGCTCGTTCGAGATGAACTGCGCCTCGCCTGGACGGTCGGCGAGAGCAGGCGGCAGCAGCAGGGGGCGGTGACAGAAAGCTGCTGTCAAGTCGGACAGTTTCCAGCCGCCGTCAATACAAACAGGAAGTCACCAAAGTATATATTTCTTATGCTGTACTGCAATTGTCCAATAAATAACCAATATATTTCTCAGGATATAAGTTTGATTCAGTGTGAATATTTTTTTAAGCAGTATAGGCCTACAACATGAGATTCATATAATCTAGCATTATACAACAACACGTAGTGTTTGCAGTCCTAACTAAGAGCCAATCAGCTCATGATCCGGTGCGTTTCCCATCATGCCCTGAGGCTTGCAGACGGTTGCAGTCGGTGGAGAGCAACTGCGGCGCCTGGCTCTAAAAGCTGCGGCCGCCTTGATCTCGTGAGGTTATCGTTGCAGGCGCGTGCATGACGTCAGAGCAAGTCGGGATCAAGTCGGACACAAATCTAACTGGCATGCATTGCGCGCTGGTCACCGGCGATCGCAGAATCGATCGCCGGTGACCAGCGCACGCCTGGCTCATCTCAAACGCACCTATTATCTTTATGGGTGTACTTGGCTTAATAGTATTAATTTAGCTGAAAACTGCTTTTATGCTAATTTATTCCTTTATTCTTGTTTGTATGTTTGTGTTTCCAGAAGCCGGATTATGCTAATATTGCGACAGCTGCACAGAACTTGCTGTCGCTGTTAGCAGGGCAGGTTCAGGTTCCAGGCCAGGGACAGATTCAGGGACAGCAGCATCCCAACCAGGCACTTTGCCAGGAACCAAAATAGGCGAATGTGCAGCAGGAGATGTCCAAGTTAGAAAATACACAATGTGTCTACACTATAGTATGTGGGTCATTGAGATTTTGTATGACATGCCTTTCAATTTACTTTACAGGTCCTTTCCTGGTCTTTTTAGAAAAAACAGTGGCAAACGCAGATTTCCTGCACCATTTAAAACGGTTTCAGTAACATCCCAAAAAGCCACAAATATTCAGTTTTATTTACTACCCAAACCCATGACCAGAACTCCACAGGGGTCTCAGGAGCTCAGCCTGTTAATGGCAGGCTTAGGAAAACGGACAATATCAGTTCCTGAACATGGCAACCACTCAGAGGTAAGCATTTCTAAAATTATGTACTAAAGCAGGGGAACCATGTGCCATGGAGAGCCATGGGTGTGCAGGTTTTCCTTCCAACCAAAGACTTCCACAGTTGATTTCACTGATTAACACATCACCTGTGGAAGTCTTTATTTGGAATTGAAGAGATCATTAAGAATGATTTATTATTAAGAAGTGCTGTTCTTTTGTCCTAATAAGATGTCAGCAATGCTGCAGCTTGAATACCCTAAACTGGAGACGTTGTCTGGTGGATGGCTATTGTATAAAGCAACTGGTAAGCAGATACAGCATGATTTGACATTGTGTGACACATCTGAAATGGATTATTTTAAGTAAAAATTGTAAAATTAATTCAGTGTTGTTAGATATCTCTAATCATTTTCCAGGGCTTTTCTTACTTTAACCCCTGTTAATTTGATCACTTTCCCTCTGTCCAAAATAATGAAGGAGGAAGTGGCCAGAGAAAACTTGTGTTGATCCCGCCAGAGTCTGAAGGCTACACTGCAAAACAGCTTAAGACTACATCCAATTATGGAAAATACACAATCTTCATCAATCCACTTCAAGATGAAATAGACATTACGCCACTTCCTGCTGATGCCCCTGAGTTCAAAATGCCTAAATCGCAATGCAAGACCTGTGGAGATACTTTACCATTACAAGCCCTGGCTCTGCATGTAGTCTCTTGTAGCAAGTCTTCAAGTGAAGAAGTAAGTTTTTCTTAACATGACACTTTACTGAGCTAAAGCGATTGTTCTTGAAATCTTTTTTCGTTTTCAACGAATTAATATCAAAACAGCAAATGCTTCACTACTACAGTGATGTCATTAGGGCCACGGGCAATCGCACCGTGCACTGATCCCTACAGCTATGAAATAGCTGCAGGGACCAGTGCCCGGGCAAAGCCCGGACACTACTGTTATTGTGTGGATTTTTTCTTATTATTAGTGTGAATGCTGGAAGCATTCACAGTATTGTTATTCAAATCTTTATTCTTCTTATTATTAGTGTGAATGCTGGAAGCATTCACAGTATTGTTATTCAAATCTTTATTCTTCTTCTTATTATTATTAGGGCCGCGGGCAATCGCACCGGGCACTGGTCCCAACAGCTATGAAATAGCTGCAGGGACCAGTGCCCGGGCGAAGCCCGGGCACTACTGTTATTGTGTGGATTTTTTCTTCTTATTATTAGTGTGACTGCTGAAGCAGTCACACTATTGTTCTTCTGTTTGGCCATTTTCTTCCGCCTTTTTACGGTCTTCTTCTAGTCCTTCATACTTTGTGCTATTTCAACAATTCATATATCAAAACGTGCAGCTTTTTTTGAACTTTATCGGCATTACTTTTCTCTTTTTAACTATTTATACTTTTTCAAATATTTAACTTTTTCACAAAAAATCTCACATTCATCAAAGTCTCAACCTCTCTTCTTCACAACTCCACTGTAGTGTAGGGGTTAGGGTGGATGATTGCCAACCCTAAGGTCACTGGTTCGAATCCAAGGGAAGAACTCTTGTTATGTTATGTTGAATTCTGCTCTCCTCCCCCGCCTTCAATTGGTTACAGGTGTTTGTTATCTCCTTGATTACTCGTACCAGTTTGCAGCACATCATCACATTACAATGAATGACAACAGTTTTGAAAGCAGTGTGCTCTCTGTAGCCGAGTGGCAGAGTAAAGGTTTAGTGATCATATGGTCATGGGTTCGATTCCTGCCTCAGTCTTTTCACTTCATTGCTTGACTTTTGATTCCAATTATTCAGCTGTCATTGGACAGTCTTTGATTCCTCATAGTATAAAGCTCATTGTAACTCAGGTTCTCTGTGGCCATATGGTTAGTGCTCAGCCTGAAATTCACAGACATTTTCATTCTAAGTCATTCAAGCTTGACTCTCAAGCTTTCTTGATGTTGACAGTGTGCAGATCATTAACAGACAACAGTCTCTGCAACTGTGTGTGCACTGTGGCCTAGAGGCAGAGTGGAAGTCTAATGACCATGAGGATGTGGGTTCGATTCCGACCTTGGTCAAACGTTTGTATGGTGATCACTGCTTGCACTATTTGCTAATTCTGCAACAGCGTTCAGTTGCTGTCAGCAGTCACACCATTTCCATTCTTGGAAATGCTTTTTCTAGTTAGGGCCGCGGGCAATCGCCCCGGGCACTGGTCCCAACAGCTATGAAATAGCTGCAGGGACCAGTGCCCGGGCGAAGCCCGGGCACTACTGTTATTGTGTGGATTTTTTCTTCTTATTATTAGTGTGAATGCTGGAAGCATTCACACTATTGTTATTCAGTTCGGCCATTTTCTTTATACTTATTATTATTATTATTATTATTCTTACTACTTTCACCCTTTTTCAGACATCTTCTACTCCTTCATACTTTGTGCTATTTCAACCATTCATATATCAAAACGTGTGGCTTTTTCAGGACAAGGGTGCTATGACTTTTCTCTTTTATACTATTTATACTTTTTAAAATATTTAACTTTTTCTGCAAATTTTTTCCCATAGGAATGCATTGAAAACGTCTTCAAACTTTTAAAATCTTCTTACTTCTTTGAACC
Source organism: Trachurus japonicus (assembly GCF_045865225.1). Lineage (NCBI taxonomy): Eukaryota > Metazoa > Chordata > Actinopteri > Carangiformes > Carangidae > Trachurus > Trachurus japonicus. Next base: position 32,901,799 of record NC_140922.1, on the reverse strand, counting down.
TCTAAAACGTCAGCATACTTTCTCCCACAGACTCCATTTGTCTTTTAAATTGTAGACAAACTTTTAATCTATTCACATATTACTCAGCTTATTAATATCTTCAACAGTTTTAGATTGTTGGCTGTTTTAAAATCATTAAAATTTTTCACAAAATTCAACTTTATAATGGTTGTGTATTGCGCTTAACGAGCAGGGCTTAGAGTGAGTGACATCATCGTTAGAGTGAGAGGGATCGAAAAAACATTCAGGATTTTTTCTGGATAAATTGCCAGCACGGCCAGAAATTAAACTCTAGACACATGATTTCCTCACCGGTTTGTAGCCACACTTGTCGTGTCTCATTTAATGTGCTCAGAACAGCAGACAGACTTACAGAATTGTCTCAGTGAGCCTAATTGTCCAGCTAGACCCGCTCCAGTGGCTCATCCACTTCAATATAAAAGTAGGAGCTGATTTTTTTAGAAAAACAGAAATGCCCCCCTTTTCTACCTTGCGAGCCTGAGAAAAGTTTTTGCCCTACAAACATTTAATGCACATCAATGTGCTCAGGAAGGTCTCCTCTCCCAGTAGTCATGACCACATTCTAATAAGAGGTACGGTTCTCTTTTTCTGGGCTGTTTTCGGAAGCTGCACAGAGCTCAAATCTCTCTGCTCTGCTCTGCTCTGTGTGCAGTTGGCCAGCTGTAGGAGCCAGCTCGTTATCAAAGTCTATTAATAGAACAGGTCAGGTGCAGCCTGGCCGCTCGTTAAGATGTTTTTAAACACAGCCCCACACACACACATGATAAACCAGACTGACAGAGGATGTCCACGCACAAACACAGGCATCACACTCACACAGACAGACACACACAGACACTCACACACAGTCACACATGCACACATACACAAACAGACAAACACACAAACACAACACTGTTCCACACAGTAAAATGTAAGCAGTTAGTTGAGTCACCATGGTAACTTCTGAGGGCAGGCTGCCACACAGGTGTAATCAATCAGATCATTAGGGAGAGAGGAGTTCTGTGGCGCTTAACAGTTTTACTTTCTGCACATGTACACACAGACAAAGAGACCGCCAGACTCACACACCCAGACACACACACAGGTTTTCAGCTCAAATTCATCAGGCTCTCAATTATTTTATACTTTTGATGTAAACATCTCCAACAATTTATATTTTTCTCATGAATTTAAGTTCAGACGTTTAGTCTTTCCAACTCTATTAATAGTAGTACAATTACAGGTGGAGCCTGGGACATAGGATGCAGCTTTTAACATGTGTCCTATCTATCTATCTATCTATCTATCTATCTATCTATCTATCTATCTATCTATCTATCTATCTATCTATCTATCTATCTATCTATCTATCTATCTATCTATCTATCTATCTATCTATCTATCTATCCCTTTTTTCTTTCTTCTACTCCTTCATTTGTATTTTACGTAACTTTTTCTATCCTTCTCTATCTATCTATCTATCTATCTATCTATCTATCTATCTATCTATCTATCTATCTATCTATCTATCTATCTATCTATCTATCCTTTTTTTCTTTCTTCTACTTCTTCATTTGTATTTTATGTAACTTTTTCTATCCTTCCCTCTCTATCCATCATCTACCTCTTTCTATCTATCATCCCCCTCTCTCTTTTTCTTCTTTCTTTCACTCCATTTCTGTCTTTTTACTTCTTTGTTTGATTGTTTCTTTCTTTCTATTCCTTTTCTCTTCCTTTGTTTTTACTCCATTTCTTTCTTTCTTTCTTTCTTTCTTTCTTTCTTTCTTTCTTTCTTTCTTTCTTTCTTTCTTTCTTTCTTTCACTCCATTTCTGTCTTTTTACTTCTTTGTTTGTTTGATTGTTTCTTTCTTTCTTTCTTTCTTTCTACTCCTTTTCTCTTCCTTTGTTTTTACTCCATTTCTTCTAAAATGTAAGCATGGTCGTCGCCATGGTAACTTCTGAGGGCAGGCTGCGAATCAATCAGATCATTAGGGAGAGAGGAGTTTTGTGGCACTTATCAACAGTTTTACTTTCTGCACATTTACACGCAGACAGAGAGACCGTCAGACTCACACACCCAGACACACACACACACACACACACACACACACACACACACACACACACACACACACAGGTTTTCAGCTCAAATTCATCAGGCTCTCAATTATTTTATACTTTTGATGTAAACATCTCCAACAATTTATATTTTTCTCATGAATTTAAGTTCAGACGTTTAGTCTTTCCAACTCTATTAATAGTAGTACAATTACAGGTGGAGCCTAGGACATAGGATGCAGCTTTTAACATGTGTCCTATCTATCTATCTATCTATCTATCTATCTATCTATCTATCTATCTATCTATCTATCTATCTATACCCCTCCCTATTTTTTAACCCCTCTGATCTATCTATCTATCTATCTATCTATAAACCCTTTGTCTCTCTTTTTCTTTCTTTCTTTTACTCCTTCATTTGTATTTTACATAACTTCTTTCTATCTTTCCCTCCCTATCCATCCATCTACCTCTTTCTATCTATCATCCCCCTCTCTCTTTTTCTTCTTTCTTTCTTTCTTCTTTCTTTCTTTCTTTTTACTTCTTTGTTTCTTTCTGTTTTTCTTTCTACTCCTTTTCTCTTTCTATGTTTCTACCCCATTTCTTTCTTTCTTTCTACTGCTCTCTGTATATCTCTCTCTTTCATTTATCCACCCCAATATATTTCCTTCTTTCTTACTACTCCTCTGTCTCTTTCATTCATTCTCTATTCTCTTTATGTTCTATTATTCTGCTTTTCTTACCTTTTTCTTTCTCTATCTACCCTTCTCTCTGTGTCTTCTTTCTTTCTGTCCTTTTCTTCTTTCTTTCTTTCTCCATCTACCCTTCCCATTTTCTTTCTTTCCTTCTGTCCTTTCCTTCTTTCTTTCTTTCTTCAGCTCATTCAGCTTTGTTTCAACAATTTCTTCAGCTCATTCAGCATTGCTTCCAGCATTCACACCATTTCCATTCTTGGAAATGTTTTTTCTAGTTATTATTATTATTCTTACTACTTTCACCCTTTTTCAGACATCTTCTACTCCTTCATACTTTGTGCTATTTCAACCATTCATATATCAAAACGTGTGGCTTTTTCAGGACAAGGGTGCTATGACTTTTCTCTTTTATACTATTTATACTTTTTAAAATATTTAACTTTTTCTGCAAATTTTTTCCCATAGGAATGCATTGAAAACGTCTTCAAACTTTTAAAATCTTCTTACTTCTTTGAACCTCTAAAACGTCAGCATACTTTCTCCCACAGACTCCATTTGTCTTTTAAATTGTAGACAAACTTTTAATCTATTCCCGTATGACTCATCTTATTGATATCTTCAACAGTTTTAGATTGTTGGCTGTTTTAAAATCATTAAAATTTTTCACAAAATTCAACTTTATAATGGTTGTGTATTGCGCTTAACGAGCAGGGCTTAGAGTGAGTGACATCATCGTTAGAGTGAGAGGGATCGAAAAAAACATTCAGGATTTTTTCTGGATAAATTGCCAGCACGGCCAGAAATTAAACTCTAGACACATGATTTCCTCACCGGTTTGTAGCCACACTTGTCGTGTCTCATTTAATGTGCTCAGAACAGCAGACAGACTTACAGAATTGTCTCAGTGAGCCTAATTGTCCAGCTAGACCCGCTCCAGTGGCTCATCCACTTCAATATAAAAGTAGGAGCTGATTTTTTTAGAAAAACAGAAATGCCCCCCTTTTCTACCTTGCGAGCCTGAGAAAAGTTTTTGCCCTACAAACATTTAATGCACATCAATGTGCTCAGGAAGGTCTCCTCTCCCAGTAGTCATGACCACATTCTAATAAGAGGTACGGTTCTCTTTTTCTGGGCTGTTTTCGGAAGCTGCACAGAGCTCAAATCTCTCTGCTCTGCTCTGCTCTGTGTGCAGTTGGTCCAGCTGTAGCGGCCAGCTCGTTATCATGTCTATACAGGTGCAGCCTGGCCGCTCGTTAAGATGTTTTTAAACACAGCCCCACACAGACACATGATAAACCAGACTGACAGAGGATGTCCACGCACAAACACAGGCATCACACTCACACAGACAGACACACACAGACACTCACACACAGTCACACATGCACACATACACAAACAGACAAACACACAAACACAACACTGTTCCACACAGTAAAATGTAAGCAGTTAGTTGAGTCACCATGGTAACTTCTGAGGGCAGGCTGCCACACAGGTGTAATCAATCAGATCATTAGGGAGAGAGGAGTTCTGTGGCGCTTAACAGTTTTACTTTCTGCACATGTACACACAGACAAAGAGACCGTCAGACTCACACACCCAGACACACACACACACACACACACACACACACACACACACACACACACACACACACACACACACAGGTTTTCAGCTCAAATTCATCAGGCTCTCAATTATTTTATACTTTTGATGTAAACATCTCCAACAATTTATATTTTTCTCATGAATTTAAGTTCAGACGTTTAGTCTTTCCAACTCTATTAATAGTAGTACAATTACAGGTGGAGCCTAGGATGCAGCTTTTAACATGTGTCCTATCTATCTATCTATCTATCTATCTATCTATCTATCTATCTATCTATCTATCTATCTATCTATCTATCTATCTATCTATCTATCTATCTATACCCCTCCCTATTTTTTAACCCCTCTGATCTATCTATCTATCTATCTATCTATCTATCTATCTATCTATCTATCTATCTATCTATCTATCTATCTATCTATCTATCTATCTATCTATCTATCTATCTATCTATAAACCCTTTGTCTCTCTTTTTCTTTCTTTCTTTTACTCCTTCATTTGTATTTTACATAACTTCTTTCTATCTTTCCCTCCCTATCCATCCATCTACCTCTTTCTATCTATCATCCCCCTCTCTCTTTTTCTTCTTTCTTTCTTTCTTTCTTTCTTCTTTCTTTCTTTCTTTTTACTTCTTTGTTTCTTTCTGTTTTTCTTTCTACTCCTTTTCTCTTTCTATGTTTCTACCCCATTTCTTTCTTTCTTTCTACTGCTCTCTGTATATCTCTCTCTTTCATTTATCCACCCCAATATCTTTCCTTCTTTCTTACTACTCCTCTGTCTCTTTCATTCATTCTCTATTCTCTTTATGTTCTATTATTCTGCTTTTCTTACCTTTTTCTTTCTCTATCTACCCTTCTCTCTGTGTCTTCTTTCTTTCTGTCCTTTTCTTCTTTCTTTCTTTCTCCATCTACCCTTCCCATTTTCTTTCTTTCCTTCTGTCCTTTCCTTCTTTCTTTCTTTCTTCAGCTCATTCAGCTTTGTTTCAACAATTTCTTCAGCTCATTCAGCATTGCTTCCAGCATTCACACCATTTCCATTCTTGGAAATGTTTTTTCTAGTTATTATTCTCCTTCATCTTCCGGACGAATTTCGATTCGCAACTAGTCCTGCAACTCGAAGAGTTGCAGGACATATTATATATCAAAACGTGCGGCTTGATCGGGATCACTGTGCTATTACTTGTCTCAACAGTTTACGAATTTTTCGCGACGTAAGTCGCGATTTACTGCGCAAAATTTTGCATGTAAGTCAATGGGACGGGCGAAAAAAAAAGAGCGAAAAAGACCAATCATTGGAGTTTAACAAACGTCTACTGCTCAGGCATACTTTCACCTAGAGACTCCATTTAAACTTTAAACAGTAGACACAAGTCTTGTGTATTGTCGTATTACTCCACGTTTTGATAGGTCATATAGTTTTTGATCAATCCCTGATCAATGACCATGATCATTTTTGGAGAAATTATGAGATTATAATGGGTGTGTATTGGACAGAATGTTCGTGTCAGAGTGCGTGACATCATCGGTTAGAGTGGGAGAGAGTGAAGAAACATTCTGTATTTTTTCTGGATAAATTGCCACCACGGCCACAATTTACACTCTACAGACATAATTTTTTCAGAATTTGTAAGACAAACTTGTTATCTCTCATGTCATGTGCTCAAAATATCAGAGAGACTTACAGAACTTACAGAATCAGCCTCTGAGTGCGGCCACGTCTGTCTCTGCTCCTCATTGAGTCCAATACAAATATTTTCTGAGAGAAGCAGAACGGCCTGATGTTTTAAAACTGCCAGCGTCGCCAAAATATTTACTGTAGAAACACCAAATCGTACCGAAATTTTCATTAAGTCCTTAGAGCAACGTTGATCTGTGTTTTGTTCTGATAGGAGTTACCGTTTTGTCATGCTAAGCCTAATTGTGAGGCCGGTTTAGAGGCAGAAAATGGCTGTTTTTCTCCACGTTTCTGTCTGTCTCAGCCTGCGGGGGCCCCTATCGCCGTGGTAACCTCTTTGATCCTCAGGCCAGGGCTCGTTAACTTCATAAACAATCCACCTGGCGCTCGTTTAAATGTTTATAAACACAGACACAGCTAAATCAGACTGACACAGGATGCAGCTACTAACTAACTATGTGTCAAGTCAGTCACACACACACACAGACTCTAGAGCCAGCTTCATGTGATTACAGTCACACACACACACACACACAAACACACACACACCTTCATGTGATTAAAACACAGTTAACGTGCAACAGAATTTAAACTTAAACCATGATTTAATCTGGTTTTAAAGTTAAACCTTGTTGGTGTCACACACACACACACACACACACACACACACACACACACACACACACACACACACACACACACACACACACACACACACACACACACACACACACAAGCTGTGTCCCAATTCAGGGGCTGCAGCCTTCGGAGGACCCAGCCTACGTGGTCTCCGGAGGCAACGGCTTCGGAGGCTCCTCCGTCGGCTGCATCAACGGTCGGTAAATGGGACGGTCTAGCCTTCAGAGCACTTCCTGATCCGAACGTAAACAACGGCGTAACGTAAACAACGGCCGGACGTTAAACATTTAAAAGTGGCGCTTGCAACAGCTCTACCGCTCCTCCGCCCCTCACTTTTTTTTTTTTTTTTTTTTAAAGAAGTAGAATCAATACAAGGGCAGTTATCATTAATATAGCCTACTAATACACAAACCATTGAACAGCAGCCAGGGGGGTAGGCTATTGAATAGAGAATAAAGAGAGCACAAGTAATGTGTTTTCATAGCTTTCTTATTAAAAGTTGTCACACACAAGATGCTTTGCCTCCGCTCCTCACCTGTGCAGCCAGAGCAGAGCAGAGCAGAGCTCGGCTCAGCAGCGGGCAGCCACACCTCCGAGCCGGCCGCAGAGCCGGGTTACCATGGCTACAGCACAGAGCTGCTCCGTTCGATAGCTAACGGCTAGGTTGCTAATAACAACAACGGTGCAGCAAAGCATCTTGGGATACGGGAGGCCGCGAAGGATAGTAGCGGTGCATCCTCCGAATGCAGGGGAAAGGAGGACGCATTTGGAGGCTGCATTTGGAGGAGCCTTCGAATTTAGACGAATTGGGACAGCCTTCGCGCAGCGCTGTGACGTAATCGGCCTTCAAATCCACCCTCCGAAGGATGCAGCCCCTGAATTGGGACACAGCTACAGTTAACCTAATGTGGTTACAGCTCCTCCATATCAGTGCTTATAGAAAGATGATCATGTGTCTGTCTGATCAGCTCTGTCTTGCGCTTAAGATCGTGGGTTTGATTCCCATGTTGACAGAGATGGCAAAATCGGCAGTAGCCCCGCGGCCCATTCAAAATTTCCCGAGAGGAAATTTTCTAGTTAGGGTGAATGCTGAAAGCATTCACACTATTGTTATTCAAATCTTTATTATTATTATTATTCTGTACACTTCTTCCGTTTTTCGGTCTTTAACTACTTCTTCATACTTTCTACTATTCAAACAATTCATATATCAAAACGTGCAGCTTCTTCAGGAGATCATTGGATCCATTCAACTTTTTCATTATCATTCATACTTTTCAAAATATTCAAACTTTATTGAAAATTTTTTCCCATAGGAATACATTGAAACTGTCTTCAAACTCTTAAAATCTTCTCCTTCTTTGAACTTCAACTGCTTCAACATACTTTCACCTACAGACTTCATTCAACTTTTAAAACGTTCACAAAACTTTCAAGTATTCACGGTACATTCAACTTTTTCATATCTTCTACCATTATTGATCAGTACCCTTCAACTGTTCATGATAATTTTTTGACAAAATTCAAATTTAACATGCAAGTCAATGGCACGGAATGTTCAGAGCTAGAGTGGTGATGACATCAGCTAGAGTGACAGAGGTTCAAAAAATCCTCTGACACTTTGCTCTCTAACCTGTCACCACGGCCACAAATTTCACTCTGGACACATAATTTTCCCCCACTTTGGTAGACAAACTTGTCCTGTGTCTCACAGTGTGCTCGAAAACGCAGAGAGGCTAACAGAATTTAAACTCGGAGCCTCTAAGTGCAGCCAGTTCCCTCTCTTCCTCTCATTGACTCCCATTGTAAAGTAGGAGCAGATTTTCTGAGAAAAGCAGAAATGACCTCCTTATCTTTCCTGCGACGGTGAGAAAAGTTTTTGCCCTACAAACATTTAATGCACATTGGCTCGCTCAGGAAGGTCTCCTTGCCCCGATAGTCATGACCACATTCTGGTAAGAGGTACGGTTCTCTTTTCAGAGGCTGTTGTTCGGAGCTGCACAGAGCTCAAATCTCACTGCTCTGCTCTGTGTGGTGCAGACAGAGAGAGAGAGAGAGACACACACACACACACACACACACACACACAGACAGAGAGACACACAACCACAGAGACACACAACCACAGAGACACACTGGCTTACAGCTCATAATCAGCCTCTAAATGAGTTCATATCTTTGAGGGGAATTTTTAAACATCTCTAATAATTTATTTCTCTTACATTTCAGTTTATTCTTGTAATGGAGATTTCAGGATTTGGAGCTTCTTCATGTCCTGACTTTCCTCTTTAACCCTTTACTTTGAAGGACTTGAACTTTTTCTCATTAATTCCAACAATTCAGACCATTTAAGGACTTTCACATTTTTCATTTATGAATGTATATCTTCACACTCTTTTTTTAAACGTATCTTAAACAATTCTGGCATCATTCAGTCTCTTTCTTTCTTTCTTTCTTTCTTTCTTTCTTTCTTTCTTTCTTTCTTTCTTTCTTTCTTTCTTTCTTTCTACTCCCTTTCTCTTTCTTTTTACTTCATTCCTTGTTTCCTTGTTTGTACCCCATTTCTATATATACCCCAGTTCTCATAATGGATATTTCAGGATTTGGAGCTTCTTCATGTCCTGACTTTAGACTTTTCCACCTTCAATCCTTACATTTTACTTTGAAGGACTTGGACTTTTTCCTCATTAATTCCAACAATTCAGGCCATTTCTCAACCATGTAAGGAGTTTCATATTTTTCATTTATAAATTTATATTTTCACACTATTTTTTACACTTAAACAATTCTGGGATTTGCATCCATTCCCTATCATTCAGTCTCTTGCTTACAAGTTATACACTTCAGGTATTGCTTCGTTTTTTATACATATTTGTTCAACAAATACTTTCAAGCTCTTAATATATTTATTCATTTGAGTAGACCTATTTTTTCCACACCAATCTTCAAAAATTCAAGCAATTTTCCAACATCCTTCTTATAAGTTCTTCTTTTTAATTTTTTTTCTCACCTATTTCAGATTTCAACCATTCAACTGTTAAACTATAAAGATGCAGGATTTCTACATTTTCCTCAAACTTTTTATTAACATGTTTAACTTTTACCCTTCAGATATGTTGTAGTCATTTTTAGTTATTCTGCCCTTTAACGGATTGTAACTACTTCTATATTATTCTACTTTTACACTTCAGATATTGTTTCATCTATATTAGTAATGGTTCAAAAAAAAAATTCTAACTGTTTTAAATAACAACAAATGCATCCATTCCATATCATTCAGCCTCCTGCTTACAAGTAATTTTCCAAACATTTCTTACAAATTCAACGTCCTTCTTATAAGTTTTACTTTTTAATCTTTTCTCACGTATTTCAGATTTCAACCCTTCTACTCTTACATGCTCGACTTTTAGCCTTCAGATATGATGTAGTTATTCTAACTTATCCTTCCCTTTAAAGGATTGTAACAACTTCTATGTTATTTTACTTTTATTCCTCAGATATTCTTTCATAAATTAGTAATGGTTCAACAATGTTTTCAAGCCACCAGTTTTAAACTTCTATGAGTAGACTCAAGCTTTTCAATTCATTCATACTATTCTTCATTAATTCAAGTAATTACCACCCATTTCATACATCCTCCATCTTTCATCTTCTACTTTTACTATTCAGATATTGTTTAATCTACATTAGTAATGGTTCAAAAAATGTTTTCAAACTGTTTAAAATAAATCTGAGTGCACTTTAACCTTTCAATTCATTCATACTATTCTTCACTAATTCAAGTAATTAGCACCCATTTCATACATCCTCCATCTTTCATCTTCTACTTTTACCATTCAGATATTGTTTAATCTACATTAGTAATGGTTCAAAAATGTTTTCAAACTGTCAGTTTTAAGTAAATCTGAGTAGACTTCAGACTTTTAATTTCTTCATACTGATCTTCAACAATTCAAGTAATTTCAAACCATTTCATACTCTTCATATATTCAAGATTTCTTCAGCAGTTTCTTAACTTAATTCAGCATAGTTTCAACAATTTATTCAGCTCATTCAGCTTCCAGCTTTCAGCATTCACCCGTATTTCCTTCAGGAAATGCATTCTCTAGTTATTATTATTTTTCCACTTCCGGCCGACTTTCGGTCCGCTACTAGTCCTGCAACTCGAAGAGTTGCAGGACATATTATATATCAAAACGTGCGGCTTGATCGGGATCGCTGTGCTATTACTTTTCTCAACAGTGTACGAATATTTCGCGACGTAAGTCGCGATTTACTGCGCAAAATTTTTGCATGTAAGTCAATGGGACGGGCGGGAAAAAAAGACCAATCATTGGAGTTTAACAAACGTCTACTGCTCAGGCATACTTTCACCTAGAGACTCCATTTAAACTTTAAACAGTAGACACAAGTCTTGTGTATTGTCGTATTACTCCACGTTTTGATAGGTCATATAGTTTTTGATCAATCCCTGATCAATGACCATGATCATTTTTGGAGAAATTATGAGATTATAATGGGTGTGTATTGGACAGAATGTTCGTGTCAGAGTGCGTGACATCATCGGTTAGAGTGGGAGAGAGTGAAGAAACATTCTGTATTTTTTCTGGATAAACTGTGACCACGGCCACAATTTACACTCTACAGACATAATTTTTTCAGAATTTGTAAGACAAACTTGTTATCTCTCATGTCATGTGCTCAAAATATCAGAGAGACTTACAGAATTGACAGAATCAGCCTCTGAGTGCGGCCACGTCTGTCCCTGCTCCTCATTGAGTCCAATACAAATATTTTCTGAGAGGAGCAGAACGGCCTGATGTTTTAAAACTGCCAGCGTCGCCAAAATATTTACTGTAGAAACACCAAATCGTACCGAAATTTTCAGTAAGTCCTTAGAGCAACGTTGATCTGTGTTTTGTTCTGATAGGAGTTACCGTTTTCTCATGCTAGGCCTAATTGTGAGACCGGTTTAGAGGCAGAAAATGGCTGTTTTTCTCCACGTTTCTGTCTGTCTCAGCCTGCGGGGGCCCCTATCGCCGTGGTAACCTCTTTGATCCTCAGGCCAGAGCTCGTTAACTTCATAAACAATCCACCTGGCGCTCGTTTAAATGTTTATAAACACAGACACAGCTAAATCAGACTGACACAGGATGCAGCTACTAACTAACTATGTGTCAAGTCAGTCACACACACACAGACTCTAGAGCCAGCTTCATGTGATTACAGTCACACACACACACACACACACAAACACACACACACCTTCATGTGATTAAAACACAGTTAACGTGCAACAGAATTTAAACTTAAACCATGATTTCATCTGGTTTTAAAGTTAAACCTTGTTGGTGTCACACACACACACACACACACACACACACACACACACACACACACACACACACACACACACACACACACACACACACACACACACACACACAGGTAACCTAATGTGGTTACAGCTCCTCCATATCAGTGCTTATAGAAAGATGATCATGTGTCTGTCTGATCAGCTCTGTCTTGCGCTTAAGATCGTGGGTTTGATTCCCATGTTGACAGAGATGGCAAAATCGGCAGTAGCCCCGCGGCCCATTCAAAATTTCCCGAGAGGAAATTTTCTAGTTATTATTATTATTATTATTATTATTATTAGTGTGAATGCTGGAAGCATTCACAGTATTGTTATTCAAATCTTTATTCTTATTATTATTATTATTCTGGGTTCTTCTGCCGTTTTTCGCTGTTTAACTAGTCCTTCATACTTTGTGCCATTTTAACAATTCATATATCAAAACGTGCGGCTTTTTCAGGACATTTAGGCTATGATTTTTATCTTTTCAACTATTTATACTTTTTAAAATATTTAACTTTTTCTGCAATTTTTCTCCCATAGGAATACATTGAAACAGTCTTCAAACTCTTCAAATCTTCTGCTTCATTCAGCCTCTAATAGCTTCAGCATACTTTCAGCTACAGACTTCATTCAACTTTTAAACTGTTCACAAACCTTTCAACTATTCAGCTATATCTCAGCTTATTGATATCTTCAACAGTTTCAGATATATGTATAGTTTTAAAATCATTAAAATTTCTGACAAAATTCAGATTTAACATGAAAGTCAATGGGACGGAATGTTCGGACGTTGGCAGTTGGCAGAGTGACAGAGGGTCTAAAAATCCTCTCACATTTTTCTCTCTATCCTGTCAGCACGGCCACAGATTACACTCTACACACATAATTTCGGCCACGTTTGTAGACAAGCTCATCCTTGATCTCTTCATGTGCTCAAAAAACCAGAGAGACTGAAGAGACAGAATTTAAACTCGGAGCCTCCGAGTGCAGCCAGTTCCCTCCCTTCCTCTCATTGACTCCCATTCAAAAGTAGGCGCTGATTTTCTAAACGTCCCAAAGTTTCCAACCTGCGACACAATCAACAATTTTTACTCTAGAAACACCAAAGTGACATGGACGCGTTCAGCAAGGTCTTATGGTTCGGAAAATGTAAACCTTTTGCTCGTACTAAGTACAGATTTGTCGTACATTAGATCTGTTTGAGGGTGTCACAGAGCAGTTAAAGCCTATGGTTAAAGCTGCCACCATACCTTAAAGCCACCAGCCAACAGTTACATGGTAACCTCAACATGGCAACCTCACCATGGCAACGTCACCATGGCAACGCACACACATTCTCTCTGTTTGACTGTCTGTCGGTCATACACACACACACACACACACACACACACACAAATGGACACACACTAACTACCACACATACACACACATCCAACACACACACACACAAATGGACACACACTCACCATACACACACATCCAACACACACACACACACAAATGGACACACACACAAATGGACACACACTCACCATACACACACATCCAACACACACACACACAAATGGACACACACTCACCATGCATACACATCCAACACACACACACAAATGGACACACACTAACTACTACACACACACACACACACACACACCCCATACACACACAAATGGACACACACTCACCATACACACACATCCAACACACACACACACACAAATGGACACACACTAACTACCACACACACACACACACACACACACACACACACACACACACACACAACAAACATACAACCACTTACCAAACACATACACAATTTACACAATTACACACAAACAGACACACATGCACACACAACAAACACACACACAAATGGACACACACTAACCATACACAAACAGACACACACGTCCAACACACACACAATTCATACAGTTGTCAGGTCAGAACTTTTTGTATATCTTCCTCACTCTCTCTCACACACACACACACACACACACACACACACTTTTCCTACAGTTGTCTGACTGTTTTGTATGTACCTCTCTATCTTCCTGTTGTAGTTAATGGACTCGTTGCTGTTAATTTTGTTCTTTAGCTATTTAAACTGAAAATACACATTTCCCCATTTTGGTCATGTTGAACACATGGTTTTACACGTATCCTAAACTACTGAGGCTCTTCTCAACCATTTCACACCATTAAACCCGCTGTTTACATGTTCTACTCCTCAGCTAATGCTCGATCTATATTCTTCAACAATGTTCTTCTGCTGTCAGTTTACAATGTATTTCAGTAGGCATTAACTTTTTTCCTAATTCAGGAATTTTTCAAACTCTTCTTTGACAATTCAAGTAATTTCCAGCCATTTCATACAAAGTCTCACATCTTCTACTTTTAAATATATTCTCAGCCATTGCTTCGGCTATGTTAGTGCTGGTTCATCAGTTGTCCTTCCTGTCAGGTTAGCTGCAGATTTCAACTATTTAACCATTACATTTAAACATGCATGATTTCAATGTTTTCTTCTCCCTTTAGCATTTCTACTGCTTTTTACCTTTAAAAAGGCATTCATCTCACACTACAAGTTATATGTTTCAGCTTTTTCCCTCCTAGGGATGAATAAAGTATTCATCTACTCTCTACTCTACTCTAGCATTAGTCTTTTCAACATTGCTTCAGCAGTTTCGTCAACTAATTTAGCATTGATTCAACAATTTCTTCAGCTCATTCAGCATTGCTTCAGCAACGGCGTTCAGCTGCTTTCAGCATTCACACGCATTTTCTGCAGGAAATGCTATCTTTTTCTAGTTATTATTCTGGGTTCTTCTGCCGTTTTTCGCTGTTTAACTAGTCCTTCATACTTTGTGCCATTTTAACAATTCATATATCAAAACGTGCGGCTTTTTCAGGACATTTAGGCTATGATTTTTATCTTTTCAACTATTTATACTTTTTAAAATATTTAACTTTTTCTGCAATTTTTCTCCCATAGGAATACATTGAAACAGTCTTCAAACTCTTCAAATCTTCTGCTTCATTCAGCCTCTAATAGCTTCAGCATACTTTCAGCTACAGACTTCATTCAACTTTTAAACTGTTCACAAACCTTTCAACTATTCAGCTATATCTCAGCTTATTGATATCTTCAACAGTTTCAGATATATGTATAGTTTTAAAATCATTAAAATTTCTGACAAAATTCAGATTTAACATGAAAGTCAATGGGACGGAATGTTCGGACGTTGGCAGTTGGCAGAGTGACAGAGGGTCTAAAAATCCTCTCACATTTATCTCTCTATCCTGTCAGCACGGCCACATATTACACTCTACACACATAATTTCGGCCACGTTTGTAGACAAGCTCATCCTTGATCTCTTCATGTGCTCAAAAAACCAGAGAGACAAACACAATTTAAACTGGGAGCCTCCGAGTGCGGCCAGTTCCCTCTCTCCTCTCATTGACTCCCATTCAAAAGTAGGCGCTGATTTTCTAAACGTCCCAAAGTTTCCAACCTGCGACACAATCAACAATTTTTACTCTAGAAACACCAAAGTGACATGGACGCGTTCAGCAAGGTCTTATGGTTCGGAAAATGTAAACCTTTTGCTCGTACTAAGTACGGATTTGTCGTACATTAGATCTGTTTGAGGGTGTCACAGAGCAGTTAAAGCCTATGGTTAAAGCTGCCACCATGCCTTAAAGCCACCAGCCACCAGTTACATGGTAACCTCAACATGGCAACCTCACCATGGTAACCTCACCATGGCAACGTCACCATGGCAACGCACACACATTCTCTCTGTTTGACTGTCTGTCGGTCATACACACACACACGCACACACACACACACACAAATGGACACACACTAACTACCACACACACACACACACACACACACATCCAACACACACACACACAAATGGACACACACACACACTAACTACCACACACACACACACACACATCCAACACACACACACACACACATGGACACACACTCACCATACACACACATCCAACACACACACACACACACACACAAATGGACACACACTCACCATGCATACACACATCCAACACACACACACAAATGGACACACACTAACTACTATACACACACACACACACACACACACACACACACACACACCATACACACACATCCAACACACACACACACACACACACACACACACACAAATGGACACACACTCACCATACACACACATCCAACACACACACACACACACACACACACAAATGGACACACACTAACTACCACACACACACACAAACACACACACACACACACCCAACAAACATACAATCACTTACCAAACACATACACAATTTACACAATTACACACAAACAGACACACATGCACACACAACAAACACACACACAAATGGACACACACTAACCATACACAAACAGACACACACGTCCAACACACACACACATTTCATACAGTTGTCAGGTCAGAACTTTTTTTATATCTTCCTCACTCACTCACACACACACACACACACCAATAGGGGTAAGAGGGGACCTGTCAGGCCAAGCTGCCAAGAGGGGTCTTATGTTTCTGCTTATTTTGAAAAACCAAAAATGGAATATAAAATTGACTTTTAAGGTGTTTCACCATAATATTACTGAAAATGTGACTTTTAATTATTTTTAAAGAAATTGCCAAGAGGGGACTTGGATCTCTGAGCGACATTTACCTATCAAAGAGTGGACCTCCACATACTGCAGTGGAGCTGTCTGCACCCATTCATTCACCTAACGACCCATTCACCTAATGAGTCTTTACAACAATGACTTTCTCAGTTTCTTTCAAGAATGGATAATATAACTTGAGAGTTATCATTACTTATTTTAAAGTCTCTGTAATACAAATTATATATATAAATAATCATGGCCACATTTGAGAGTAAATATTTTTTAATGAATTGCATGCAATTCAGACGTAACATGGCTGCATGCACTAATATCAAGTTCTGCAGTATAAGCAACAACATTTACCTAAAACCAGCTTTAATGAATGAATTCCTTTTTTCTTAACAAAGATAATTTGCTTGTCTGTCTTTACTCATCCATAAATGTGTTGCCTCTGTCATTCTTAGCAGTTCAAGAGGGGACCTACTATCATCTCAATTTTAAATAGTCAAAATGCTCCATACATCTGGTTTCAACCAATTACTGTAATAGGAAATACATTAATATGTAATATGTATGAATAAGAAAGAAATAAGCAAAAGTGATAATTCTTAAGATAATGTTTTTCATCAAAACTTAACACAAACATTTCTAATAAAGTAGCACCAATGATGTTGTCATTATTTTTAAATGTAGGGTGCACTACTGCAACACACATATCTACAGTCTATTAATTTTTCCCCTACAAGAGTTTTATACTCCTTGACTGCATTGTTGTTATAGGAAAAATATTTGAATTAAACCAAGGGTTTTAGGTCACATTAAATTTTAATGTACTTGCATCATGAATCTGTATTTATGAGGATGTATTTTATTTACTGTTTTACATTACAGAAAAAGGTCCACACTTGGTTTATATGGAATGACAGGGGTCCACTGTTGGTTGGTGCATAATGATACAAGTGCCCACTTAGTTAGCATGAAGTGAAATACACACTCCATCATGTATGAATAAGAAAGAAATAAGCAAAAGTGATCATCCGTAAGAGAAATTTTTCATCAAAACTTAACACAAACATTTCTAATAAAGTAGCACCAATAATGTTGTCATTATTTTTGAATGTAGGGTGTACTACTGCAACACACATATCTACAGTCTATTAATTTTTCCCCTACAAGAGTTTTATACTCCTTGACTGCATTGTTGTTATAGGAAAAATATTTGAATTAAAACTCAGGGTTTTAGGTCACATTTAATGTACTTGCATCATGAATCTGTATTTATGAGGATGTATTTTATTTACTGTTTTACATTACAGAAAAAGGTCCACACTTGGTTTATATGGAATGACAGGGGTCCACAGTTGGTTGGGGCATAATGACACAAGCTCCCACTGAGATACCACGGAGCGACATACACACTCGAGCATGGGTGGATAAGCAGAAATGAGATAAATTGCTAAGTTTTAAGATATATTTTTAATCTAAATTTAATACAAACATTTGTAACTATTAATACACACACGCACAAACACATATTTAAACTAAAGTAGAACTGGTGAAGTTGTCATTGTAGTTTTTTTAAAACATGGGATGTACTGTGAAAACTCAATGGCAACCTATCAAGATACTTAAGGTAATATTTCAGTTATTGACATTTATGGCTCAACAATAAAACATGTATGGGAAAATAAAGGAGGCGCTGGGGGGTCATCAGTTTGTCTGAGATACAAGGGATAATTCTTCTAGAGGATGGATTAACCTCACTAAGTAATATGATATACCACTGCAACACACCTTTCTACAGTCTGTCAAGTTTTTGACTTAATGAAGTTTCATACTCCTTGACTGCATTGTTGTCATGGGAAAACTACTTTAAATAACTAAACTCAGGATTCAACATGGTCTGATGGCCCAGAGCCACAAAGTGTTATTCTGTAGTCACCTAATGTCCCATATAGATGAAGCTCTGTGGTGGCCACCTATTGTCACTCTTCTACTTTTTAACAGCACATGGTTTCAATCAATTTTAATGTACTTGCATTCTAAATCTATATTAATAGGGATGCATTTTACTTATTGTTTTGCATTGCAGAAAAAAAAAGGTCCACACTTGGTTTATATGGAATGACAGGGGTCCACTGTTGGTTGGTTGCATAATGATACAAAGTGCCCACTTAGTTAGCATGAAGTGAAATACACACTCCATCATGTATGAATAAGAAAGAAATAAGCAAAAGTGATCATCCGTAAGAGAAATTTTTCATCACAGCTCCACGTTACACTTGTTCCAGGCTCTGCCGTCGTTTTTCTCTAGAAATAGGAAACTTTTTCCAACTTTTTTTATCTCCGTAGCGATCGCACTCGTCTTCTCCTTCTTCTTCACTTCTTGCTCTGATCTACAGTCTCATTTGTTCTACACATCCCAGAAGCCCCAAAATTACTCACAGTGTGGGCGACAGCGTCCCCATTTACCAGCCGCAGAAAACTGCGTTTGACGTATATGTACGTCAATGGCACTCAATGAGTTAAGTGGGAGGTACACAATAAATCTAATTCTAATCAAATTTATTTTGAAAACAAATAGTAGAATGGCAATCTGATTCAGTGATTAATTTGTTACACATTTGGGTTGCTTCCTAATGATTTTTTGATGTTTTAGTACCCAGCTTAACACAAGTGTGTATTCCTTACTATCTACAGTATGTATGTGCCTTGTATGCACTTTACTTGCAAGTGTGTGTATGCAGTGTTTTATAAATCTGAATATTTTTTGTCACATCACATCTACCCCGACACTTTAGAGCGCTTCTGTCTCGACGCCGTGTTTGCCTTCGGTCTGACCTGAACACGGCATGTGTTGTTTGGGTTAGAAACATGCACATTTGCAAAGGAAAAAAAGCAAAATCGATTAGCGGAATCATTAAGCATGCACGCACACAATCCCAAGGAAATGATCACGTGGGAACAACTGTTCTGAAGAGGAACCGGTTTCTACAATTCCCACCCATAGACTTCAAGTCTATGATGTGGACACAAAAGCATTCCCTCTACTTTTGAAGTAGTGAAGTCATCAACACTCATGTATTTCACAGATCCTAAATCCTGGTACACACATAAAGATTCTCTAAAGTTTCAACCAATTTTTTTTATCTGTGAAAGAACCCCACACATGAAGATAAATAAATCTGTGATTGAAACAGTTTAGATCGTATTGTGTGTGGTGTGGCTGTGATATTCCAAACACAGCGCCACCACACACATTATAGATTTTTCAGAATCTTGACCCTCCGGTCAGAAAACTCAGAAAGAGATCAGTATTGTTGTAGCTACTCTTTCGGGTCTATTTTCCGGAATGGACAATGAGAGGCGATGCAATTCTTTTAAAATGAAAGCGGGTGGACACTTCAGGCCTTTACAACGATACCATCTGTGTGTGGTCTGTGTGTTCTGTGGCTTTGGACGCCGAGCAGTTAAAGCGCGGCTGTGAGCGGCGGTCACATGATCGTTTAAAAACATCGCTGCTTTATTGCTGGCATGTTGCTGGCTATGATCGCTACCGTCTCTTTGCTAATCGAGCTATCAGGAAACCCACCTGTGTATGCGTGAATGTCTGTGTGAACCTCATTTGTATTAGGCAGGGCTGCACCGTGGCCTCTCTGTGGGGAATTGCCAGGTGTTTGTGTTATGGAGAAGTGGGCTTGCCATTGCGGAGCAGCATGCAGAGCTTGGCAAGCAGGAACTTCTCAGCACAACACCAGCTTTCCCACACGCAAGATGACTTTTTGATTTGTAAATATTGGAACATGTTTAATATTTACGATTATCGGCGTCAATTCCATACGGTCCGAACGTTTTCCGATGCGATTGTTTTAATTTATTATAAGAATTATAGACTCTTAACACACCACACAACTACAAGAGAATCTCATAAAAAAATCTTAAAACCTTAGGATAATATCGGCCGATTTTTTGTCTTTGGTCGGAAGGGGAAAAATCCGGGGCAAAAATCAGCCCGATTATCTTTATGTGTGTGTCTGTCTTAACTCTTCCTCCACTCTCCACTCTAAATGTGGAACTGGCTTCTGAGAATTGAGTGAGGGCTTTAAATCTTTGCCAGACGACTTGTGTCAGTCCTTGACTGACGGCAGTGTGGGGGATGTTTTTCTTGTAGCTGACGAATGGTCATTAGCAACTCGGATGGGCAACCTGGAATAGACTAACATCCCTTGCAGCCAAGATCTTATATCCAAATCAAACTAACAGACAATTGGAATTCCCCAGTCCCTAGGTTGGCCATGTGCTACACACCCCCCCCCCCCTATGGACTTCTGTGACAACTGTAAAGAGTGGGTGTCCCAGCAATAATCCACCATGACAAGGTCTTTTGATGAGTTTTGTAAAGGTGTGTGAAGCCTTGGTGATCAATATAAAAATATTGTCAGTCTTTATATGATACTACCCCATTGTGAGCCAGTAGAAATGTTGTCTGGGAACAACAATTTAACTTGAAGCAGAAATTAGGATTAATCAGATTGCCAGACATGTCAGGGGATAAATCAGCTATAGTGGATGGAATACAACTCCAAAATACCCACTGTTGAACTACTGCAACACAATTTTTTTACTTACCAAACCATTAGCTCAACTGGAGTTCATGTATTACCTGTCCTGAATATTTTTGGTCCACAATTAAAAATGAAAACCTACGCTAAATTTGTGTTTTTTTCCTGTATCTTACACACAGTATCACATAGTCATACACATCTATAGATGAAATTGGTGAATAAATTCAAACCTAATTTAAAGTTGTCAAAGGGTACAGGATTGGCACAGGATCCATAAGAGTTTACATTAAGTGGAAAGTACACAATAAAAGCAGTATTCAGTTCACACTGGTGCGCAGCAGAAATGGGTCTGGTTGCTTTCATATGTGTGGATTTGTACATTCAACAATCCCATATATACCTTATTCATAGCATCTGAAGTGGATTATAAACACATTCAATGAATTGGTGTTCAGAAGACGGCAAAACATGTTATCTAATGTATTTATTTTTTTAATTAATTAATTTGTTTAATACATTTTGGTTTGATTTTCATTTTGTTTCAGTACCCAGCTAAACACAAGTGTTGTATATTCCTTATCCCATATTCCTTATCCATATAATCCATTAGCTAGGTATAACCTTGTGCATGTTTGTAGTAAGCAATGTTGACTTCAATTACATTTACACACAGTTTTCTAAGTAGAGTTATACATTTTTAATGGGGTTTTTCAGTCTATGATGTGGGCAGTGGAAAAAAAAAAACGAAACATTCTTCTACATTGAAGTAGTTTAAGTCGCCAGCACTCGTGGTATTTCACAGATCCTAACTTTCAAGGTATAGTTGCTGGGATCTTGAGTGGAGTGTGGGGTTTGAATCTTTGCCAGATGACCTGTGTCATTCCTTGAGTGTTGGGGTGGGAGTGTGGGGGATGGATTTGTCGTAGCAGACGAAGGACGTTAGGTATATTATCAGGTGGGGGCTTCGGAGTTCCTACCTTCTTTCAGCCAATATCTTATATCATATCAAAACAGACGGAACGTTTTGAGACAACAGGTATACCCAGGTCTTAGGTTGGCCCATGTGCTACCTACGACACCTATGGGGCCCCCCCCTTTTGGGTGACTCAAATTTCTGTGGCAACTGAAAAGAGTGGGAGTACCTGCAATAACCATTTTGTCTAAATAATTGTCATTTTCTTTGATGAGTTTTTGGTGAAGGTGTGTAATGCCCTGTTAAAATATTATGTGTACAGGGCCTTTATATGAGCTACCATTGTCTGCTAGTAGTAATGCTGTCTGAGAACAACAATTAACATGGAAATTAAGATTCATCAGATTGTCAGAGATACAGAGAATAAGTCAGTGTGTGGACTTAATAACCCCAAAAAGCCCCCTGTTAAACTACTAATTAAAAGGTATTTAGAAAATCAAGGGAAACAAGAAAGGAACGCATAAATATAAAAACACATGCAAACCTTACAAAGCCTTGTAAAGGACAATTAGGACACAGCAAGGACTATATTCCTCAGACACGGTCCACACCATTGTCAACTTTTTTTATTTGTGTTGCAGCAGTTCAACATTGAGCTATTTGGGGTTATTCCATCCACACAATGCCTTATCCCTTGTATCTCTGACAATCTGATGAATCCTAATTTCTTGTGCCATGTTAAGTAAGATGTTGTTCCCAGACAACATTTCTGGCAGAGAATGGTAGCTCATAAAAATGCTCTGTGAATCTATATTGCATGTACCCATGTTTCAGTCAGTCTGTTTTGAATGTAAGTAAGTGGAGTGAAATGCACACTCCATCATGTATGAATAAGAAAGAAATAAGCAAAAGTGATCATCCTTAAGAGAAACTTTTCATCAAAACTTAACACAAACATTTCTAATAAAGTAGCTCAGATAAATACAGTGGGGCCAGGCCGTTAAGTGCTTTAAAAACAAACATTAAAAGTTTAAAATCAATTCTGTAAGGGACAGGGAGCCAGTGAAGGGAGTTAAGAACAGGAGTAATGTGCTCACGTCTATTAGTGTTAGTTAAAAGACGGGCAGCAGCGTTTTGGACAAGTTGGAGGCGACTGAGCGAAGACTGGGAGACGCCAACATAAAGTGCATTGCAATAGTCCAATCTAGAACTGATTACTGCAACGCATGGATGGCTTTCTCGAGGTCGTGGCTGTTTAAAAACATTTTGATCCTCTCAGTGAATTATCCCTTGTATCTCTGACAAACTGATGATCCCCCATTCCCTCTGTATTTTCCCATATCAAATTGTCGTATATCAGTACCTCTTTGATGGTTTACTTGTACATAATATATCATCGTAGGTTGCCATTGAGTTTTCACAGTACACCCCACATAAAAAAACACAACATTACCGTTGCTACTTCATTATAAATGTTTGTATTAAGTTTTGATGAAAGTTTTGAGCTTTTGAGGTTAATCCATCCTCTAGAAGAATTATCCCTGGTATCTAAGACAAACTGATGACCCCCCAGCTCCTCTTTTATTTTCCCATACATGTTTTATTGTTGATCCATAAATGTCAATAACTGAAATATTCCCTTAAGTATCATGATAGGTTGCCATTGAGTTTTCACAGTAACTAACCCTAACCCCATGTTTAAAAACAAAACTACAATTACAACTTAACCCGTGCTACTTAAAGGGGACATATTATGCTCATTTCTGCTTCTTGACATGGTACCTTGATGTCTAAAAGTAATGTTAGTAACATGCTTTGGTCAGAAAAACCAAAAGATTGAGCACAGCTGGGTTCTCTACACACCAGTTTCACAGCCCTGCTCTAAACGGTCGGTTTGGAATCTTCGCTCTGGTAGCTGAGGCAACCATGGTAACCATGGGAGCGAGGGCTTGAATATTCACATCACCCGGCTTGTGATGTAATAAGCCGGGTGAAATTAAAACGGCTTGTTACGAGACACATTTTCTTACCATGGCAGTTTACAAAATATTGAGGTAGTTGTCAAAACTGACGTTTAAGGGGTGAGGAGGCACTCCAGATACGCAAATACACACTAAAGCAATGAAAAAGTGAGTTTTGCATAATGTGTCCCCTTTAAGTTGAAATGTGTGTGTTTGCATGTGTTTGTGTGTGTGTGTGTGTGTTATGTGTATTAATAGTTACAAATGTTTGTATTAAATTTAGATTAAAAATGTATCTTAAAACTTAGCAATTTCTCTCATTTCTGCTTATCCACCCATGCTGGAGTGTGTGTGTCACTCCGTACCAACCAACAGTGGACCCCTGTCATTCCATATAAACCAAGCGTGGACCTTTTTCTGTAATGTAAAACAGTAAATAAAATACATCCTCATAAATACAGATTCATGATTAAAATTACCTAAAACCCTGAGTTTTAATTCAAATATTTTTCCTATAACAAAAATGCAGTCAAGGAGTATAAAACTCTTGTAGGGGAAAAATTAATAGACTGTAGATATGTGTGTTGCAGTAGTACACCCTACATTTAAAAATAATGACAACATTATTGGTGCTACTTTATTAGAAATGTTTGTGTTATGTTTTGATGAAAAATTTCTCTTACGGATGATCACTTTTGCTTATTTCTTTCTTATTCATACATGATGGAGTGTGTATTTCACTCCATGCTAACTAAGTGGGCACTTGTATCATTATGCACCAACCAACAGTGGACCCCTGTCATTCCATATAAACCAAGTGGGGACCTTTTTCTACAACGTAAATCAACTAATAATTCCTATACAGATTTATGACGCAAATACATTAAAATTAATTGAAATCACATGCATTTAAAAAGTAAAAGTCTGACCATAGGTGGCCCCAACAGAGCTTCATCTATATGAGATGTACGTGGCCAAAAAGTAACTTTTTGTGGCTCTGAGCCATCAGGCCATGTCAAACTGTGAGTAGTTTAAGTATTTTCCCATGACAACAATGCAGTTAAGTAGTATAAAACACCAGTACAGTGAGAAATTAATAGACTGTAGAAATGTGTCTGGCAATAGTTTAACATAGGGACTTTGTGAGATTAATCCTCTCAATGAATTATCCCTTGTATCTCTGACAAACTGATGTTCTCCCAAACCCTCTGTATTTTCCCCAAAGATAACAAATTGCCGTGCCAATACTTTAATATCAGTTACTCTTTGATGGTTTACTTCTACATAATATATCATCATAGGTTGCCATTGAGTTTTCTGTAATATAAAACAGTAAATAAAATACATCCTTATGAATACAGATTTATGATGCAAGTACATTAAGATTACCCTAAATCCTAAAACCCTCTACAGTATTAAAAAATGAATAGACTGTAGAAATGTGTGTTGCAGTAGTACACCCTACATTTAAAAAATAATGACAACATTATTGGTGCTACTTTATTAGAAATGTTTGTTTTAAGTTTTGATGAAAGTTTTCTCTTAAAAACTATCACTTTTGCTTATTTCTTTCTTATTCATACATGATGGAGTGTGTATGTCACTCCATGCTAACTAAGTGGGATCGTGTGTCATTATGCATCAACCAACAGTGGACCCCTGTCATTCCATATAAACCAAGTGTGGACCTTTTTCTGCAA